>NW_017731373.1:4699998-4775227 GCF_001890085.2 Hipposideros armiger | reverse complement strand
CAGCTCCAGGTTGAGCTGTTGTTCAGCATCTTAGCTGTAGAGGGCAGTGTCACTGGCCCTCATATGTGGGATCCGAACCGGTGCCCTCTGGCGTCCCAAGCGAGTTCTTAACCATCGCGCCACTCGGCCGGCCCTGTTTTTCACTTTTAACAAGGTTCCATGTATTCAAAACAAACAAACAAAAAACCTTAAAGTATCCAAAATGAATACACACCTGACTTGGCTAAGCCATGGTATTAATAAGCAGAAGATGGTTTTAAGAACAAGTGCTTGTACATACATTTTAAATGAACATTTTACATAAAAAGTTAATTCATTATACACCAAAGCAGTGATTCTCAATGGACAGCACCATTTCTTGGCGGAGGGAGTGAAAACGTATCAGATCTTAGGGACTTTTCAATGGGCTACAGTGGCGGGATGGTGACTCGGGAGGCCTTGGAGACATACAGGGGGCAGACTGAGGTGTGTGGCTGCAGAGGGAGGATTGGAGGACAGTCGGCATTTTCCCAGTGAAGGGTCTCCTCTGTAGCCCATTATTTCTGAACATTAAGAATCATTTAGGATATATTTGTTGATCTTGATTCTCTGAGTTGATCAAACATCACTCTTTGTAATTATAAAATTATGCTACACTATTGTTTTTGGTTTTATTTCGACAGGACAAATGTTTGGCTTTGTTTCGGAGGATAACCAGCAAGGATTTGCATTCTAACACAACACTGGTTTGGGGTAAATAATAAAAGGTGGTGAAATATTGAATAGCTATAAACTTAAAATTCTTGAGTTCACACCGTTGAATAAAAGGGTTTTGATTCTCACTGCTACCTACAAAACATGTTCTTCGTTCTTTACTCATATTTGTAAAGCTACTCATATTTGTAAAGTTAAGACCTTGGCAGCAGTAGATAAATAGCATTATTTTAGCACCCACAGGAAAATATGGACACAATCCACTGCCACTCCATGTTAGTGAAAGATTCTAGAAGACTTGCCATCTCCTTAGGAGAGGAAACATGGCATAGAGGAAAGAACACAACTCTATGAGCAGACAGATGAAAAGCAAGGTCCCTCTAATTGCCTGCTAGCTGTGTGATCTTGGGCACAATACATAGCTGTGCTGAGCCTCCATTTCTTTGCATAGCCCAATGTGGAGGCACAGACTCAGTTTCAACCTTGACTAACTCTTCTTCTTGGCCAGTGGTGCTGAAAACACTGATACTGAGTTGTGAAAAGCAAACAACACATTCCCTTCATGGATTACATTTTAGCAAAATCTCAAGAACTCAAAACAGAAGTGGGACCAGAAAATTATTTTGCCCATTCTCTTAAGTGATTTAAGAATCTCTGCTTAAAGGAGCAATGTAGTAAAATATAAACTAACTGTGAAATTTATTCCTAACTTTCCAGTATGATTTCTCTTCTATTCTTGCTGGTCAAAATTTTATAATTATTTGCAAACGATCTGAAGATTTTACACTCTTGATTTGTGTGTGTTTGTGTGTGGTGGTGATGGTGGTTTAAGGAGATGGAGGGGAGAAAGGAAACGGGGGTAAGAGAGAGATGAAAAAAAATGTAATAATAAGTTGTCGATGACTAACACTTAAATGAATACAAGTGCAGTTACAAAATATAGTCTGAAAACATCAGTCTTATCAGGTGCTTTTCATCTAGGAATCCTAATCCCTTTTACAAGTAGCTTCTCTCTTGCGTGTTCTCTCCCCCACCTCCAGAAAACTACAGATACATATTGATATAGGTTTTTCATAGACATAGAGCAAATCACCAGCTCACACCGGTCACTTAAACCTAACACCTACTTTCTACCATGGTTTCTTTCTCTACATAAATTTAGCAATAACAAGGTGGAAAACTTACCTTTCTCCCATTCACCAAGGAAACAACTTCATTTGACTTCTTAGAATAGATATTATACTAAAATAACTGGCTGGAAGTTGTGTAGTTGTATGGAAAGCGGGTGCTGCTGTGTCTACCTGAGCCTCGCTGAGGTGCTCCTGTGGGGGGGTGGACAGGTGGATGGAGGGCAGCCCAGGGGTCACGGGTGATTTTGGCCTGCTCTCTCTGAGTGCATTCCTCCAATCGAACCCTGTCCGTCTATGCTCCTAACTCTCTTATTTCCCTACTTTCCTCTGCTACCCACACTTTCCTCCTCCCTTAAGCCAATTTGGAACCTCAGTCTCAGTCGAGTTCTTACAGACTGCACACTTCTTTATCCCTGCCCTGGGGTGACCCACTGGAATAAAATTTCTTCTTACAGCCCACAACAAAACCCAGTGAAATGGAACTAAACAATGCAGATGTCACGAATTCAGGTGCATTTCTAGGCGTTAAATGCATTTGTTTATTAATTTGATTTAAATTGCAAAAGTAATACAAATTTTTTTAAAACTAAAAATTACAAAAGTGTATAAAGTAAAATGTGAATATCCTTTACAGTTCGTACTACTAATAAAAATATAGAAAATTGCCTTTCATTAGACAGTAAATTTCTGTTAGTGGATGTAAGCCAAACATAAATCATACACAAATTATCATCTTCTATTCCATTCAGGTGGTTGGGTTGAAGGAACGGAGTAATGGGGAATACCATTATAGAGGAAACCAGTTAGTACTGGTACCATTTAAAATATGATTTCTAAATTGCTTAAGCATATCTATGAAAACCTAAATGGAACATTTAAAATCAGCATCATATAAAAGCAATACTCTGTGAAATGATTTCTGAACTGTGAAAATTTGTCTTTCAGACCTAGCAGCATAGAGCATAGAGACTGGATACATTGCTATGGTGGAAGAGTCGCTCCATTTTCTCTATAAGCTTGTACTTGATTCATATGCGTACGTTCCAAGGAACATAGGATCCAGGTTTGTCTCTTGGAATCTAGAAAAAAAGGACAAATTTGTATGTTTGCACTTGGAAAATGTTTGTGAAAAATGGAAAATAGCAGAATATAAAATATGATAAAAACCACCCAGAGGGCAAGCAGGACAATGAGAGGGCTGGAAATGACAGCGTGAGAAATGTGGAGGAATCGGGCGGGGCGGGGCAGGTACAGAGTCATCATCCTGTGCTTGAAGGGGGACAAATGAAAAGTGGAATCAGTCTGCGTTTCTCCAACTAAAGAGGTGATTCCCGGGGCTTAGGAAAAGCTATAAGGGGTACCACAAAGAGCCAGCATGAGAGGAGGTGTAGGAGGGGGCTCTTTTCTCAATATAGGAACAAACAAGGAATAACTTGTTTACAGTCAGAAGGGTCACTGTGAATGACATGAGTTCCACCATTAAAAATCCCATCACTGAAAATGACTGAGGGAGCTGAGGTGTTTGCTTGGCAGAGGTTGGGATGCAGGAAGGATTCCCACTAGTGGGGGTTGGCAAGGGGCCCTTTGCGCTCTGGCTCGAATCGGGAACGGCATACACTCCCAGTGCCTGGTTGGGGTGAACTGAGATAGATTGTCGGAGTGGCCCATATTTTTGGCCTGGCTGTCTTAGGTTCAGGTAGCAGTTTCTGAACTTCTATTCCTGACCAACGTGTCCTAGGGCGGTGTGGGGGGGGGTGTTGATGGACAAAAGAGGAACGTACAACTGATGATAAAAAATGAATCTTTTTTTTCAAGTGGTGTAGAACTGAGCCCCACTGCAGGCCAGGCAGGGCCGGGCTGATGGAAAAATGCAGTCCCAGGGCCACCCTGCTCTTTTCCTGCTCAAATGCCCTTGGGACTCCCGTCACCTTTCTTCCATGGAAAACCACCATGGTGGGTTCAGGAAACTTGACCACAAGGACAGGGGACAAAGGCTCAGGATTGTATGAACAGAACATACCATTTTTGTGAACTGATCTTCACAGGCCATTCTAATCTTCTCCGGGGTCAGTGGACTATTGAGCTTCAAAGGTCCAAACAGATGTCTCTCCTGTCGTGCGGCGTTCACGGCGTCATAGATGGCGAAAAACACCGAACACCCCAGGAACATCCCAGACTCTCCCAGACCCTTGAGGGGAGACAAGTCAACTAGGTTATGGCTCTTTCTCTCTGTGTATATGTGTATGTGCATCTACAGATACATATGTGCGTATATAAAAAATATTAAATATATGTGACTCTTCCTTTTAAAAAAGTAATCTATTATTTAAATCCAGTATTCTCAGTCTTAGGATTCCAGCCTAAGGAAATGATCCCAAATGGAGAAAGGAGATAGAGGCAAGAAGATGATTATTGCAAGACGAAAAATCAGATGTAACCTGATGGCAAGAGTAGCTTGTGTTAGGCTCCAAGATGCAGAGTATTTTTTTTAAATTATAATAAATTATTTTACAATTAAAATGTTTAATGGGCTTTCTTCCCTATAATCCTGGTACCCCCCCCCCACAACAACAACAAACCAAGAAATGAATGTAGCCCCTCCCTCCCTGCACAGGTATCACACAAGCATGCATTCATTCGTGGAGTACAGCTTACCTTTGATGAATACAGGGTGTTCGCGTTTTCTGATGGAGGCAACAAAGAGATGTATAGCTCTGCAGGGACGTCACAGATGGAGGGGATTTTATACTGGTCTGGACCACGAGTGTACAGGACACCCTGAGGAGAATAATTCAGCTCCTCGGTTGTATAAAGTCCCATGCCTTGAATAAATGCGCCTTCAATCTGAGGCAAAAAAAAAAAATTAGAATTTCCATATGTGAGAAACACACAGTCAATAGTAGCATTTCAACTTCATGCTGTTTGTCTGAATTTTTAAAATACTGTGTTGAGAGGGTTTTCAGCATGTCTTGGAGCATGTCTCTGAAAGTTTCCTTAGAAATTTACCTAAAAGCATTTCTAAACATCTTCTCGGGCACTAAATTCAAAGTCGAAGGCCTTCAGTGTGAATCTCAGCTTGGCCTTAGAATTGCAGCTCTAGAAGAGGCTGCACAGAGCCCGTAGCCCAAATGCTCTCCTTTTCCTTCCTGTGAGGCAGACGAAACGCACGCTGCCTGGTGTGTCCACAGACCCCGGGACACAAGAAAAGCCTCTCGGGCTTTAGAATCCCCTCATCTCATCAGACCATCCTCGCTCCGAGCTGGCTGGCCTCACATCTCTGGACTCAGTTTCCTCGCTTGTAACATAAGGGGTTTGGACTGTGTGTTCTCTATGCTTCCTGGGCAGCTTTAAAATGCTCTAGCTCCTGGATGTGCTAGACATTTGAATATTTATGTAGAACAGCTTGCGATATTTTCAATCACGTCAATTATTTCAAATTTAAATTTAAAAAGTCTGTGGGCAAAATAAGCGACTACCAATCACTACTGCTGCAGTTATTGATGTTTATTATCCCAGCTCGACTTCAAACTTCTTAAAACTACAGCCTGGCGTAATGCCCAGGGCTCAGCACTTGGCACTACATTCCACTTCTTCTCAGGCGTATGGGGCTCATTCTGTCACCTCTAAACGTAGTCCTGCCTCATTCAAGCTCCCCAGGTACGTGGCTGTATGTTTCTTCAAAAACGACCTAAAACACCTTTGTTTCTGTCCCTCTTTTAAACAGGAAGAGGTTTCAGTTCTGCAGCTGGCCTGCATGGAACGGTTCTGACTAACGGGGTAGAAAACTAGCATGATAAATAAGCTGAATGGAATGTTGTCCCTGCAGGTCCCCACAGCAGTTCTGGCTTTTACAAACAGGAAGCAAGGCAAATCAGTTACACATACCTGGCCTCTGTCAAGGGCTGGATTTATACTGAAGCCAATATCCATGACAATGTCTGTTCTGATATTCTAGTAATAAAAAAAAAGTGACAATGTTTATTGTGATGAATACAACTTAGGGAGAAAAAACTGAGAAACAGCTCCTGACAGGAGGTGTTGGTACAGAACCTTTCTTTGGGCCACATTCTATTTCAGGAGAAAGAAACAATATGTTATTATGTTGCAAAGTGTATTATGTTTAAATTTCAGAGTTATACAAACACTCTTAATCAGCTTAAGCAATGGCCAGTTTTTACTGGAAACACTAGGAGAAAAAATGTTTACTTGACTTTGATTCCAGCTGAGTGATGTAACACAGAGTTTTATCCACTGCAACAGACAGAAGATATGACACAGGAAACAGAAAACGGCTATGGCCCCTGTGATCCTTGTTGCAAAACTTTGTGGCTACCACACAACCCAACATCCAGAGTCCAACTGGCCACGTGATATTTATTGAACCACAGAATTTGTGTGCAACAGCAAAAGTCTTTCAGTTGTTATTCACTGTTCTAGTTTTTTGTTTGTTTTTAGAGTAGAAGAGAGAATAAATCTAACATTACAACTTGGGGACCAAAAGTTCTCTGATAACCTACAAATGAGGAGGAGCCCAGCAGGCCTAGCCAGGCTGGTGGAAACACCTTTGCTCTCCAGCAGGTCCGTATGTTCTTTGATGTGATATTAATGGTCTCAGAATAGCCATGACAAACAGATTCCATTTATAATTATTAATGGACCAAAGGAAACCCAAGAGTGTCTTCTTTGATGAGGACTTTCATCTAACATTTTTCTAATGAAAATTAGTGATCCAGGATGTTCTATTACTTTAGCTCTCTTATTTAAAGACACAATGAAATGTAAAGTTCTCTTCGACACCAGTTAGCAAGGCTGGCCTTCCACAAGACAACTGGCCTCAACTGGAAGGTTTTGCTTTAAAACTTGTGGATTTACTACTGTTTCTCATTGTTTTTTGATAGGGCTGGAGAGAGTGGTTTTAGGTTGGAGTTGTCAGCCTCCAAGGTGGTCCTCAATGAGCCTCACCTCCTGGTACCATGAGACTGAAGCCTTATGTAGCCCTCCTACACTTTACCAAGGTTGGTTTATGTGACGGATAGGATATGCCAGAAGTGATCATTTGTCACCCCAATATTAGGTTATAAAAGACTGTGGCTCTGTCTTGTTAGCAGGTTGTGGATGCTTATGAAACCCTTCAAGAATGTCACAGGGTGACATTTCACATAGGCAGTTCAGATTGTCGGTTGTGCCAACACCCTTCATGCTGTGTTATTTCCTTGAGGTGGTTCCTTTCCTGATTCCATTGAAAAGAGCCAGGGAAATAGAGAAGAGAGGCCACTGGTCGTTTTCCATGGAAGCAACCACAGCACTGAGGCAATTCCTGAGCTTCTATGTCCTTCTGGTAACACAGAGAAATTATCCTTAGGCCGAATCCATGGTGCTTCCATTGTGCTCACACAGATGGAATATGTGGAATTTAAGTGTATCTATGAATGCAACGCGAAGACCCTTCCAACTGGTACTGACCTTATGAGCACCTGTCAGGCAATCTATTTCAACCTCGGAACAGACAGCTCCAAAAACAAAGTATTCGAAAGGATGGCCTTCGCCTGTCTCCCAGTTCATGTCTGCTTCATAACCCCTGGAGAAAACAGAATTATTGAGGAGTCTTGCTATGAGATCATCTCCTAATTGCAGACTGTGATGGTTAAACAGGCCTGTTAGGAGATGTGCTCGATTTGTATGCACCGCAAACCATGTACAATGATGTGCCAGCACATAATAATGCAATACATGTGTTGAATAAATGTTTACTTCTTTCTTACTAAACTTGCTTTGTCTGATAAAAACATCTAATTGCTCCCTACCAATGATTCCTTGTGCCTGGAGGTTAACTGCTGACTGTATGATTATCCATCGATTGCTCTGGGCTAATATTGGCTCATGTAATCCTATTGTCATAGATCTGGGGACTTCCACCTGCATTTTATACCAAACACTACTTCAAAGGTCCACACTGGCCTGTTTATTTGTCTTTCTGCCTCTAGGATTCAGCCTCCTGTATGAGAGATCAGGCCCCCTGGCGCTGGGGCTTTGTGACTTCTCTGATCTCCCCTCCTCAGGCTCCAGGGGCTGCTGTGTTCCCAACTCCTCTGGAAAGACACCAAATGAAAAACAAGCACAGGCCAGCAGCTTACGAGCACTATCTACGCTTTTCTCCTCTGCTCTCCCCCCAGCCCAGAGGTGGCCATTAAAAATGCTTCCAGCGATTATTCCTCACAGCCAGCCAATGCCCTGGGACCTCCATGACGACTAGCAAAGTGTCAATATCAGGGAATACTTTCTGTATCACCCTGCTCTCTGATGGCTTTCACCCTCCATGAAAATAATTAGACAAATTGCTTTCCAAAGTATGTGAGTTCTGGTTGTCCCACATCTTGACACCAAATAGTTATCGTCAAATTTCTTATTTTTGGCCAGTCTAGAAAGTATAAATGGTGTTTATCTTATTATGGGTTTAATTTGCATTTCCTTACCTTTGTTTTTTAACTTAAGGGATACACTGTGTTTTCAACAAAAGGTCAACTGCTGCTATGGGTTCCTGTTCGTGCTCTGTACTTACCCCCAGAGAACCCTCTAGAATTACCCAGTATGATCTGAATAATCAGTTCAGATGTATTTACTTTCCCGCCTATTTTTTTTTTCCCAACAAAAGCCTTTCTGGACATTTGGATTAAGTAGCAGCTAAATGTGCTTTATAACAGCGGGTTAATAGAAAGTACAAAATTAATTTTTGCCAAAATTGCAAACAGAAATGAAACTCTTCCCCAAGACACCACAGCTATTTTCCATAGCATGCGACTGAGAGGACTATCTACCTGAAGTATCCAGTAGCTGAGAGAGGAATGCTTTCATCAAAAGCAGCCTGTGCCTGTGAAAGAAGAGTATCACATGATATAGTAAGAATATTTAAAATAAGAATCACTTGAAACTTCGATTTTAATTTTACTATATGTTAAATAAATAGTAGTAATTTGTAATAACTATAACAGTAGCAATAACTAGTCATAACTTCCTAGTAATAACTAGCAAGGACCAAGATTAATTTGTTCCTTTCGGCGTTCTCCATCTCCACAGGCAATTGTGGATCACTGCTTGTAGCAACAGCATTTATTTGCTGAAATGCATGTTACCATAATAAATGACGCCAGGGTGTGTTACACTTATAGTCTGGACTATGGTGGGCAACGCAATTCTGCTTACGAAGGCTCTCACTCAGTCATCTGGAAAGACTAGGCCTATTAACATAGAACATTTCAGAAAGACATGGGTGGTTGGTTGTTTAACTTGAATATCATGTATCCATAACAGTCTTAGGAGAGGAGTATAATTTTGCTACATTGTACCCTTTGAACCCAAAGTTCTCTTGACTCTTCAGTGCACACAGTTAACTAATAAATAGAACAATGGGGGTCAGGTCCAAGTCCCCAAGTTTGAGAAAGAAAAAGCTGAGAAGTGCAACCATGACAGAAGAAAGTGGGCTGACTGGCAGCATTTCATGATGGTGGGGGACTGACTGACTCTCTCGCACTGCAGCTCACCCTAGCTTTTCCCAACCAGATTCTCTCAGCCTTCCTGGGCCCGGGAAGCACAGGGCAGAGGGCAGAAAAAAGTATACCCAGGAAAGATCGGGCGCTCCCATAAATGTGGATTACGGAATAAATCCTAACTCTACGGAACAGCGGGGACCATTTTTAAGCGAGACTTCCCAAATATTATTTCCTCTCGACTAATGCTTTTAATGTGACATTCTAGAACCGTCGGCATGACACGTATTCCCAGCCTTTACTGGTATCCATTCCATATGGTCTGATACTTTAGAACCTATGACTCTGAAAAATTTGCTAGTTGACTTTAGAACGTGTGTCTTCTCTTCCAACTAGATCATGAGTAGGTCAAAGGAAGCAGTTGAATATTTCCATTCCATTTGGTGCCTGTTATTGGTTGAATATATACTCAATGGCTTGCTTTCTTATTTCTAAATAAGTGCTTACATGATTTTTAGTTTCATAGAAGGGTTCTAGTGTTTTCTTCCCATTTTAGGAACAGTGGAACCCAAAGAGGGAGAATAAACAGATTTACAGCTATCATCTAGAAAATACCTAAGTTCCATAGGAAGAACACATTAACTAATTCTTGCTTAAAACAAGAATCTTGGACAGAAGAACTTTTTTTCTCTAATAGAGGATTTTCCCAGCTGTAAGAGCGCCTCCATCATACTATGATAAGATTTCCAAATGCCAGAGCCAAAGGGCCTCTATTTATCACTATGTAACTACAGTACCTGCTAAAGTGCCCTTTCTACTGATATTTAATTCACACATATATCTCACTCTCCCTCTTCCCTTTTTTTTTTCTCCCCAAACAGAAAACACAAAGTAATAGTGATTCTCACCCAGTCCTTCCAAGTGCCTTGCGGATTCTTGCTGATGATGGGTTCAAGGCGCTTTAGGAGAGTTTGACAAGCATCCTAGGGGTTATTTTTAAAATTACAATTATAACCGTAATTTCACACAAACACCAATTCCAAAACCACACGATATGTGCCATTACATAGACATATTCAAGAGGCCCAAGGAACATGGACAAGGAAGAGACCGACTCTGTAAGAAGTGACATGACGGGTTCAATGGGGATGGGACTGAGGCGTGACCAGTTAGGATGGGGGCCTTGTGAGCCATGCTAAGAGGTCAGGACTGAACAGAAAAACTGTTGGCAAGCCACTGGCCACTGTTTTTTAATCACAGCATGGTCAGATTTGTTTTGGGGGAAAGCCTGCTCTGGCCACATGAAGTCAGCATGAACAACGGAACTGGGGTAAAGAGACAGCCTTGCAATGGCGCTGGCAGCAGGTGCACATCTGAATCACAGCAGCCATATATATTACTGCAACATGGAGGTGGAATGACACAGAGACATTTCTGAGTAGAATTGAAAGGACTAGCTGACCAGGGAGCTGTCAGGAATGAGGGAGAAAAAAAAGGTGGATATTTCAGCCAGGTGAGCAGCTGAGTGTTGTACCTCTGACTGAGGAGACTGGGGAAGGGCAGCTTTCCCTGAGAGGGTGTGGGGAGGAGGTGAGAGCTGGATTAATTCTCGGCATCTTCTGAGCGCCACCCACGCATTTTGTCCTGACGGGGTGAGTGATTTGGCCGCCACTGCAATGATTCTTACCTTTATTGCCAACCCGTTCAGGTCTGCCGTCAGAGAACCGCCAGAGAAGTTCGTATTAGGGACGGTTTCTGTGCTTGTTCCACGTAGGTGCACACTGGACAATGGCATCTTTAATTCACGACTGACCACCTGAATTTTAGAAGAGAGTTTTGGTTTTGTTTTTTCCCCAGACTTTGGTTAGTCACAGACCCATGCACATGCCCACATGGCAGCACGAGTGTGAAGCCCTCGTGTGTACTAGGGGCTAGTGGGCAGAGTCACGCATTCTCCCAGCCACAAAATGGTCCTCCTGCTAAAAACCCTGTAGCTGGCCTGGACCCTGAGCCCTGAGCACACTTCCCTTTTCTTTGACTTTCTGAGCATCAGGTAGAGGAAACAAGGCCCCACGCCGAAGCAGAAAGAAATGCTTTGTGGCTTTATTGTCATGAAGTCAACACCTCTGAGGCCTCTTCTACCTCACACTGTAAAATTCTAGCAAACTTGACCTCGTCAGAGAAGAGGTACCTTAGCCACATTTCTGGAGATGCTCTAGGACAAGAGTGCTGGTTGTGAGAAAGGACAATGGCTTGTTAAAGCAGCACCAACACGACATCACAGAAGGAGATGGTGCCAGTGCCGCTGGCCAATGTGAGCACTGAACTGGCTGCTTTGCTCTTCCTTTGTTTTTAGTGCTGGGAAGCAAAATCATGTTACTAACTTCAGCTCCTCCAAAAGTCTCTTTCCTGCAAGCAGTCTGTCTTAATACAGTTTGCTCATCGCTGTGACAAGGACATGGGCATACGGAGTCCGTCTGTATCATCAGCTTTCAGAAGATTGTCTACACAAAATGCACAGGCTTAGAGCATAAAGGTCTCTGGGGGCCCAGTAAGGACAACACTGATGTTTCACCCCTGAAATGGGGAGATAGGACCCAAGAATTCTCAAGTGACTGAGAACATGAAAGAAAATATATATTCAACATCTCTCTAATCAGAAAAATGCAAATGAAAGCCATAATGAGGTACAATCATTCACCTATCAATTTTTCGAAGATTTTAAAACAATCCATAACATACAATATAGTGTAATAAGTAGTGTAATGAGATGGTTACTTTCTGAAAAACGATTTGGTAATATGTGCCAAACGATTTAAGATACACTCTGTGACCAGTAATTCCATTTCTGGGAATCTATTTTAAGAAAATATTCATTGATTTGATCACAGATTTATGTAAAAATATTCATTGACATGTTCAACGATTGGGGAAGGTTAAATAAATTATACGTATCAACATGCAGCCATTACGAATCACTATTGCAAAGAATTCTTAATGACAGGAAGAAGTGTTCACTCTATATAAGAATAGGTGAGAAAAACAGAAGACAAAATTATATAACAGCATGTTGGCAATCTTTTGGAAAAAGAAAGAGTCGAGATGGAAAGAACCCGAAACAGTGATTATTGCTAAGTGGTGGAATTGTGTAGGGTCGTCTTAAAAAAATTATTTGCCTCTTACAAATGTTTTATAATCTATATTGTTACTAATATGATTAGCAAAATAGAAACAGTAGCTAAAAATTAATCTAAAGTAAATAAGCCAAAAGAAAACTGGCAAAGTTCGGTTAGAAATATCAAACGTGATTTACATTATCAATTGTTCAGAGCCCTTACTATAAAAAAAAGCAAGAAATAATGCAGTACATCAGAATTTACATATCTTTTTGTTGCCCAGCAACAGATCAAAAAAGACAACTTGTTAATGCATCCAAAGGAAAGAAGCAAATAACCACACAACCTTGTTCAGCAATAAGACAGACTCTCCTGCCACATTCGTTTAAGGACGGTTACAAACTAGCTTGTCGACTCAGTTTCTGCTACTAGCTTAACAGTTTAAGTGGTCCAAGCTGCAGTCTCCTAGCCTGCTTATGTTGTACAATCGTAGTTTCTCCCTCGTACCCAGATCTATAAGCACACATCCAACTTCGTCCAAGTATTTGCATTCTTACCTGAATCATTTTAGTGTGGACCCCCTGACCCATTTCAATTCCACCGTGAGTCACCAGCACAGATCCATCTAGATAAATGTGAACGAGGGCAGCAGCCTAAGCACAAAAGATGAAAACCGTTTCCATGATCTTTTGGACTAATATTATCATGTCTTGTCAATTAAAACATTTTCCCTGGAAATGATCCCCTCCTTTCCATCTCCTGCCAAAATATGCATAGACACTTTTCCCGTTGCCCTGCGGGCGCTGAGCAGAGACAAGGCAATGCGGGGCCATTCCATGGCCACCCGCAAGAGGCCAGATTGTCACTGGATAGCGCTGAGTCTGGGGCAGGACTATGCTCCGTAAGCTACTATTTCCTCATTAGGACATGTGAACGCACTGGTACCTTCAAGGATCCCCTGCCATGGGTGGAACAACACTTCAGGTTTGGGGTCTTTTTTTGGAGGGGGGAGGGTGGGCATCAGTTTTAACATGCAAAGTTTAGAGTAAATAGTTTAGGGAACAGGCAGACTTGTTTCTGTGAACACATATTCCCATAATTGTGGGTGTGTTATAGAGAAGCAAAGATGAGAAGCCAAGTAATATGAAACAGACATTAATTTTATTATTTTTTTTTGCTGCAAAAGGAGCTAAGCCCATTCTAAATCATCTTGGCACAGAATTACAGAGCTTTAGTTGGAAGGGAACTTGGAAGTAATCTTATGTAACTGTACAGCTAGCTCCCCACGAGGACCCAGAAGGAACCAAACAGCTCACAGAATTAAGGGCTGCTGTAATCAGAAACATTCCAACTCTAAGCTAAACATGTTTTTACAATTCACAAGAACATGTCATATTGCAAGTCAGCTCATGCTAAACTAGTGGGTATGGAGATATCTCAGGAAGCTGTGGAAAACAAGGGTGGCTTCTTTACTTTGAGCCTCCAGTGTAAGAGCAATATTAACAGCACACGGTCTGAAGAAAATGCTTCTAACACAGCGGTTCTGGAATGCCTGCAAGGCACAGCTTCACAGCTGCTCGGCTCGGCAGTGCCGACACCATAGAGGTGGTCTGGGCCAGCCGGGGCTCATTAAGCTGTCGGCTAGGTTTCTTATCATCTACATTTTGATACGGAGTGGCATAATTCACCAGCATTTGTAACAGGGTCTTCAGAAATTCTGGTAATAAGCCAATTTCCATTTAATAAAGCTAAAATTTTAGTAAGCCTTTATTACTCACTGAGATTACTTATAAACAACCCTGGTAAGAAGTGAAAGTCGATGGAGCTGCATGTCAATTACCAGATATACCCAAGGAAAGGACTGCATTCCTAGCTGGATTCTTGGCCCACCAGAAGGAACACCATGGTCTCCTGTGGGCCATGGGCTACACCTGGAGACTTGCTTCTTTATTGGTGCCCAAAAGTTTACATTACTCCAGCAAATGACAAGCTGAAACCTCTATCATTTCAAATGAGATGCTTTTGACAGTGAAAATGGGCTCTATTTACGTGGTCAGCAGGTGTAAACTAGGAATGTATTAGGAAAATAGGGATATAGGGATTCCCTTTCTCCAAGGACAAAGGCACAGATATTCACAGGCCAAGGGAGGTTTTTAGAACCTTGAGAATAACAATCAGCTCAAAGGCCTTGGGAAGATGTGTAGTTGAGTGTGTTTTACCGTCTGTGGACACATCACTCCTGGAAACACTGTCTTGTGCTCTTGACCATTTATTCTCAAAAGATAAGGAGTGGCATCCTCTACAGATTCCAGAGATGGCTGCCCTGGGGCGGCACATCAGATGCCAGCTGATGCCAGTGGCAGTGGTTGCTTCTGGGCTCCATTCTATGGCACTTCATTGCACCCTGCTAGAATGTGAGCCCCCTCAAAGGAAGGACTATTTCCTCAGGCAACATCCCTTGGAATGCAACATAGTATCTTACACATAGTAAGTGCTCAATAAAAGTTTGATAGATGAATTTGCAACAGCATAGCCATTCAATCTGTTTCTTAAGCTTGTAGACTCTGTATTTGGTCTCCTTGGCTCAGCAAGCGTTTTTTTCAGAAGTTGCTTGTGAGTTAAATATGTAGCTGGCATATATAATTGAGCAACAATTACAGTGGATTGTGCATTTCTTACATTGTGTGGCCCTGCTGGCAGCGACACTCTGCCTGCGTGTCCAGAGCAGCCTTTCTAGCAGAGACTGCTGAGTAATTTGTTCCATGTGCTGCTGCCATCTCCTCGAGCCATTCAAAATGTCAAATGGGGTTCAGTTAAGTGGCACCACCGGATGGTTCATTGTTAGCACCACAAAAGATAATTCCACAAAGCTTCATCTACAAAATCGGAACAACTGGAGCATCAGAACAGATGGCTCTCCGATAATAAACTGGGGACTCAGTCTGTGAAATTTAAATCTCCAAGCAAGGACTGCTGGTTGTGGTGAGAAGCTTGCTTTGGTGACACAGATTCCCAAAATGTCTCAGCCATTCAAACATTTGAGTTTCTACTCTGTGCCTGGTTCCATACATACTAAGACACTGGGGATACAGAGGTTAATTTTGTAGATACTGCATCTCCTTCAGTGTTCACAGTTTAGGAATTAAGTATAACGCAGGTGAGGTATGTTTGATCCCTCAGCTGTTGGGAGCTCAGGGGCTCCTTCTGCTCAGGGAAGCAGCGTGGAATGATAAATGCACACAGGGTTTGTGTCCAGACTGCCCTGAAGTCAAATCCTTGTTTTGTCGTTCACTAGCTGGATGTCTTTTGCAAGAGAGCAGACCTCTATGGGCTTCTGTTTTCCCTTCTATAAAACAGAATCACACCTACCCAACAGATAGGGGCTCAATCAAGTGGGAAATTACACATCACCCAGCCTAGGGCCTTACGCACAGAAGGTGCTCAAATATGATTTCTAGTTCCCTCCTCTATTTGGTTTGCATCAGAATAGTCTCTCAGCAGATGGCATCCAGGAAGCGGCATGATCAATCTCAAAGTCCTTGATTCAGCTCTAAGCAAATGTTTGAAGCACAGAAGCTAGTTAGTTCCTGGGGGAGGGTGGAAGGGAGTGGTATGGGGGGAGCTTCTCAGTAGTCTTTGAGAATGAAGTTTTGCTGGCTATTGTCTGGTTTCTTCCCAGGTGAGCTGGATCCGGCCTCAGTCCCTACTGAAAGGCTCCACGAATGTGTAGCTTGATGTAGTTGAGAAAGCACGGCTTCTGGGGACCCTCACAACTGAGTTCTAGCCCCAACCCCTCCTTTCACCAGCTATGGGACTTGAAGGCAAGTTATTTAAGCTCTCCAGCCTTAGTTTCTCAAACTAAGATATGCCTACAAATGTTCTAGGCTGCCCTGAGGGTTGAATTAGATAAAATCTAAAAGAACGTATAACATAGTAGGTGCTCAGTAATCATCGTTATTTTTTATCTACTTTTTGAGAAATTTCCGATGAAGGAAATGGGACAGACTTGGTCTACTGGAGGCCAGATTTTAAGTAATGGCAACCATTAAATAGAGACAGCTGCCGTGTCTACCACACCCTAAGGCCCAGGAATTTCCAGATGATCCATTAACAGTGGAGATTGTTTTTCCCATGAGCCTGGCCAGTGTGCTCAAGGACAGATGGCCTAGACCAACCCCTTTGCTAGCTGCCAGCGAATCACTTTACCCCAAAACTGTATACTATCCTTTTTCTAGTTGTACTTTTCCCCCCTCTTTCTCCCTTTTGAATAACCCTATTTTTGCCTTTATTCCTCAACTACAGCCTCTTGACTGTCTCCCTCATCTGGGTAAATTGTGTGCAGATGACTAAATGGTTTTGTGTTGTTTTTGCCATGATAAACAGGCAAGGGATGGGAAGGCTACAATAAGATCACCACTTGTATTGTTAAAATTCTCCTTTGAGCTAATTTCTCCTGCAATTCTTGTAACTGTATGAAAATGTACTAATGATTACACCAAACTGAACCAGGATGGTTAGGTGACAGCATGGCTATCGGAATGAGGGGTGGACTTTCATAGCTGCTTTTCCTGGCTTCCTCTGCTCCCTCAACACCTAGCTTACACACTAATGCCCCTCACAGCTTCACCCCCATTTATCCTTATTCTGTCATGACTCAACACACCTGCCACACCTTCATCATGGCTCAGCCGAAGGTGTGAATTCTACAAAACATAGTGGCAACCATTTTGAGGGCTCTGCCATCTTATTCACACACACACACACACATACATATATAAAATACATATATGGAATACATATATGGAAGAACGAATGTAGATCATAGAGGTCCCATTTCACTGCTGTACAAGGAGCTAGAAGAGAGCAGTCCTTCACTAGCTGTTCAGGGTTAAGTTTCATTCAAGAATGAAGAGGTAGAAACAGCAAGTAGGATTTAGCAACCAATTAGGAAATTTCTTTAATTAATTAAAGAAATCAAACTGCAAGAACAGATTTCAAGTTTCCCCTTTTCACTTTTAACAAGCTCCTAAAATTGTGTGTTACAAAATTATTTACATGATTTACTCTTCTGGATTTAGTTTACCCAAACCCACCAAAAAGGGGAGGGGCACCTGCAAATGCCTGGTAGCCTCCCATTTCTATGTCACGTTCCAGGAACACAGAATCATACAGTAGCTGGAAGAGGGGTCTTGGTGGCCATCGGTCCCTCCCTCTTACTTTAGACTTGAGCAATTTGGGGCCCAAAGTGAGTTGACTCATCTGCTTAATGCCAGGGACAGGAGTAGATGCTGGGTCTCCTAATTTCTCAGGAAGGATGCTTGTCAGCCATCCTGGGGATGTGGGCAAAGCAGCTCTTGTCTCCTCTGAAGAAAAGCTAGTTTGACTGGGCACAACTTTAGTGAAGTTGAACAATCAGGTATTGCAACCATATGGCTAATTCACCTTCCTGGCAAGTACCCTAAACACCTTTTGACTTGTCTGTTTAGAGAACTGACCTGACCAAGGACGCGTAAGCCAAGGCCAACGGGATACTTCACGGGGACCACGGCCAGCCCCTTCTTCTTCCAATAGTTCTCTGAGTTGAATTTTTCCACGGCCGCTTTCCTCAGAGAGTAGGAAGACATGGCCATACATTCTTCCCAACACTGGATCAGGTTCTTGGGATTAATCTCTTGTTTGCAGGGTATTTGATCAATTTCCTTGTACATGTTTATCTTTCGGACCTAGAAAAGAAAAGGAAATGAAAAGGGTGTTGGGGGGACTCAGCAGACAGTCTCTTCCCATCCACTGTCCTAGTCAAAATTTGTTCATCCTGTGAGTCCCAAACCAAGTTCAACTTTTTGTGGAAGCCTTCCCCAATACATACACTCTCTTTTACTGGGAGCCTCTGTCAAATGTTCATACTGACATGCTTTTCATGCTGCTCTTGTATAAGTTCAATGGAAGGAATCCTTTCCTCATGTTTCTTGTATGACTCAACACAGTTAAGGTACACGGTAGACTCTTAATTCTACATGTCTTTGTGAATACTATTGAGAGGTAATCCTGAATTTAATTTCCAGGCTGCACAATTTGGATTATTCGGATGCTGTGGCAAGATAAGATCACTTACTTCCAAACAGGAAAAAATGAAACTGTGTTTAAATATAACAGATAAGTAGGATGAAAAACAAATGAAAAGATTCCAACCCAGGATGTCTGAAGTGCTGAGTAGAATAGAATTCTTCCTGTATTCCCAGCATTGGCAGCTGAGGTCCCCAGCTGAGAACAAAAGGTCAAATACCTCACATTCTCACTTGAGAAAACTCAGCAGGTGAGGGCAGCACATTTCCTCAAGCTGACAGGGGCCATTACAGACATATACTCTCCTCACCCACCTGAAACTACAATCCCCAGGTCATTATGAAAAGATGACTGGAAATCAGTAAGCTGTGCCATTTTGAGGAAGGAGGTGTTTTTAAGGGTAGCTATTCTCTCCTCCAACTTCCCTGGAAATGAAAGGAGGTCATCGTCTGACTCTTCTTCCTAGTGCTACCAAATGTGACTGAGCATCTGGGAGAGAGGCTGTGGCGAGGTGGCCAGGTGGCCAGGAAGGCAGGCACAAGGACCACCCACAAGTTCAAGAGACAAAGAAGACGGCTCCTGCCTGTGGCCACAGATTTTCATGCTGAGGGGAGAGAAGGTAGATGAATTGGGGACTGGGGCTTTCCATGGACGGCCCCGCAGCATGGGGCAAAGAGGTGTGGACAAAAGGGGACCGCTGCATGAGGTGCCGGTGGAGGGTCAGTTGGAGATTTAACCCCCCTTACAGGGGACTGCTAACTTCTGAGAGCGCTGGCAGAAATGGAGCCCATAGACAACATACTTGAAAAGTGGCTACATCTAACCAAGTGGATGCCAGAGGGCTCACTAGAAAAGTCACATGGGGAGATGCTGTCTGTTTCCTCTGGTCCTCCTCTTCCTCCCAACACTACAGCAGAAGGCACAGCGGAGGAGAAGGGGTGAGACAGCACAGAATCCCCCCACCCTAACTCCACCACAGGGTCCTAGGGGGAAGAGACACAGGAAGGGAACAGAGCTTGTTAATGATGAAGTTGGGACTGAGGCTTAACTGAAAGGAGACTGTTAGTGACTAAACTGACAGCAACTTGAGGACAGCTGCCTGAGGTGTTAAGGAAGCAGGGGAAAGAGGGGTGTGACAGAACTTGTTGGTAGCAGGTATTCCCCCAACCAATGGAGACTCTCACTAAACAAGTTAGAATCCTCTGCTCACTCTTCAATATCTTCGTGTCACCAGGATTTTTGAGAAGGAGCCTGAGTAAGACAAGGATCACTGAGCTTTGGAGTCCCGGCTCTATATTAACTATATAGTTCACTGGATTACTTCGGGCACATCATTAAGGCCCTATGGATCTCAAACTCCTCAACATGAATGACCCCCACTGGCCCTCCCACCTCTAAAATGCTATATCTTTTGTATATGAGACTAATTTACTGTTACCTTCTCAGGGGACAATCCACATTTGGCTGCAATTTCCGTGATACAGTATTCGGTGATCAATCCTGACTGAGGAAAGCCAAACCCACGGAAAGCCGTGTTGGATGGAAGGTTGGTTCTGCACACCCACGCCCGGCAGCGCAGGTTGGGGATCTTGTAAGCATTATCCAGTTTCAGAATTCCCGTTTCTAACACCTGGGGAAATCCAGAGTTGATGTGATGAGACCCTCGTCCTTCTGTGCCTGTATTCCCATCCTGAGACTTCAGACTAAAACCAGGCCAGAAGGGACTGCCCCCTCTCTGCATCGCATCAAACATGCTAAAATAGACCCATATCTCAAATTAAACGTATTTTTACTATAAAATATTTAAGGATTTGAATAATTTTCCTTTTGAAATCATTTTTTATTTTCACATTTTAAAGCTAATGCATTTTTTCCAGGTTTCAAGCATTTCTAATAGCCTTTGAAGCATTCATAGGCCCCAAACTTTGAATCTACCAAATGTAATGAATATAATATACTAGAACACAGAAAAAAAAATGTTTTGTCATTTGGTCTAATACATTGGTTCTCAACCAGGGGCAATTTTGCCCTCTTTGCCTCTGGGACATTTGGCAATGTTTGAGACATTTTTGGTTAAGACTGGAGGGTTATGTCACTGACATCCGCTGGGTAGAGGCCAAGAATGCTGCTAAATATCCTACAATGCATAGCACAGCCCCCATAACAAAGAATTATCCGGTTCAAAATGTCAATAGGGCTGAGGTTGTGTCTAATGCTTACACGTGGGAAAAGAGCTGTAAGCACAGACAACATGGAGACAACGCACAGATGCAGACTTAGCCAATATCTTTGGGCTCACTTTGGGGGCACCAGGAACACATAGTTATCCCTACAATGAGGGCCTTTATGCTTTTATTATGAAATGTTATTGAACTATTGAACATTTTCTGAATTAAATCATTTTATGCAACACTTTCCAGAATGTGAACTTGCTTCTTAAAACACTTACAAGTAATGACTCATCCAGAGTGTTGCCTCCATTGCTATAATGCTCCATTTCCAGGGCCACGATTCTGCCATCATTCATGAATCCAGCCTGGGGAAAGAGATTGATCTTTGATTCTAGTGCTGGGGCCAAGTCTCTCTAAGGTTTGCTTTCTCACTTGTGAATCTTCTAAGCATAGCCAAAAAGCTTAATGGCATTGGATTTGGCAATGATTTCTTAGATATGACACCAAAAGACAAGTCACAAAAAACAGAATAGATAAATTGGACTCCATCAAAATTTGAAACTTTCATGTATCAAAAGACACAATCAACAGAGTGAAAAGACAACCCAGAGAATGGGATAAAATATTTGCAAATTATATATCTGCTAAGGGGTTAATATTCAAAATGTATAAAGAACTCCTTCAGCTCAACAACAACAAAAGAATAAGCAACCGATTAAAAAATGGACATAGTACTTGAATAGACATTTCTCCAAAGAAGATATACAAATGTCCAAAAGCACAAGAAAAGGTGTTCAGCATCACTAATCATTAGGGAAATACAAATCGAAACCACAAGATACCACCTCACGTCCATTAGAATGGCTACTATAATAAAAAAAACAGAAACAGAAAATAATAAATGTTGGTGAGAATGTGGAGAAATTGGAACCTTTGTGCACCATTGGTGGGAATATAAAACGGTGTAGCTGCTAGGGAAAACAGCATGACAGTTCCTCAAAAAATTAAAACCAAAACTACCATATGATCCAGCAATCTCACATCTGGGTATTGATCCAAAAGAATTTAATGCAGGGTCTCAAAGAGATATTTGTACACTTATGTTCATAGCAGCATTATTCACAATAGCCAAGGGGTAGCAGTAGCCATCAATGGATGAGTGGATAAACAAAATGTAGTATATACATACTATGGAATATTATTCAGCCTTAAAAAGGAAGAAAGTTCTGACACGTGTTACAATATGGATGAACTCTGAGGACTTTATGTTAAGGGACAGAGGCCAGTCACAAAAGGACAAATATCATGTGATTCCATTTATATGAGTAGTCAAATTCATAGAGACAGAAAGTAAAATGGTGGTTTCCAGGGGCTGTTTGGCAGAGGAAGGAATGAAGGGCTGTTGCTTAATGGGTGCAGGGTTTCAGTTACAAGATGAAAAGAATTCCAGAGATGGAGGTTTGTGATGATTACATAATAATGTGAATACATCATGCCACCAAAATGTATACTAAAAAATGGTTAAGATAGTAAATTTTATGTTATGTGTATTTTGCCACAACTAAAAATAATAATGAAAAAAAAAAGCAAGGGTAGAGAATGAAAGCAAAACAAACAAAATATCCCCCTCCTATTTAATCCATCACAACTGTTCAATCAATCATTTTGTCTCCTCCTAAAGCAAATCAACTGTTTTGAGTATTTCTTAACCTCTCGTTCCTGCCACCAGTCCTTGAATTCTGCCTCCTATCCTCTCACATTTCTACCAAAACCTTCTCCCCTAAAGCCACTGATCTCCTAATCTTCAGATCTGGTGACCTGCTCATACTGTACTCTGCACATTTTTTTCACAAGATCCAATTCAGTTAAAGCTCCTTGGCAGTATTTGGTGCTGTTGGAGGTATTGTAAATAAATATGTTTTAATGCTTTTAAGATGTATCCCATATTATTCTTTTCGGTCTGCACACCTTTCAATATCCCTGAACTTATTAAAGTTCACTTTAATGATTTTTGTTGAATAGAACCAAATTCAAACCCAAGTAGTTAGCAGTCAAGGGCATGGCCTATGAATTCCAGCAGTTTGAGTTTGAGTCCTGGCTCTGCCGCCTAACCTGCTCTGTGATCTTAGGCAAGCTCTATAACCTGACTATCTGTGAAACGGCAGTAAAGTAAGGTAAAGCATGGAAACTCATAGGCAAGTGACTGAAACATAGCAAGTACTCTAATTGTAAATTATTGATATTACTATTATAAATGTTAATATCTTCTGTTCTCAGACTACCCTCCGTCAGAAAACATTATTTTCTCATAGTTTTAATCTCCACTATGCTGATGGCTTCTATGTCAGTCCTTTCAATAAAGTCTCATTGGTGAAGGACATTTCTACATAAATGTCCTGTTGTCACTTCCTCCCCAACGCTTACATGAACAAACTCATCACTGCCCCTCCAGGTAGGTTTCTTCCCCCAACTTGGCTCTTTCTACTAGAAACCTCTAAGTCATGTGTGTGGTTTTATTCTGCATTGTATTTTGCCAAGTTTGTCACCAAATTCTAACAATGGCTCCTGGACTCATCTCTTCTTCTACATCCTACTATCATAGCTCAGACCCCAAGTGCTTCATATTTGAATGCATCAGCTGCCTCCTGGTGGTCCACCTGCCTCCATCCTCTCTCCTCCCTAGGCCATCCTGCCCAGTGCCATGATAACACTCTCCCCAATGTACCCATGTTTGGTTATGACACTTGACTGCTCAAGGATCTACTCAGTCTCACTCTTTCTTATGAGGCCAAGTTTAAACCCCCATCCTGGTATTCCTAGGCCCCTCTCAGTCTGGCATCATCTAACCCAAACAATCTTATTTTCCACTCTGTGCTCTAATTTCCCTTCTCCCTTTACTCCTGCCCCCATCAAACATGCAATGTTCATCTTACCGTTGCATTTCTGCTCTTTCTATTCCCACTACTTGGTGTGCCTTCTTTCTGCCTATTCACTCTTGAAGGTCATTTATGTTTCACCTTTTCTAAGAAGTCTCCTGTAAACACTCCAACTTATGTTCATCTCTCTCCCTAGTTTTACTATGTATGACTCATCTTTTAACCTGAAATTATTATGTTTTCATAATGACTTCATATGTGTAAGCCTTATTTCCTCCTCAACCACTAAAATGTCATCTCCTTCAGGACAAAGTTCACTCTAATAAATCTTTGTTGAACTAAACTAAATTCAAATAATAGTCTAGGGTGAATGTGAATTGAAATAGATACATTCATTATCTTCTAAAAATATGCATGCAGGTACACCACTTGTGGTGGAAGCCGTGCTATGTGTTGAACAAATCCTGTTGTCTTTCATCTTGGACACACAGGAAGACTACATTTCCCAGCCTCCCTTGCAGATAGGTGGCAAAGTTGTGGCCAATAATAATAGGTGGATAGAAGTGAGGTTCACCATTTACAGCCTGGTACCTAAAACATCACCCACATGACACTCTGTGCTCCCTCTCTTCCCTTGTCCGCTGCCCACTGCAGAAGATCCAGTGTGAGTCAGAGCACCTAGGACAGGACTATCCAATAGTACCTTCTGTGATGTTCTATATCTGGATGTCCAATATGGCAGTCACTAGCCAATGTGATTATTGAGCACTTGAAATATAGCTAACACAACTGTGAAACTGAATTTTTAATTGTATTTAATTTAGTAAATTTAAATTTAAATATAGCCATATGTACCTAGTAGCTTCCATATTTGACAGTGCAGTCCAGAGAGATGATGATGCCCTAAGATGGAAAAAGCCTGAGTCCCTGAATGATTCTGTGGGGCAGTCCTCTCCTCTTCATCCCCCCACCCCCACCCCCTAGATTACATTGGACTGTTACTTGAGCAAGAATTAACATAACAAAGGTTTAAGTCCCTGAGAGTTTTTAGTTGTTTGTTAGAGTCTTTAGCCCACTCTAACAAGTAAACTTATTTCTTAGAAAGCAAAAGAATAATTACTTTCAGCTATGGAAAATTTTCCAGGAAATTTTGGGACAGAGTTTTATAAAAATACACTTGGTGTACTTAAAAATAAGGAGCCTGTTGTCAAATAATTATAATGTCACATAACAATGTTGTTATAGGAATTATTCTATTTTTACCTCTTTTATATGTGGGACAGTATGGTTATCAGATCTACTTTCATGGACCTATCTACTCATATGTTTTCCAGTTATTCAGTCTGTAGCAGCTAATACCAGTAGCACTTTTTCACAAACCGACATTTTTGAGCAAAGCAGAAAAGCTTAATTGAACCAGCCAGTAATCAATTAGCACAGGAAATAGAAAGTTAAACAGAAGCACAGTTTGTTGATTTGCTCCTTGTTATTCCCCACTAGAGAGTAGCCAAATGCCGCCCTCTGCATTTATGGAATGTTAAGTTTACAACATGAATCCTCCCCCGTCCTCCTTCGACTCACTTTGTACTTTCCAAAATAAGGGTGGCGACCTCCAGTGATTAACATGTCTTCTCCTCGTTCCAGGATGCAGCGGACTGCACGGCCATGTCTAAGACAGAAAAAAAGAAAGAGATGTAAGTAAACTCTTTGACCAAGTAAGTCTTATCTGGGGTTTCTGTAACCTGTAGTGACAGCTTGAGTAGTATCCACACACATTACAGAACAACAGAACTACTCCCTGAGGCTAGGCTGTGTCAATCCCAGGCATACTCAGTGGCCTCCCTTCCCTTTGGCACAACGCCTGGCATTCGCCATTTATGGGAGAGGCTCATGGGTGCCAGAGTCTCCAGAGTATTGCTTTGTGGGTATTTCCCACTGTGATAACCTCTGCTATAGACAGATAGTCCAAATGCCACATTATAGACTGGCTACGAATGGAGGAACTCAGGTAGTGCTGATTGCCAAGTGCTCCCAGATAGGTCTGGAATAAAGGTCTTTTTGTACCAGGGGACTGAGGAACTGACCTATATTACTGAGCTAAGAAATGAAGCCTTATGGGTGTACCTGCTCCAAAGATAATTTCCTATGGTAATATTTTGAGATTCTAGAAGGAAAATGGTAGTAAAAATAAAGGTAAGCATAACAAAAGAAATCTCCATTTAAATCAAGGTAATACACACACACACACACACACACACACACACACACACACACACACGTGTTCCAAGGACAGGTAACCTCCACCCTTTCAGGACCTGTTTCTGTCTACTCTCCAGGTACTATAGTATTTTCATTGGGGTTTTTTATTCTTTTCAGTAATTGATTCTCATTTTTGTTCTTACAGTATGTAGTTTGACTATATAAGATAAAAAAGTTGTAATAAGCTGGTAGCTTGTTTGTGTTTATATTATATGTTTATGTCATATGTGATTTTAAATGATCTTGACCCAGAGTCTTCATCCTTAATTCCAATATCGCTAATATTCAGCACAACCTCATTTAATTTTTAACCTATTTGGGAGATTTTCTTCACTTACTTGTTAGCGGCAAATGCGGTGATGGCTGCCAAGATGCCAGTTTTTAACGTCTTCCCCCCGAACGACCCGCCCATACGCTTGACATGACACATGACCTTGTTAGCTGGAACCTTCAAGACTGAAGCAACTAAGTCCTGTGAATGATGACAGTTCTTATTAATCTGACCCATCAGCAGCAAGGGAATGGGACAGCCCTTACACATTTTGATTCCATAATGTTGTACATGATACACAAACTGTGTGGTTATACTAAATAACGGAATGATTTCCAATAACCTAGACATGCATCCATGCTGACCTCGGTGGTATTTGGTTATAATGACATTGCCAAAACTATCATTAATGTTGAGTAGTCCTTTCAATAGCAATGAGATATTTCTGTGCTAATAATTTAAAAACATTTTGCCCATGAACTATACCCAAAATATCCTTTTCACACTAATCCCTCGGGATTGTTTCCTGAAGCAGTGAGGGTTTGTGGCCTTCCAAACCTCTCTCAGACAGGGGCTTTCCTCTGCACTCTATGGACCTGCACACATCTCACCTCCCATTTGGATTACTGCTGCAGTTGGCCAGTGGGTCTTCCCTGGTTGCAGATTGTGCTCTTTCTTGTCACACTCATGTTTAGAGGTCATTTAGTCTTAACAACTCATTTTTAAAAATGGGGAGCCCAAGAGAGATGAAGTGATGGGCCCAACATCACACAGGAAGTGAGGAGCAGAACAGGACTGGAATAGGGTTCGTGCGACCCTTCTTAGTGTTCCGCCTTCTCAAGTCCTCATGCTCCACATTTCCACATTCCTGCCTGCTCTGGTAGCAGCACTGGCTCCTGATGACCTACTGAATCCAGACCCCTCTGCTTCGTCCCTCTTACTTTCACCCCGATGCTTAAACGAGCCACCTCGAAGTGCATCCTCCATCCCAGCTTGGGCAGTCCTTACACCATGTCTCCTTTCTTACATGCATGCTACTTGGTATATGACACAGGCACTAAGTGTTTGCAGAAGGGACAGATGAAGGGAGGGAGGGAGGGAAGGCAGGAGGGATGGGGGGAGAAAGGGAGACAGGGAGGAGGAAGGGGTGCACTTGATCTTTGTGTGGAATTGTCTGGAAATGGCATCTCTTCTCGTCATTTAGACAAACCTCACTCTCAGTATAAATCCAAACCTACGACTTCATTTTCATGGCACTTTCTGGACGGTTCTAGCTCTTAGTGGCCCTACATTCCTTTAATTCTCCCACATATGTAAATTCTGACTTAACTGATGTATACTAGGTTGCATTCTGCCCAATACAGTTTCCTAACTGCTTCACGTGAGTTGGGTCCTATAGGCTTTTCGTTTTTTTCTTTTTCCAGTTTTAGAGAAATAAATATATTGGTCTGCGTTTTTTTTGTGTAGTGTTTGGCTAGAGTAGAGTAGTTATTGTATAAAAACTTTCTGTCTTGCTAGCCTCCCTTCTCCTGGTCCTTTATCACTGTATAAGTTTAAGGTCTAAAGAAAGCATAATGGTTCGATTTTTATATATATTGTGAAAAGATGACCACAACAGGTTTAGTTAACATCCATCATCTCATATAGGTACAGTAGAAAGAAAAAAAATTTCTCCTTGTGATGAGAACTCTTAGGAGTTATTCTCTTAACAATTTTCCTATGTTATCATTCAACAGTTTAAGTGCTGGTCATCACTTCTTTTGTATTCTTAACAGTGTCAAGAGTATAGCAAAAAAAGACCTGCTGATTCCATAACTGTTTTAAAGTTACATATCCACAAACTGAAGGCCTCTACTTTTATAATACTGACTTAAAAGCTTTAAAATTGTATGGCTATTAATAACCAAATGGACATGGTTATTAGTACCGTATTTGCCGGCGTATAAGACGATTTTTTGGCCCTGAAAAATATGCCTCCAAGTGGGGGGTCGTCTTATACGCCAGGTACACTTCAGATAGACTGCCCATAGTGCTTGCCCTGTGCCATAGTGGCCTCCCGATGCCCGCCCACTTCATTCCACATACCGTTCAGGCATCAGCAGCGCTGCTGGGTGTATGATCGGCTGTGTGCGATTTTGCGAGTGTGGTAAATTCGGGTTACCGTATATTTCTTTACATATGCATTGAAGATTTGCGATTTTGCGCTATCATGGTGCCTGTTAGAATGTTGAAGAGCTCGCACTTGCGCACTAGTGAGGTCCCAGGGAGATGCTGATGCAAGGGTGGACCAGACTGCTATAGTGACAGGGCGGGCAAACAGGGAGCAGGGACCAATCAAATCAGGCTTTGTATACAGCCAACAGCCAACCACAATACTGCACCATTGTACAGTACAGCATAGAAAATGTCGACCAGTCAAACCCCTATCATCCCTATCATGGCACCAGCCAAAAGAAAGAAGTATGATGCAAATTTTAAACTGAAAGTTATAAACTTTGCTAAGGAAAATAATAATTGTGCTGCTGCAAGACAATATGGAGTAACAGAAAAGATGGTTCGGGACTGGAAATCAAATGAGAAAGCATTAAAGAGTATGCCAAGGGGTAAGTGTGCATTAAGAAGAGGCACCCCACACTGGCCAGAACTCGAAAAACATGTAGCAGACATGGTGGCTCAACATCGCCAAAACGGTTATGTGGTGACACGAAATACAATACGCTTGTTTGCACTTCAGTGGGCCAAATCAAATCTGATATTGTTTTACCTTTTATTTGGTGTGTGGAAGGTGTGCGGAAGAGGGGGTAGTCTTATACGGCGAGTATATAACAAACTCTGTATTTTGAGTGGAAATGTTAGGGGGTCGTCTTATACGCCCAGTCGTCTTATACGCCGGCAAATACTATTCCAAAGTCCTTCAGTTTCTAAAATGACATTTTTGTCTCTCATTGTTCTTGGTATAGTTTGCTGGCAGAAACTATTTAGCCACATCCCCTCCACAATGGCCCTGTGTTACCTGGGTGAATGTGGGACCTTGTGTGGACACGTAGATATCCATTTCTTGATCCTCTACTCTGGGAACAGCAAGCATGCTTTGGGTTTCCATGTAAAAATGTTCTTGACCTCCCATATGTATTTCACCTGTTAAAGGAAAATACACCAGAATCAAGAAGGCTGTCACATAGGACAGGTAGCATCCTTCAGCTGTTATCTCATTATGGAGAAATTCCACTGACAGTGCTTCTGCTGGGGCAGCAGGCTGTATGATGAAGGGGTACAAACAACCATCTTCAGCTTTCATTATACCTGCAGATTTGAAGCCAATAATAGATCACAGAGTCCTAGGGAAAGGTGTGTAACTCTCTATAGTCAAACTAGTATGACAAGGAGACTTCCAGCTCCAAGACAAGATGGAGGAGACACACGTCTCCCTGTACTTCTGCTAACTACATCTAAAAACCCTGGGCATTATACATAAAGGCAACATAAGAAGATTCTGCAAGGTACAGAGGAGAAAGCACATCAGCTAGGGACTTTGGGACTCAAGGAAAGACACAGTGGTGAGTTCAGTGGGTTTTGTTGTTGTTGTTTGCTTCATATAGTCCATACTGGATGCCAGAGATGCCAGAAATCCAAAAACACTAGCAGGCAGAAACAGAAAACAAAAAAAAATCTGCAAGAAAATCCTACTTTCTCTAGATAAATGACCAGGAAAGGGGAAGCCTAGCAAGATAGAAAGTTTGTATACAAAAACTACTCTACTCCAGCTAAACAATACGAAAAAAAACTGCAGAACAATTTTTATCTGCAAAAGTTGAGTGGAGAGCTTAGATTTCTACCCTGACTAGGTTGTAATCAGGTACCCCAAACGCTCTGCTGGGGTGGTGTCAATGGAGAGTATGAAAGAAACCTGGGTTTCTGCCCTCCACTTGGCAATAATGAAACATTACCCTCTCTCCCCCTACCAACACAGGGTCAGAGGAGCTTTGGTCAAGTAGAAGATTTAAATAAGACCCAGAGTCTTATAATACCCCAAATGACCAGGATACAATCGGAAATCACTCGTCATACCAAGAACTCAACTTGGATGAGGAAAGACAATCAACAGATGCCAACACTGAGCTGACACAGATCGTGAAATTATCTGACAAGGATTTTAAAGCGGCCATCATAAAAATGCTTCAACGAGCATTGACATAAACACTTAAAATAAATGAAAAAAAAAACCCAACAACCCCAGAAAATCTCAACAAAGAAACAGAAGATATAAAAAGAACCAAATGGAAAATTTAGAACTAAGAAGTATAATAGCCAAAATATAAGAGGCTCAATGGATGAGCTCAACAACTTAACAGAGAGAACAGAGGAAATTATCCATGAACAAGAATATAGAACAACAGAAATTTCCCAACTTGAACAACATAGAGAGAAAATAGACGGAAAAGAAAATGAACAGAGCTTCAAGAAACTGTGTGACTAAAATAAAAGACTTAAAATTTGTGACACTGAAGTCAAGTATTTAAAGAAATAATAGTTGAAAAACTCCCAAACTTGGTAAAAGACACAAACCTACAGATTCAAGAAGCAGAGTAAATCCCAAAGAGGATAAACCAAAGAAATCCATGCCAAGACACATCACAGTCAAACTTCTGAAAACTAAACACAAAGAAAATATACTGAAAGCAGAGAGTGAAAAACACTACTTCATTTATAGGGGAAAATACTTCAGATGGAGGCAGATTTCTTGTCAGAAATCATGAAAGCCAGAGGAACTGGTACATCTTTCTTCAAGTGCTAAAAGACCTGTCAACTTAGAACTCTATATACCCAGTGAAAATATCCTTCACGAATGAAAAAGAAATCAATACATTCTCAGACAAAGGCAAAGAGAATTTGTCTTCAACAAACCTGTCCTAAGATAATAAATGGCTAAGGGAAGTTCTCGAAACAGATAGGAAATGATTTTTAAAAGACTTTGGAACATCAGGAAGGCAAGAGTGCAATGGAGAGAACAAAAATACAGGGAAACACAACAGACTTTCTTTTCCTCTTGAATTTTCCAAATTCTGTTTGAAGCAAAATTACAACATTGCTTTATGTGGTTTTCAATGGATGCAGAGAACATTTTAAAGACCATTATGTTATAAATGAGGGAGGGTATGTCTGGGCCAAAGGAATAAGAAATGCCCCATGCTGTATGTGGGGGAAGTTGTCCAGAAAATGTAATGAGGATGAAGATTCACCAAATAAGTTCCATATGTTGGTTACCTATGTATGTACTTGTCACCCCTCTCAAAAATCTACAAACAGTTAATGTGGATAAGAACTAACTGCTGGTTGTCAAAGTTATAAAACTGTCTGCCCCCCCCCCCAAAAAAAACCCCAAACACTACAGGTAAATCAAAGTGGAATTCTAGAAAATATTCAAGTAACCCATTGCAAGGCAGGAACAAAATTAAAAACAGGGGTTAAAAAAACCCAGAATACAACTATTACATTAATATTATTAATATTAATGATTACCCCTAAGAATTTATTTGGTTAGACCAGGGGTCGGCAAACTGCGGCTCTCAAGCCACATGCGGCTCTTTGGGTACGTTCTGTCTCAAAAGTTTGCCGACCCCTGGAAGAGCCAATCCTGTCCTTCACAACAATTTAAAAATTATTCGAGAGCTATACATATATTTTTACATAATCACCATTATGTGAATAATATCCTTCAAAAATTTTATAAATGAAACTATGATAGCTTTGTTTTCATTTTCTACTTCAGAGCCACATGCTCGAGAGCTGCAGTTTGCTGACACCCCCCCCACCCCCCACCCCGACTCTTCCATCTCAAAAGTTTGCCGACCCCTAGGTTAGACAGCTTTTTCATTGAAAAAACACAGAACTATGGTGCTGATCACACCAAGGTTGCCAGTTCGTTCCCTGCACAGGCCACTGTGAGCTACATCCTCCTTAAAAAAAATAAATAAAAGATAAAAAACACAGCTAAAACATGTGAGGCAGAGCTGTTTCTGTTTAAACCTGAGCGGAAGGCAAAGTTCTGGTGCCCTGTTCCCCTATGCTGCCCACCCCACAGCCCTACACCACACTGCCCTCTCCCCGCCCTAGGGCGGTGCCCTCAGCTCTCTAGGCTGGAAACCAATTGATTCAACTAATCCTTAGATAAACTGTTATTCCAGTGAGGGTGTAGGAGTGATTCCTCCAGGCATATTTACATTTTAATAAGAGGTCCTTCAAGCTGGTAAAACCATTCAGATATGATGGGGATTTATCTGTACCATGCCCAACAGGGCAGGTTGTGGGAAGATCATCTCACTTCCAGGTGTCTTGCAAATCCTGTTAGATTGCCATCTTCCTTCCCCTCCAGTGTAAAGCCCATCCTAGCTAATGGAATTTTAAAGAGAGAAATGAGCAGCAGCTTCCTGTAGAGGACAGAATGTGCTAACTTCAGAGTTGGGAAACTTGGACAGATGTGTTTCCTGGCCAGTCACATGCCTCGCTGGCCACAGCTGGCCCTTTTTGTAAACAGAGAGCTATGAACCAGGGTTAGGTAGGGCTGAAATCTTCACAGCCAGGAAAACAAACAATAACACCACTCCCTTCAAGAACACAGCCTAAGATTTGATGTAATGCCCCACATGTTGTATCTTTTAAATATTCTTTTTTCTTTTTCTTGGGGCACCTATTATCCTAAGGGGCAAATAAAGTGCTATTATGATTCTTAACTCCAATGATCTCGCAGTGAAACAAGTAGTCAAAAATTCTTAATCAAAATGACAATTGCAGAGTAAGAAAAAAAAAAAGAAAACACCTCAAACTAGTGAGTTAAGAGAATGAAAACTTAAAAGTATTATATGCGTTCCTTTTAAAGCTTTCTATTAATTAATAGGTTTTATCCTTTCTAACAGGGTATGATGCAACTAGCAAGTTACAATTCAAGTGAGACACAGGCTGAATAAATTACCTAACTGAATTAAGTAATTAAATAAGATGTCAAGGAAAAATACCATAGGTAAATTCTCACATAAAAACATACTGTGGCAAGAACAGAGACTAGGACATATTATGGCACAAATGGAAAAACTCTCCCTAAATACTGACATTTTCAAGATTTTCACACCATGGATGGATGCTCTATGCTAAAAATGCTCCCTCTGCCTCTTCCCCCAAAACAAACTCAGCCTTCGAGTGTTTGCCACATTTTATTAATCTTAAGAATCACCTGGAGCACTGTTAAAACTGGTCAAAAACTCAGATTCCTGGGGTGCCCTGGATCTTCAAACTCCAGAATCCCAAGTGTGATTCCAACTCCAGAATCCCAGTGTGAAAAACTGGGAAACTCTGGGTTCAATAAATGCACGCCTGCCAGTGTGTTAGCTCAGTAACAGACAGCCTGTTCTAGAGAAGAACAAGAAAAACATCTAAACCTAATAATAATGATCGATGACTCTCAGTTATGGGCCTCTTGCTATGTGACAGGTACACATGTATTGTCTCTTATAATCTTTACAATGGATCTTTGAGACCAGTATTATTTTATCCATATACAGGCACACCTCATTTTAATGAGCTTCACAGATGTGTTTTTCTACAAATTGAAGGCAAGGCCCTCCACCAGCAAAAAGATTATGACTCTGAGGTATGCCTGTATACATAATGGGCGGAAGTTTGGAAGGAAGGGAGGGAAGGACAAAAGTGAACTAGAAAAATTATAGGCAGTCAGGAAGTGACCATGGTAGAGGGAATCAGGGCAGAAACCATAACAGAGCCAGGAAAAATAATCTTAATAGCTGGCAGATAGGTTTAAGTCACAGGACCCCGCCAGAGTGACAAACTCAGGTGTGGGAGCAGGAAAAGATTTTTTTCCTCAAGCCTATAACAAAAAAGTCAGAACTTAGGGTTTTCCCGTTTTCAAAAGGGGGATTAAGGCAGGTTAGTTAACATAACATAAGGTAGTCAGGAATCCCCAGGTAATGTGCATGTCTTCAAAGCATAGGCCTGCTTTAAGATAACACACCCCAGCCAGAGCAGAAACTCCAATTCTGATAGCTGGGCTAGTCCTAAAATAACGCACCCCAGCCCAATTATGTTCCAGGACAAATGGGCTATTACAAAAGCCCCCTCCAGGTTAAACAAATCTGATAATAATACCAAAAGGTACCAGCCAGCTCATCTCCCCAGGCATACAAGAAAAAGTATAAAAGCAAAATCCTTTGCCTTAGCTAGTGGACATCCCAGTCGGGTACCCCCTCCTGCTTTGAGAGCTGTGACTCTTCCTGCTTTAATAAACTGTCCTCCACTGCTTCCCCCTTGTCATTTTTTCCAGATAGTTTTACCTTCAAGAATTTGGTCAGCCAATTTAAATCCTTCATCAACATTTCCGTACTCCAGTTTCCTTCCTTCCTCAAAGAAGGAATTGTGTTGTACAGCGTCCTAGAAAGAGAACAGAAAAGTGAGGCCATTGGGACACACCATCCAGCCCTATGGCAGTAGACACACACTGTGGGCCATGGGCAGTGGGGCATCATCTGAGTCGGGGCAGCATGTCGCCTTTTGCTCTGGCATACCATGCACTTTCGGCATGACCCCATGAGCTGAGCTAAGAACCAGGCTTCAGAGATACTCTGACTCAAAAGAAACAGTATGCTCAGAAAAAACCTGGCACCTACATGGTCCCAGAATGGCGCTACTATTTTCCAGGCAGATTATTCTCTTCATTCCACAGCCCATTTTATGCAGCCAAGGCCACACAGAGCTTGGGCTCCGGACTCAGTCAGAGTTGTATCCATTTACTAGCTATTTGACTATGGGTCTATGACTTCACCTCTCTGCCTCATTTGTCAAATGGAGGTGTAGTTGGACACATAACTCCAATAGGGTTGTAGAGGGATAAAATGAAATGAAGCGTGTAGAGCTTACATTACAGATAATCAGTGCTCAGTCAATGCTAGCTGGAGACACTCTAACGATAAGGATTGTGGAGGACCTGCCTGCCAGCCCCAGGCTCCTGCTTTGGGGGCGATGAGCATAGCATTTGCACAGGGCATTATAGCCCTTGGGGTATCCAGTCCTGCTCTCAGATTCCATTACAAGCCCAGCGTGGGTACCACCAATCCACTTGTACATTGATTGGCTTTTACTGGCTTTCCCTGTACTCAGTGAAGGGGTACAGTAGTGGGGACACATAATTAGGGATGCAGCTATAATAATCTAGGTTGGTTTTCTTACCTATCCCTCAGAATTTATCTTGCTGTGATCCCTGTGTTCACTGGCCAGTGTGACATGCCAGCTCCTGCCAGCACCATCTACCATGGATTATGGTCCGTTCATGAAATTTCCAGCTTGTTGGCAGTTGGGAGTTCTCCTAACCCTGGTTCCCTCTGACCACCAGTAGGGTCTAGACCTGTCAAAATGCCTTACAGGGATGTTCTATTGTGATCCTGCCATTTCCTCCATCCAAAAAGTGGGCTGGTTTGTTTTTAACCTCTGTGGGGCCCAGGTTCTTTGGTAGAGTGTTTGTTGACTGCTTCTGTTATTGACCAACTGTGTGACCTTGGGTAACCCTGTCTTTCAGTTTCCTCATTAGAATGGGGATAATAACTGTTTTTATTGTATAGGACGGTTATGAGCATTTAGTAAGTTAAAGGATGAAACCTGCACAGAGCCACGTAACCATACAGTGAGCTCCGTGTAGGTATTGGCTATGGTCATGTTGTTCATGATGATTGATGAGAGATTCTGGTCGAGAGCATAATTCTCTCCCGGTGGTCATCAGCTTCACCCCCTGAACTAAGAGTTTTCCCATTCAAACTATTAAAAACTCTAACAAGCATAAGCTAGGTTAAACCTCAGAGAACAGTGACAGAGGTACATTTGTTCTTATCCTATTTTGATAGATAACACACTTTCTACTGGAATCAATCCTGGTGATTTTATTATTAATCCAAGACTCAGACATGCCAGGTAGAAAACAGAAGTTAAGTTTCATAAACCTTGTTTTAAAAAGTTTAATCTTTTTCTACTTCACTTGCTGCTTTGTCTTTGAGTGACTTTGGGCTAATTTCCTGGTCAGGGAAGTGATAAAAGAATGTTAGTGTGTAGGGGGCTGGGCACATTTCCTTGCTGTAAATAAACTGATTAAATCCACACTTGGATCTAGTTAACTGACCTTGCAGAGCTTAACCTCTGATAAAAACATGAAGTAGTTCTACTCCACAATGTCAAAGTTTGGTGTTTGATGCTGGTATTCTCTGGCAGACAATTAGAGATCTACTGAGAGGAGTTGGGGAGGGCAGGAAGAGAGTGGTATCAATTTGCTTCTTAGGAATTTTATTTGGCTGGAAGGTGGGGGCAAAGAAAGAAAGATATCTAGTCACTGGTATTGGGCAAAAGATTACAAACAGAATTTTTGATGAAGCATTATGTAAATGATTTCTTATGAAGAAGTAATTCTAACTCTAAAATGTTGAAGAAGGAATGTATTAAAGTAAGGAAGCATAGCAGGCAACACATGAATGAAAAGGGTCTGAGAAGGGAACAGAATGTTTGAATTTAAAACTGGCCAGGAAAATTTAGAAGGCCTAATCACTCTTTGATGCCAATTAAACTCCTATATTTTTATCTTCGTTACATGATTTTATTTTAGTTTTAAAACACTGAAGACATTGCCCAGCAACAAACTGAACTCCTAGGTATAAAGCATCACGACAGGAGACACACTCAAGGCTAAGGTCTCCAGGAGGCACTAAACTTGGCCCAGTCATTTTCCTCATCTTCTGCCTCAGGGCATGCTAGCTGCCTAGAGAACAACTTATTCATTATGCTGTGGAGATAATATTGTATTCCCAGAGTACATGGCGTCTGTATATGCTGAATCGAATCTATTCATGCTGCTTCCCCAAATTTTATGCTTTTATTACTTAGTAAATGATAAGAACCAGTGACACTTATGCTGAAGAAGTCTGTCATTACATGGAAATGAATCTTATAACTTTTATAAATTTCAAACTCCTTTTTTAAAAAACAGGTTAGGAAATGCAATTCTCCAACTTGTTTAAGTTGCCAAAATATCTGTAGACATCATAGGATCTATTTCTCATGCTCATTTAAGATAGGCATTAAAGGATCTAAAAATGGTGTCTCCAGTATTTGCTTCCCAGAACATCTTGTTGGTTCTCAATGTGTGCCTGAGACAGTCTGGGTGAAGGTGAATACAGTCAGGCCTCACTTAACATGGAGAGGTTCTTGGACCTGTGCCAAAACGACGTATAACAAAACCAATTTTACTATAGGCTAATTGACAGAAAAAAGGGTTAGGTTCCTAAGGCATCTCATTAAAGCTATAACAAACAACACTGAATGAAATGATGTTATTCAAGCACCTGCTATCCAGGGTACTAGGGTGTGTCCCCTCTACTGGACACTGTTGGTTGCCCATCTATCATTCTTCTCACCTGTCCCCTTCCAATCAATGCTCAGGTTTCTGTTTGGGTCTCCACCATTCCCCCATACAGCCTATGTAATCTGACTCTCTAGCAGTAACCAGCAGCTCCTCCATTCCTCTGGCTAATCATGAACGCAGAATTGGGTATGTGACTGAGTGGTCTGATGAAGCTGTATTTCAGGACTCATGGAATGTTGGGACAAGGCTGTTCTCTTTTGCTTCTTGGATATGACCTGGGACCTCTTGTGACCACAGGGCATAAAGCCTGTATTGTGCGCAGCAGGGAGATGAGGCAGGAAATCAAGTTTCTTGCTAAAACTGATAAAGTTTGGAGCCAATAAAGCCCCTGTGCTTTGGAAGTCATTACGAATCAGGTTTTCTTTCCTGTTATTGTAGTCTAAGGCATTTTATGACAACACCACTGACATCTGCTTTTCTGGCACCACCCTTGAACTCCTTACCTCTATTGTTAGAATCACTGGCTCCAAATCCTGGTAAACAATCTTTACTTGCTTTGCAGCTCTCTTTGCCTGAATCTCAGAATCTGCAATCACAGCACAGACCAGCTGACCCACGCAAGATACCTACAACACAGAAAAGGCCTTTGTTCTCAGGGAGGGCAGGTACCAGGTCTTCTCCTTGCATTCATTTTTCTCCTCCCTCTTAGCATAGAGCTAGACACACAATAAATGAGCCCTTCACGTGTGTCTCAACCTCAGTGCCGATGCTAAGAAAGGCTTCGGGAGGCAAATGCGTTTGTCAGAGTTGGCCTGCTGCCCCCAGGCCCTGGGGAAATTCAGGTCTTTTTGCCGCATTCCTGGCAGTGATGGCATGTGAGGGGCAGGAGTGATGCTGCCTCCTGTACAGCAGACTCAGGTTCCAGACTGAGTTGACAGGGTTGCTCGAGGGCCAACTGGCCTAGGAGAGCCAGTCCCACAGCTTGGCCTGTGGCTGCCGCACCATGAGCGGGGCCATTCTGAGAGGTGGCTTTTGCCTTCATGGACAGAAAAGACCAGGGAGTCACAGCCTACCTTATCCAGAGAGGAAGGAGGGAGAGAGGGATAACATAGCCCTGCAGGTGAGCAAATCTGTGCTGCACACTGTGGTGGAGCACAGGCTCCTCATGCACAGATGCAAGACTATACTAGCCAAGGTGTGACCAAGCACAGAGCATCCATCGTGTCACCTGCAGGTGGGTATGCAGCCCAAGGAGCTTCCATAGGGACCAGCGCAGAAAGTTGATGGAAGAAAAACAAAACCAAGGCTCCAGAAAGGTTAAATAATCAGGACTGGAAGAAGTCACCATGACTGTTTAGTTCTCTCCCACCTTATACCATGATCACAGTTAAAACTTAACCACTCATTTTTTAAACCTACATTAGACTATTGTGTCTTTTTTATAATGAGCATATAATCGTTTTATCATTAGAAAAAATAGTAGTAAAAAACGTTAATTCCAGTGTGTGTGCACACACTCACGCACAAAAGGGTGTTTGTTGGGTGTGGGTTGGCAGGAGCAGTAGGGAGATAAATGAAACAAGAATGGCAAAATGTTGACAATTGTTGAATCTCTATTTTTGTGTATGCTTAAAATTTCTACAGTGGAAAGAATTTTAAAAGGCATAACATGCTATGGACAAATGTTCAAAAAGGAATCAAACTCACAAAGGCAATTGTTTACATCGTCCCTGTTCTCTGCTCTCGTTTTCACTATCCACGGTCATCTGGTTTGCCCATGACCTGGCACACAGACATGGTGCCAGACATGGCCTCCAGAGGCTCGTCATCAACATACCCACACCTGAGAAGGCAGGTACTATAGTACAAACTGGAATGGTTTCGCTGATTTAGTTAACATGTATGCCAAGGTCATACTTCTCACTGTCTTCTGCCAACGCTACTTCTTTACTTGTGTGGAAAATGAATCTATTTGAATTCACGTGCCATTAGAAGATAATGTTTTATAATAAGCATTCAAAGAATATTGGATACTTATAATGTTCCAAATGTGATGTTATCTTTAAGAAAATATGAAGTGCCATTAATGGAGGAAGTTATTTTTAAAACAGAAAGCAAACACGCCGTACCTCATTTGACTCCAGAATTTTCTCAGTTTTGTTTATAAAGCAGAAGGAGTTTACGCCATGAAGATGTTCCTCAGTCACAATGTCCACCACTCCTGGCAGGCTGAGAGCTTCTGACAGATCAATAGACCTGGATGAGAACACACACAGAGCAGGGGTCCTCAGAGCAGCACCACAGCCCAAAGAGCTAGGGGAACGGGCTTAACTGAAGAATAAGACATGAGAGAGGAAAGAATCCTCCAATAGTTCTCTGACAGACAACTGGGAAAAACTTTCTGGGATGATGAAGTTATTAGATGGAGGGACAAACTGTAGTAAGTCCCACATTTTGATCCCATTTCACTTCTAATCTGCATTGAACATCGCCAATGAAGAACTTACCTTCCTCATACCATTGCTTTTCACTAATGTGACTTAGACGAAAAGGCAGTCATTAATGTCTATTGGGTAAGAAAGTTATCACTTACACAATCTTAGCACGAGCTCTTGAACTTGTTACAAAAGTCAAGAAAAGTTCCCCGTGCACCTCAGGCATGTCGTCAAGGTAGATGGCTTCACCCGTGGCATGCTTAATACCAGACAGGTGCATGATGGGCTGGCCAATCGGGTCTGGAGAAAGCTGCTTTGGGTCTACACCCTGTTTAATCAATAACCAACATATCATTTTTATAATCATATTATGGACGTCCCCCATAAGAGGGTAGCTATATAACTTACATCCAAACCAGAACACTTTTGAAAATAAAAACTGTCATTATTAATACTAACACTAGGACAATTAGCCTATTTCAATAATTCAACAGGGAAGCTGGGGTGAATGTGTAGCATAATGCTGTTATTTTCCCCCCACTTTTTTGAATATAGACCACAAACATTTCAAATGCAAATCCCATTTGTGTAAGTAAATAAATATAAATCCTTCTTTCTGGTAATGCAAAATGATATCTTCTTGCTAATGCTCAAAATTACGTTACTGCTTGCGTCTAAGTACGGCACAAAAATGTTTGCAGAAGAGCATGGTGACATCATGACTGTTTATAGAAACTCTTGAGAGCATGTATTCAACCAGAGAGCCCTTTTTTTTTCTATTTTGAGTGAAGAAGTATAAGATATAAGAAATAATTCTATTTTGAGTGAAGAAGTCTAAGAAATGGTAAAACTCATAACTTAGATACTCCTGATAAAGAATGAAGCCAAAGGGAGATAGATGCATTTTGAGTAATGATTCGCTAATGTTATTCTTTCTTAGGGACCCATGGGGTAGAATTTCTTGCTTAAATACCTTAAATATGTTTCACTAACCAAAGTAGAAATGAAGAAACATGATGTCACCCTCAGTGTTTCAAATGAGAGATTTGTTAGCTTTCCAAGTTGGTTGATTATTGGTGGAAGAAGAACTGGAGGCATGAACAAAGAAGGGGTTAAGAGACATGGTAGGCCAGGCTCAAAGACTGAGGTGAAGGCTGTGGCTGATGAGGGAGTGTGGGAAGTGGAAATTCCAGGAAAACTGCCAGCCAAGCAGCCATGTGACTACTGTCTAAAAGGAGAGGGCAGCTCTGGGTCTGGCGCCCTGCTAAGTTGTGCTGGGCAGCCCCATCCACAACTCACTGGGTCAACATTTGGCACTAGGGCTGAGGCCAGGCTCCCAGAGGCTTTCCCTGGAAGACGTGGGGGTGAGAGGCATACGGTAGGTTGGCCAAGGTGAGGCCTGGAAAAAGCTATGGAGGTCTCCCCTTCCTCCCCCATCTGTTGCCCCCACACTGTAGTTCGTGGGTCACCTGAGCCCTGTGCTCTGACATTGATGCTGCCAAGGGCAAGCATGTGGCAAGCTTGCCAGCACAGTCATGTTGATGGTACAAGACCACAAAACAAAACACAGGACCTTTAAGATCAAAACAGACATTAAAAAAAATTACCATTGCTAGCTTAGTTTTTAGTCAAAATTCTTTGATTTTGAAAGTGTAATTAACACTAAAGAAGGCTGTTGAGTTCACCAGAATGGGAGCTCGTTGAGAATCACTGAGAGATGAGTGGGAATGTCGAGGTGAAGGAGTTACAGCCCAGGCCCTTTGAATTAAAAAAGAACAACAAAAAAGCCACTAACCTGGCATGTAAATGTACTCCCGTGATGTCTGGAATGAAGATCTTCTAAAGCACTCTCATACTTGTCTGCAAGGCTAGGATAGTGAACAGGGTCCTGAAAAGTAGAGCCATTGTAGATGTTTAAAATGTGCCTGAATGGTCTTGGAAGGGAGTCTACTAGCATGGTTCTTAACATACAGCTCTATTCTGAAGTCTAACATTTATTAAGTATTCCTCTTGTTCAGAACTCTGGAAGTACAGGCAGCTCCCGTCCCCCCAGGACACACGCTCTGGAAGGTCCATACATTATGAAGAGCCAAGTGGATGCAGCAGGCCACTGACTTCCCACATCTCTGTGTTCTTAGGATTCTCTCACATGCTTTCCTAAATGATTTGAGGGCTTACCAACTAATAAAACAGGAAGAGGGAAGCAAAATAAGTAAAATCAAAAGGAACAGAATTGCTTACACAAGGAGAAAGTCAAAAGCACACCATTGCACATGTGATTAAAACTCTGCGCTGCACCCCCTGGCCAACCTGGGAGGAAGGAACATGCAGAGGCCACATCCCGGGCACAGCCCCACAGGAGGAGGCACTGTGGGGTCCCAGGAAGAACACGTCTTAGAACATAGGAAAATGGGTCATTTGGGGCTTTATACAAGGCTTTACATAATACACTTAATGGTTATCTTTTATATTCTAAAAGATTTTAATAGAAAATTAAAGCCAACCAAGGCTATTCTTTTTAAGAGTAGAGGAACATTGAATAGAGGAAGTTGAAATGGAAGTATGAGACTACAAGGTGGAAGCTTTAAATTATATCACTTGATTCACCCAAGAAATTGTATTAGTTTACTATTAATTGGAGGAGTCTACAATTGGCATGATTTTTTTCTCTTTTGATTACCTGGTGATGATATGTCACTTACATATGATTTCAAGCTTCTATTCTCAAAAATTCAATACAACTATTCTGATTCTTAGTTTTCCCCACGTATAATGAGAAGATAGCCTTAGAAGCAGTAAGAGAGAACTTTGTGCCTCTTACTAGAAGTGATCACACTAATTTCTATATCACGTGATGAATGGTCTTGGCTTCTAGTCTAGCTTGGTAGGTTGGTTGTAGCATGGGATGAATGAGGCCAATATGGCTCAACTTCCCTTTGTGTCTAGTGAATTTATTCAGAGAAATTCTTTTAGTTGTGTCCTCCCTAGCCAACAATCTTGTAACAAATTGTTTGTCATAAGGGATATCAGGCAAAAAAATAAATTAAAAAATGCATGGATGATTACTATTAGGACTAGTGCTAGGCCGTCTTCATCATGGTCCTCTGAAGCACTGGGGACCATATTAAGCCCTTTTCCTATGATGGCCCATTTCACAATAACCTTCTGGGGTGGCTGCCATCATTATCTTATAGGTGAGCGAAATGAAGCTGAACCAGAGAAGCAAGCCAAATGCACGAAGGTGACCCTCGACAAGGGAAGGAAGTGCCTTACTGAAGGAAATACATCCAAACCCTTACCAAGTTTTCTGCACACCACCTACATTGGGTCAGAAACAAAATAACAAAGTCCTGCACAACTCTGTGCTCTCCTTGCAATCCTTCCCCAAACTTACAAGCCATCAACAGACAGCCTGAAGTATTCCCAGCAAGAGACATGTGTTTCTAGTTTGGGTTGTCTTTTCTATTCTATAGCTATTTGGCAGGGGGTTATCGCCTCCATTTTGGGTATCCCCATATCCCCTAAGACTGGGAAAGCTAACACATGGTCTGTTCCATTTACCATCCTCTTCAGAATCTGTGACACGTCCAGGTAGAACTTGAAGAGGAAGCTGATGATGAGGGTCCTCTTGAACTCCACCTTCCCCCCCGGAGCTGAGCCTGGAAGGGAGACTTCCTGCAGGACCAGCCTGCAAGCTGCATCCAGCATCTCTTCATTCCAGGGCCTGTGAGAGTCAAAAAAAGAAGACTCCTAGTCTGACAGGACTCACTGACTCACAGGCTCAGCTGTGTGTAAGACAAATAGCTACAGCTTAATGCAGGATATACGATGTACAAGCTCCGGAGTCGGGCAACCCAGGTTCAAATCACAGTCCACCCCTCTCAAGGTGCCTGGCCCAGGTCTACCACTTCCTATCTGTAATAGGGGAAGAATAGTAGAACTCGCCTCATAGAACGGTCACAAGAATGAAATGACAACGTGTATTAAGTCCTTAGCTCAGGAGTAACTGACCCCTATATCACTAGAATGTTTACTGCAAGCCAGGTTTTGTTTTAAGCTCCGTATATGTATTCACTCATTTAATCCTCCCAACTGCCCTATGAGGTGAGGACAACTATCCCCCTTTGATAGATAAGGAAACTGAGGTATCCTAATCTTAAGTAAGCTGAGATCACATAATTGATAGAGATTGAACAGAGATTTGGACCCAGGCAGCCTGGCTCAACTGAGTTTGTGTTTTTAACCATTACTCCCTATTCCTTATGAAATGATAACTGATATTTAGTAAATACTCAAGAAATATTGGCAATTAGTATTACCCATAGAAATAAAAAGTCAGGTCAGCAAATGCATTAAGCAATTTATTATAAAACAAACTCCCATAATCTGTTTTTCATCATGGCAAATTATTTTCTCACAATAATGAATGCAAATCTACTCATTTTGCTTACTGCACCTATGTGCTATTGGGATACAGGCGCTCTCTCTCACACACACATACACACACGTACATTTACATAGACTACATGATTCCCACTTCAGAATTTACTAAAATCAAGACATATGGAAACAATGACAAAATCTTACTGGAATTCTGTGCCATTAAATAAAAATGTAGTAAGGATTTTTTTCTTGTAATAGCATGTCACCACAAAAAGAGCTACTCGATTACTTGGAGTCTAAAAATATGATGCCATACCTTCCGATGAGTTTCTGGCAGGAATTCTTTGCACAGATGGTGGTTGGACCAACGCCTCCGTATGAGATGGATAACTCTCTGATGATGCCATCTCCTTCTCCAAAAAAGACCCTCATTCCTGAATTGACGATTGCGAGCGCATTCTGTTGCCGCTGGGCTTGTCGGAAGGCTGACACAAATTCCCACTGAAAGCACAAGTTAAGCGGCACATGTAGAAACACACCGAGTTTCTAGGCAAAACTCATGTTGAGTTTCTAGGCAAAACTTATGTTGCCTCATACATCCTGGTCACACAATCTGTTTTGGGCTGAACTGTGTACCCCCAAAACTGATACGTTGAAGTCTTAACTCCCAGTACCTCAGAATGTGACTGCATTTGGAGATGCAGTTTAAAGAAGCAATTAAGTTCAAGTAAGGTCATTAGGGTGGGCACTAACCCAACATGGTAGTGTCCTCATAAGAAGAGAAAATTTGGACACGGACATGAATGGAGGGAAATTATGTGAAGACACAGGGAGAAGATGGTCATCTATAAGCCAAGGAGAGAGGCCTCAGGAGAAACCAACCCTGCTGACATCTTGACATCAGATTTCTAGCCTTCAGAACCATGAAGAAATAAATGTCTGTTGCTTAGCCAGCGTCCGTGGTTCTTTGTTATGGCAGCCCTAGCAGACTAACACACCCTTTAAGGTAAACTCGATTATTCCCATTTCAGAGATAAGGAATCTAAGGCTCAGAGTGAGTCAGCAGTTAGTTCAGGGTCACAGCAGATTTTGAAACCAGGGTTCAATTTTGAGTCTAACCCCAAAGACCTTTTTCCCACTAAGTTCTATTGCAAATGTATTTTTTTTTAGTCTCTTTCAAACTCCAAGATACATGGTAGAGAGATATATTTTCAAGCCTTATTTAGAGAAAAGCCTCATGGCACAAAGAATTTTAAAAATCAGTAAAAAAGTAACTTTAGAGTTGGAGCGGGGATGAAGAGTGGGTGGGGGTGGGGGAGAGCAGAGACAAAGGTCTCCTGATTTTAGGAATGACAGAAGAGTGTGTGACAAACATTAAAAAGTACTGTTGGGGGCCGGCCAAGTGACTCAGTTGGTTAAGAGCTCGCTCAAGAGTGCGAGCTCTGAGCAACAGCGGTTCGATGCCCAGCCCAAGCTGAGCTGCTGCTGAGCTGCCAACAGGTGGCAGGATGGCTCAGCTAAAAAAAAAGAAAAAAAAAGGAAAAAAGAAGTAATGCTGGGTAGTTACTGTAGATCTTAGCAACCTCAGTGTATGCTTTTTTTTTTCTTTCCTTATTAGGTCGAGAACTTCCATCTTTTCACTTAAAGGAAGCACTTTATGGCTTCTCTTTGGCATATCCGAATTGCCAGCATCACTTTTGTGCTTTGGGCTGTTATTAAGTAAAATAAGGGGTTACTGAGCATTAGCTCTAAGATACCATGACAGTTGATCTGATAACGGAGATAGCTATGAAGTGACTAACGTGCGGGAGCATATACAGTGTGGATACACTGGACAAAGGGATGGCTCACATCCCTGTAGGGACAAAGCTGGATGGCATGAGATTTCATCATGCTACCCAGAACAACATGCAGTTTAAAACTTATGAATTGTTTTTTTAATTCAATTTTCCATTGAGTGTTTTTGGACCATGGTTGACTGCAGGTAACTGAAACTACAGAAAGTGAAACCACAGGTAAGGGGGGACTATGGGTCCTCGTAAATCTCCCCTGTAAACACTCGATACCTTTTCTTAACCCACTATCTGTGGGAATTAACAAGCTGTAGGCTCATAGGTAAAACCAAGAAATTGATAGGCCAGTCTCACCTTCCTTGAGTAGGGGATGTTCACTGAGATCAAGATTTCTTCAGGCTTAAGATCTGCACTGGAGCACTTTTTGAGAAACTGCTCATTTAAAGGAATCTGTCGTTCTCCTTCTGTGGAAAGAAATAACACTTCCCCCTGGAATCTGTTCTATTAAACAATCAAACTCCCAAAACTTGGGAAATAATTCTACCAAATACCCAAGGAAACACTGGGAAAAGAACCGTTCTTTCTATGCTTAACAAATTGTTCACCCTATCACGGTATCGTGCAAGGTTTCTTCCCATCTAGGATCCACTTATTTTTTGCTTTGTTTTGCCGCCTTTGCTTATAAATAAAAATATCTAGCAGAGTAGCCCAGAGGTCAGGAAGAACAGGATCTTAGCAGTCCTCTTCCTGAGCTGCACAATTCATTTTGAGCTTTGTAAATAGGGAGTAAATAGTAATATCCCTTTTGATATTCTGATGAAGTCCTTCAACAAACATTTATTGTTTATAACCAGGATCCTTACTAGGTACCGTAGTAAATAAATAAATTGTCTTTAATCAAGTTTTATACTAGTGAGGTGATATTTTTTTGTTTATATCTTTTTCCAGCACCTAAAAAATTTCTGTTCCTTAATCAATATATTGGAGGGATAAAGAGAAATCAGATTTTGGGATGAAAGCTAAGAAGTTTTTGATTTTTATATTCACCTCACAAAACCTCTTTCTCATTATATGATTTTAAAAAGAGATGTTACTTAAATTGATAACTCTGAATGCAAATCTTCCTCTTTAAGATAATTTTGTAGTTTAGATGATAAGAAGAGTAGGTATTTAACAATGCAGGTAATAGAAAGCTAATCCATATTTTTAAATGAAAAGAAAACAGGTTTATAGAGGATCAATTAGAATTTCCTAACAATTGTTGACCAAGTTAGAACAAAAAAAATAAATTAAAAGTCCTGAACTTAGTTTCAAAAGCAAAATTCAAGTAAATCAATATAAAATGAAGTGCAACCATTGTTCAACAGAAAAAGGTCTGTAGGCTTCCATCAATGACAAATTAAGCATGAGCACACAGCATGATGTGGGTGCCACCACACTCCTGCACCACCTGGAGAAAGTCTTCCACCAAGGGGCCAAATCGTCTCAATGGCTTATAGTTCTCTCCACTAGTCAGATCACATCAGCACACTACCAACACAAGTGTGGTCAATCTTGGGTGACTAGTAGGGGAAATTATCCAGCATGAGTCCTCAAATAAGAAACAGATGAAGACATTGGGAGTGTGTGGGATTAGGACCAGGCTGACTAACTTTTCACGAGTCAGAACAGTAGAGAGAATTATTAATAGTATAAAGAATAGTCATTGTCAAAACTCGACTTCCTGCATCTCCAGAGAGACAAAGGGTAGGAGAAGCAGATTTAAGAATCCCCAAGAAGGAGTATTACTTACCTTTTGATAACAAGTTGAGGGTACAGTTGCCCACAGCCAGGAGGGGATTTAGATCTGAATCTAGATGCCTGCTCACAATGTGGCCCCCTAAAGACTTTTTAAAATAATGAGTTATTTTCAGTCCAGTTGTAGAATTATGAAAACACAAGTGATAGAATAAGACATAAGCAAGGTTTTAGAGAACTACTCTTTTTGCCTGTTCCAAAAGAATAAACATGTTATGATTTGTCAGGGACAGTCATTCAAGGGGCACACACCCAAATTTACTGTCATCAAATACATACAGCCATGTTCCTGATCTGGCACCCAGCCAGAGTCCCTAGGTGCTTCAAGAGAGCACGGTACATTTGCGTCTTCTCTTCTGGGAGCTTTAGGATTGCGTCAGCCAGGATGTCCTTCACCTGCGCCAGGCTGAGGCCAGCACCTAAGGTCAGCCCTGAAATGAAATCACTTGTAAATCATGCAGTATGATCACTGCTGACCTGGAAATGTCCATTAGACTTTAGATTACAGATATGGGATCTTATGCTGGATACATGCTGCCCTGCTCATTGGTGGTTATGGTGGTGATGGCGGTGATGGAGGTGGTGGTGATGGTGACAGAGGTGATGGGGGTTCAATGTTTTGAACATTCACTGTATCAAGCGCTGTATTAAACACTCCACAGAAACTCCTTGAATCCTAACTAGCCTTGGAGATATTTTTAGCCCTATTTCACAGATAAAGAAACTGAGGTTCAGTTAAGTAATTTGGCTAAGTTTTTACAGCTAATATATGACATAGTCAAGAATTAGACTCCAGAGCCAGACTCCAAACCCACATTTATATAGCTTATCATTGTCATTAAATCAATTTCCATTATCAGAATGAAAACAAACCAGTCTGTAAGCTGCTTAACACATAAACTTGCTTCGCTTCCTACTGTGTTCCTGGAGAGCAAAGATTGTGTTCTATTCATCTTTACCTTTTATCCAGCACTTAGCACAGTACCCTTCATTGAATAGTTATTACATTTCTTGGATATAGCAGACATAGAAAGTTCTTTAGTAAAAATCTGACTATTCAGACAATTAGTATCTCATGTAATTATAGAGAATTCTTCCCTGAGCTTCCTCAAGAATGTTATCATTCTTATAAGAAGAGAATCTCTATATATTGTAATTAAAAATAATTCTTTTTCTGCTTATCTGCTGGGAACCAAAAAAACAGGGACTTTAATAACTCACCATTATCTGCATAGTTTACAACACTCAGTTCTTCAATTCTATCAGGAGAAATTATAACTGGGTGAAAGACACCTTTGAATTTCACTGCAGGCCCTAAAGGATTAGGAAAAAAAAAATAAGAAGACTAGGATAAAGGGGGCTAACTGTCTTTTAAATTTTGAGATTGTGATGAAAACTGATGTCTTTAAATATATAAAAACTACATATCTTTCTGTTGCTCTGTTCATTGCCAAAACACACACACACACACACACACACACACACACACACACACACACACACACTGACCAGATGGATTTTCACTGCACTTGGATGACTTTTTGGACTTGTCAGCTTAAAACTTGGCTGATGAATCAAGACAACTTGTGGCATACTCAGCATTCTCTTTGTGAGGGCTCTAGGAAACTCCTCAAAGAAGTAGGCAGTCAAATTAACTGCTACAATGGATATAATAGAAACAGCCTATAACTGCAGCTGAAGAGAACATATTATACCTATTGAGACACCACCGAGAAAGAGAAAAAAGAGTCATTCCAAATACAAGCTCCAGATCAGTCTGTACATGCAAAGACAGGCCAGCTGTGACTGGAACTGCTGGCGCCTTATCTGTTATGGAGCAGGCCTCCAGGGGTGTACCTTTGTGTGCTGTTCAGATTATGGGCAATAGGAATTTATTTACATAATGGAAATCGTGAGAGTCTCTTGAGCAATGCTGAGGAAGTCACATCTCGATGGTTAAACATATTATTTCAGACTTTTTCCTTAAAAATGCATGCATGAGGTTCTCTCCCTCCCCAAGCGCTTCTCCACATAAGAAGTCCCTGGGGTTCTACATACCCACAGAGGTATTCCCCATGAGAATAGGAGCCTGGGGGTACTTGACTTTAGCTTCTAGAAGTTCCTTCAGGGTCACTGGAGAAATCCACGTCATTCTATCGCCACCAAAAACCCTGGTCTTTTGTGGTTGCTTCTCAGCCATTATCTATTGAAAAAGCAACAGGGATTCAAGCTGATCTCATGATAACATTTCCACCTGTTTCTGTTCTATTTTTGTAGGAACAGAGACAGGAAATAGAGATTCTTTTTAAAAATAAAATACAAGTGACCTAATAGTAAAGCTTCACTAGGAATCAGAGTTCAGAATAAAAATATGACAGTATTTTACTCCTTCTGGAGACTGTTCCAATAATATGTCTCCTTTTGGTGCTCATTTCAATATTTAAAGGAGTTCATTTCAATATTATTTAAAATATTTTAACATGCTTAATTTGGTCAAAACATTCTATTGAAGAATAAAACTCAGAAAAACTAGAAGTAGAAAACATGTCTAAATCTACAAATGTTATGATGTCACTTCATAACATTTTTTATAGGTACTCACTGCTACTTACTACATTCAACTATATCCTTGTGGTGACTCTATCCTCATTCCCTCACCTCTGCTTCAGTTCTATATTCTTTAGGCCTTGGGCTAAGGATGGCAGATGGCCTATTTGCCAATCAGCTTTTGAGAGGATCCATAAACAAATACCCTTCCTGCCATGTCACCATGAAGTCCCCTAGGACGAGCTCACCTGTGTCTTACTTACCATTAGTTCAGGAGGAAATATCAATTCTTGAGTTGGATCCAATGGCAGAAACTCCTCTTCTGAGAAGAGTTTTAGGTTCGTCTTGAAAATGGAATGTACCAGAAGTTACTGTCACTAGGCAACTTTAACTATAGTACTTTAAATTCTTTGTGGAATAAGGTTAGAAGAAGAGAGACATAGCAGACAGACAACAAAAGCAGCTGCCCAGCCACAATCCCTGGGTTCTAAGTCCTGGGCTCTAACACAGACCTGGTCCCTAGCAATCAGAGCAGAGCCTCCAAAGCTCTGCACATCCTGAACATTTTCTTTGGAGTCTGGGGAAAGCAGAAGAGGCAGGCAGCAGCACCAGACACAGCTGAGAACAAAAACATTCTCCAGAATTGCCACCTCTCCTTGTCACTACCTGTTCTTCCATCTTTTAATAATCTCCACTTTGCTTCTGGCCCTCGGAAAAAGACCTGAAAAAAGTTTTTTTTGTTGTTTTTCTGTTTTTTTGTTTTTGTTTTTTAAACTAAGAGACACTCAGATACCAATGTGTTTTGTCCCCTATAGATAGCTGTACTTGAACAAGAGTAATATCTGGAATGAGAGATGAAGTTGTTAGATTTTTTTTTTTAACAGAGATGGAATGAGAATGAGACAGGGGACATGTTGACACACCTCAAGTTAATCAATGTGGGCAGCCGTTCATTCCTCCTAAAAGTCAGTTTGTCTCTGCTCATATCTGAGAAACTCTTATAAAAAAATTTACGTTTCACTAACCTCATCTCCTTCCTCACATTCTGGAAATCCATTTATCCCTTGATTCAAACAGCAAACTCCGTTTTCTTTACTTTGACAGCAGCCAGAAGTCTAGTGGGTGAAAAAAACCCAAATAATCAGGAATTTATTGTTGATTCTACTAAGAATTTTATAGCTTTATTGAGGTGTAATTGATAAATAAAATTGTATATATTTGAAATGCACAACGTGATGATTTCACATATGATACTTTGTTAAATGATTACCACAATCAGGTTCATTAATACATTCATCACCTCACACAGTTACCGTTGTATATGTGTGTGGTAAGAACACTTAAGGTCTATTCTCTTAACAAATTTCAAGCACACAATACAGCATTATTAACTATTGTCACCATAATGTAAAAGTTTTATAACAAAGTCTGGCACATAACAATAAATATTAACAATGGTTTATGGTTAATATTAATATTTTATTAACAATAAATGCTAACAAGTATTATTATCATCACTATTCTTATTTATGATGTACTGATTTTACAGTTTAACTTCCAAAGGAAAATCTTATGTCCCTCAATTCAAGGTTGTTTGTCAATCTATTCATTCAACAAATATTGATTGAGTGGTACCCACTCAATCAGTGAGTGGTGACCAGCCCTGAAGATACACAGCCCCTTCTGTCAAGCAGATTGCAGTCTGGTGAACAGACAGAAGAGCAAATGGGCAGTGACACCATAGTGTGACCAACGCCGTGAAGGGGGCACGCACAGAAGGCTGCAGGAGCACCAGGGCAGGGTACCTGGCTCAGACAAACACGTCAGGACAGACCCCTGGGAACCCACAGCCAATATCAAAGTGCTTCGTGTTCATTATGTCACTACCAGGGCAAGCTCAGAGAATGAAGATAAGCACCCTGCCCAAGATCACATAACAAACAACAATTACAGACCTTGAGATAAAAAATAGCCCTGTATCAGTAACAACAGCTATTCCTCTAATCACATCTGACAACCCCTACTGTTTTGTTTCATTGGGGAAAAAATATACTCAATATTATGTTTTTTTCTACTCACTTTACAGAAAGTCTTGCATGCATCAATTATGGGCCTGTATCCAGTGCAACGGCACAGGTTACCTAAAGGAGAAAAATCCAGCTCTGTTAATCAGGAAACCTAGAGAGAGGCACAGGCTGCCAAATGCATGATGGAAATGAGGACCTCATCCTAGAAGGAAGCCCTATTTGAACATGTCAGTCCATCTAAAACCTACAAAGTTATATGTCTTTCATCAGCAACTTGGGCTATTCGGTTGATATATAAAGCTATTGCAAAGAATCAATGAGATAATCTTTATATAGCATTTCATCCAGTGTGTGGCACATGGTGGGTGTCCAATATTAGTGCTTGTTGTCGTCGTCATCATTGTCATCATCATCATCATCATCAAAAAATAAAAGCACTCACACATATTATATAACTTACCACCAAGGGCATCAGTTAACTGATCCAGAGAGGGTTCTGGATGGTTCCTGAGCAGCGTGTAGATGGACATCACCATCCCTGGGCTGCAGAAGCCACACTGTGTGCCGTGAAACTTGGCGATCCTTTCCTAGAAGCACAGAAAGGTAAGAAATGCAGAATCTTGGGCCCCAATCCAGACCTATGGAATCAGAATCTGCATTTTAACAAGATCCCCAGACAATTCATATGCACATTAAAGTTGGAGAAGAGGCCCCAGAAAAATCCTTCTCATACTAGGCTTCTCCCTTTCTTGGGCTGGCTGGCTGTGATTACTGATCCTCACCAGATTTTGAACTTCATTGAAAGTTCTCAGCCTTCAGAATCCCCAGGGGAGCGATAAAATTCCCAAGGCTCAAGTAGCACCCAAGATCAATTGACTGAGACTCTCTGGGGGTTGGGTGCAGACTTATGTATTTTAAAGATTCCCAGGTAGTTTCAATTTGTAGTCCCAAATGGGAATCATTGAGATAAAGGTTGGTCCCTGGAAATCCTACAGAGAAATGACTGGATTACCTTCAAGGTGAGAAAAAGAACAAAAACAAAAAAATCTCCAAGTTGGGAGGGGGTGGGGATGAGGGAGAAGGGGAAGGGACGAGACAATACAAATTGGTAACTACAATATGGCCTCAGGGATAGAAAAGACAGTATGGGGAATATAATCAATAATGTTGTAAATATTTTTTAGGGGGCCAGATGGACTCATGTCTTGTTAGGGAGATCACTTCATAGACGGTGTACAGGCCTGACCACCACACTATATATTTGAAGCTGATGTTGAATAACATTGTATGTCAACTACAATTATATATACAGATAGTTATGTCATGGAGTAGAGAGTGGGAATGGAGTCAATGGAATTGTAATAGATAAGCATGATATCGGGGGTGGGAGGGCAGTGGATGGGGGAGGGGGGTTGTCACTTTGTGAGGGGTGAAAAGGATAACTAGTGCATTGTTTTGTACACTTGAAACTAATAATAATAATAATAATAATGATGATAATAAAATAATAATAAAAAAAGCTCCAAGTATTTCCCCGAAGGCCTTTACCTCCCCACTGCAGCCTTAAAGCTTTAGCCCCTAGAAGTTTGTTTACAAAGCGCCATCATTAATTCAGAAAACAATGAAGAAGGAAACATTGCCTTTATTTCTCTTCGGAACCTTCTCCCCTCCCCCCCCCACTCCCCCTAAACATGTTCTCTTTGGAGTCTAACTTCAAAAGCGTAACCCCGTTTTGGAAGCTGTCTGGCTACATTGGAACCAGAAGCTTAGCAGTGGTTACTAAATGAAATGCCTCTGAATAGCCAAGTTTCACAAAGGTATCAAGCAGAATTCACTCCTTCTATAGGTAATGAGGTTTCACAGAAAATAAACAGAACCCAAGATTCCTTTAACAGGGAATTTGAAGTTTGGCCATTTTCTATGTCATCCCTATCTTTTCCCTCTTCATAAATTAGTTGGCCCTCATCAACTTAGATAAAAACAAGTAGCAACAGCATTTCTATGGACAATGTACAGATAATTGAAGGACAGGAGTCAGAGGTGCCCTTTGCTTGAGGGAAAGTTCTAACAAGATGCTGCCTTAAGAGAAAAGCCTCAAAATTAATTGACAACTCCTATTATCTGTCTTCTGAACAAATCCTAAATTTAACAAATATTTTTGGTAGCTGAGATTTTCAATCAGCTTTAAAATTGTGTTATTTTCCACTTTATTTAAAAAAAACAACAAAATTTTCTCCCTCAATGCACATGGCTCTCATTTCTTTATAAGTTTGGAAGATGTAAGATGGAAGATCCCATCTAATTAGAATACAGAAAACCAACCCAGTGATGTCAGGATTTTCTTTAAAAAGGGAAAGTTCTCTAGTGTTCGGAAAGCATCTTACCAAGAAGTCAGTTACAAAACACCCACATGGCCCAGGTTTCACTCCTGGTCCCCCACTTGGTTTCATCTGTTGGCTGACGAAGCAGCAGGGACCAGACTGCTCTACTGTATGGCTCTCAGGGGCTCAACATGTCATTCATGGTTTTCAAAGAAGAGAAATCCCATGAAGAAGAGGCCCACTCTCACCTGAACAGGATGAATCCTGGTCTTGGTGCTTCCTATGCCTTCTACTGTTGTGACGGCAGCACCATACAGAGAGCAGACAGGGATCAGACAGGCGTTGGCTGGATAATGTCTTCAGTATGCAAACGAGAAGCAAAATTACGTTGTATCCAGTGGGAAAGAGGACGGAGCATTCACTGAGTACCTTCAATATGGCAGGTTTTGTATACTGTGTCAGGCTTTGAATATACATTTTTGTCCTTAGCTCATACCCATTTAATATAAGTGGAATCTGAAGGTTAGAGCAATGTGCTCAGGGTCAGAGATGGAATGTCAGTGACAGGATTCAAATTAGACCTCTAAATTCTAACTCCAGAACAGTTTCCACTAAGTTTGTGTTTTCTCTTGGATGAGGGGCTGACGTTCTCCTCTCTCGTCACCTGTGATTAATCACCTAGAGCATATTCTATCTTCCAGGCAGGTGCTGAGCCAGGGGTTCATTGGGGAATAAAGTGAACTTGAAATTGTGCTTCAGAAGAAGAAATAGGATGTGGGATACAGAACTCCTCAATCCCACAAACCTACTGCCATAAAATGTCCAACTCAAAATAATCCTAAAATGTTCTCATTCACCAAACAGAACTACAAATGGCCAATAAGTACAAGAAACAAATGTTCAACCTCGAAATAATGAAGACTAATTCAAATTAAGCAATGAGAAACACCATTTTTATAAAAGGAAAGAACAAAGATTTTTAAACGTTGTAATATGCATTATTATAATAGCAAAGCTTTGGGAAAATGAAACTCATGTATTGTTGGATAAGAATGTAAATTGACAGAGCTCTTCTGGGAGACATTTTGCTGGAAGGCATAAAAATCTTTAAGACACATACACTGTTTTATGTACCCTGCAATTCCACCTCTATGGATGTATCATAAATAGTCACACACACACACACACACACACACACACACACACACACACACACACACCTCTCTCTCTCTCTCTCTCTCTCTCTCTCTCTCACACACACACACACACACATATCACTGCCACACTGCTTCTGATAATGAACAACTAAGAATAATCTAAGTGATCACTATTTGGGGATTGGTTTTGGTACACCTAAACAATGGAACATACACAACCATTAAAATTATATTTATTATTTTGAAAAAATATTCATGAGAAGTTAAGCAAGATATACAGGTTTCTAAACAGTTATGCAGTATGCTTACGTATGTCCACACACAAAAGAAAGATCAACAGGATAGTAGTCACTTACAAATAATAAATGCAAATAGTTATTGCATGTCTACATGTGGCAGACAGAGTCCCAGATGCTAGGATTCATTGGATAAAATTCCTTCCCTTGTTGAGTGTATATTCTAGTGGAAGGAAGGTAGACAGTACTTAAGTACATAGACAATACATACTTATGTGCATAAGCTGAGATAGTGAAAAACGCTGTGAATAAATTAATATTGGCTAAAGGAATAGGGAATTGCAGAGGTGCGGGTGACCAGGGAGGGATGAGAATGCAACATTTTTGCTGAATCCTGTGAAAGCTTATAGGAGAAAACATTCCAGGCAGAGGGACAACACACGCACAGGCCCTGAGGCAGGAATGAGTTTGGGATGTTTAGGGGCAGAAAGAGGGAGAGGAAGGAAGCCAGTGAGGCTGGAGCGGAGTGAATACAGGGGGAGTGATTGGATTCCAGGCTGAGAGACAAGCAGGAACAAGGTAGGTGACGGTAAAGGGCAGGCGTCTGAATATTGATCCAAAGGCAATAGATCCTTCAGTTCAGATGTAGAAAGTTGTAAGAGGCCTTTATTCTCATTCTAAAAACCAAAACAAGCCATATAAGCTTCACAGTCATAGTAAGAAAAAACATGAGATACTGAGTATATAAAGAAACGTAAATGAACTAAACTCCATCAAGCACAAGCCCTTCATAAGAGAGAAGAAATAAAACTGTTCGCATCTCTAACTGGAAAGGACAGAGGAGACGCAATCTGCCTTAGTTAGACAGGAGTATGGAGAAACCAGACTAACTTTCCAGAAATGTTTACTAGCTACATGTGGGGTGATATAACAAATTAAAATACAAAGCTGGGTTCACTATGCCCAAACTCTCCTCCACTAGACTTCACTGAGTGCTGAGGGTAATGTCCTACATATAGGGGCAGGGAGGCTGAAAATAGGGGCTGAAAGAAGCCTTCCAGGCACATTGGCCTTTAGACAAGGGCGGCTGGGAGAGAGCAGGAGAACGAAGAGAAAACCACAGGTGCTCGGGCTTCATAGAGCGCAGGGCAGTCGCCACCCTCCAGAGGCTACAGGCCGGTGGCATGGCTGCAAGAGATCTCCCAAAGCATAGAAAGTGAGGCAAGAGAGCAAAGAGAACTCCCCAGTGACAAAAAAAAAAAAAAAAAAAAAGGCCGCCAGGCTGTAAAGCAGGGAGGTATGTCACAGAGCTCAGGAGGCAGGTGGCTTGGCTGCGGAACACAAGCAGATCTCTGAAATCTCACCAGATCTCTGATCCTTTGTCCTCCTCTGAGACCTGTGGAATGATGTAAAATTGTCTAACATATGCATAATCGGAGTCCCAGAAAAGGGTGGAGGAGAGAGAGAGAGAGAGAGAGAGAGAGAGAGAGAGAGAGAGAGAGAGAGAGAGAGAGAGAGAGAGAATGAATATAAATATTTGAAGAGGTAATGGCTTGAGAAGTTTCCAAAGCTGAGAGAAGATATAAACCCACAGATCAAGAAACTTGGCAAACCTAAGAAAGGTAAATATCAAACATGAAAGAGGCATTACATGTAATGGGAAGGCATTGGTGATTTTTTTAAGTAGGAGAGTGCTGTGATCTGATTTATACTTGAAACAGATCTCAGGTCTCTCTGACTGATGTATGGAGGATGCACTATAAGGGGCAAGGGTGGGAGCAAGGAGATCAGTTAGCAGGCTGTAATAGTGATATAAAAGCGTGGTGACAGCATCATCCTTCACTGCCTTTCAGCCTTTCCTTTCCTCCCCCTGTCAGCACAGGGAGTCAGCCTTTCAACTTCAGCAGGGGAATCTCTGACGATATGCTGTCCTAACTGATGGTGCGTTGTTTTCTAATCCAGTCGGATTCCTGGGATCATGTCCGTCTTGTTCATCTTTGTATCCCCAGTACCTAGCACAGTTCCAGTCACATAGTAGGCGCTCAATGCATAGTTAGCAAATAAAGAAATAAAACAAAGTTCAAAACTACAAAAATTCAATCATATCTGGATTTTGCTGCACAGTACCTGGTCGTCTTGGTAATGGGGTTATATCGTGATATCATCACTGTGCAGGCACCACAGCCTCCCCCTCCACAGCCATACTTAGTTCCTGTGAGTCGGACTGGAAGGAGCACAGTTAAGGAGAATGTATTTTCCATAATTCGCTTTCCAGAATAGCGCTGATCTTAACAAACAACATATCAAAGACTCTTAAATATAGACGTAAGTTCAATACATATCGAATAATGTATGTATGTCTTAGCTGCTATTATTTAGAATCTTGTAAATTCTTGATTTCCATTTGTAATGTTATATTTAGTCTCCTCTGTTTAAAAACAACTGGACCCCAGGTTGCCAAAAATTGGGCCAAACTAAGAAAAGGAAGAGTCTTGAGTATTTGAAAGTATGAGTCCATTGTACATTTGTTCTCAACCTTATCTGTGTCTTTGATGACACACAAAGTAAAATGTCAAATCGTAAATAATTCTTAGAATATTTTTGCCATACTGTCTACTTAGGCCATGCTTCTCTGCTTCTTGGTGGCAGAAACTGCTAGTTTTCACCCAATATCTTTTCTCTCATTCTTCTTTGGTGATAGAAACCGCAATTTTTAGCTACAAACATGATTGACCAGAATTAAAAATACATTTTACAAGGCTCCTCTGCAGCCAGATGGGGTCATTAACAATGCTAGCCAATGGGATGTAAGCAAAAGTGCTGTGTATGTATGACTTTCAAGAGGGAAATGTCCTCAAAATGAGAAGAGTGCCTCTTTCTTCATCCCTTACTTCTTCCGATTTTCTGGAATTCAGATAGAATGATGGCTGGACCTCAGTTAGTTGTCTCTGAACTTGAGGAAAAAGCTGCATGCTGTTTACTGCTATTTGGGATTTTCTGTCACTCGCAAGTGAACCAAATCTTAAATATTACACATTGGTGCTATTGATAACCAGGAAACCAGTGTGCATTGTTTTTATGTCCAAAGATCTTGAATGACTTCCAGAAGATAGTTATTGATATTTTTTGAGCTGTGTACTTTTTTGGAATTTTACTCTCTTTAGGGGAAAAAAGTGTACAAACTCCCACGGTCATATAATTTTGCATATCATTTAGTGGGTCTATAGAACTCTGGACGCCCACTGGAGTTCATGCATAGCAGGCTAAGAATTCATTCCTTAGATGATTTTGATTTAGATAGTTTTTCTAACGTAACATTCTCACATTAAATTTCTCCATTATTCTTTTACTTTCATTTCAGATGTCTGTATTCTCTTTTTTTAATGAGCATGATGATTAGTCCTCGAATATAGAATGTCAATATTGTAACTCTTAATTCTAAAGAGTGCTTAATTAAGCCCTTTTAACATCCATTGTTTTCATTCCCATTGCTAGTTTCTCCATTTACACAATATATCAAGTGCCAAAACAGAGACTAGAAAGAACTTGGTTCTTCTGAAAGCCACAACTGTGCACTGCCTACAAAACTAAAATGTAGGACTTTCTCAAAGAAGAACATAAAACCATAATAGTAGGTAATATGACTCAGTATGGCTCTATCACTTGATAAGGATATCAGACACCCCCCCACACACACACACACACAGCAAAGAAAAGGATACGCTTCTTCCTCAGATATGGTAACAGCATTGTTTCAGGATCGACATTTTTATCTGTCACCTGTACCAGAAGGAAAAATAAGAGTTATGCACACAAATCTGAGAGCTAGTGTCATTTTCACATTGGCTGGCTTATGTTAACTTGATGGAAATACACATTACTTAACTATTCTACTCATATTTGCAACTTGATTTAATGTTTAAGGAACATCTGTGATACACAAATCACCCCTTTTAAGTGTAGTTTAAATCTTGAGCCCCATCACTTTGTTACTGTCCTTGGTCCTGAATCATCACTGTTGACTGTTGTCTAAGGCAGTGGTTGTTTCTCCCAGTAGGAACACCAGTGACTCCTGTCCAGCTTCTTGTAGAAAGTCTGAAGCAGGTGAAGGAAAAGATAGTAAGTAGAACAGAATGGCGGGGGTGGGGGTGGGGAGAGAGAAAGGGGGAAAGGGAAAGAGAGAGAGAGGGAGAGAGGNAGAGAGGGAGAGAGGGAGAGAGGGAGAGAGGGAGAGAGGGGGAAAGGGGGAGAGAGAGCACGAGCTAGCTGCTGGAATAGAATAGCCTCTGAGAAATTGATATAGTTGCATTTTTTTAAGACTCATTTGTTTATCATCTTCAAAGAATTACAGCTTCCAGAAAGACATCACAACCAACCATGGCCCCCAAATCAAAGAAACAAAGAAGAAGATGAAACATATATGCCAAGTGATACAAGGATGTGTAAGCAAGGACACCCCTAAGAGGCAAGTTTGTGTGGGCAGCATAGTGGAACAGAGCACACAAGAGATAGCATGATTGAAATGTCATAATTGGTTGTTTTCCAAAGTGATCAACTTTTCTCTTCTTTTATTAAAAATTTGGATTTTTTTAGATTCATAAATAAAAGCCTGGTTTGCTTCACAATTGCAGGAGAGTTCCTCTTTCACATTCTGGGAAGTAGATTGGGGGTGGGAGATGATGTATGCTTATTCTATGGCTGCCTCCTCGCCCTCAATTCTAACTGGCCATATGCTGGGCAAAGCGAGGCATGTGTCAATTACCTAAGCAGTGCCTTAAGGTCCGCTCTGTGCCCTAAAGGAGTCTGTAGTATAGTAAGAAAGATGTGAGTGGTGTGTGTGTGTGTGTGTGTGTGTGTGTGTGTGTGTGTATACACATACCGAAATACAAGGAGAACTGTGGAATTCTTCATTTTACTTCCCAAACACTTCTTCCTTTCTTTCCCCTAACTTGTTTAATAGCCTCGCCATCTGCTAGGTCATCTAAGATTAAAAAGCTGTGCTATTTTCAACTTTTTCTTTCTTTCAACCTGTCATAATCAGCTTCACCAAGTCCTGCCACTTACATGTCCAAAATGATTCTCTAAACACCCTTCATTTCTACTGTCACTCTCCAAAATCAATCCTTATTATCTTTTGCTTGAAAAGTTATAACAGCTGCCTAACAGGTCTCCTGCCTCCATTCTTGGCACCCGCAAGCCACTTACCCTCTATACTACTACCAGAGCTACCTCTCTAAAATCTAAGTCTGATCATCTCCTGTATCTGCCTGAATTCAACAAGGGCTTCTGGCTGCCAAACTACCATGCTGGGAATTCCTGAACCACTCAGGGTACTTGTTAAAGCGAAACCCTATGGAATCAGAATTTCTGGGACAGGAAACCAGAAAATATGCATCGTTAATGAGCACACTGAGTGGGTCTTAAGTACATTTATATTCAAGTGTTCCTAGAATACAAGAAGTTCAAACTCCTTGGCATAGCCTACAAAGCCTCTTTGATAAATTCCCCTTCAACTCCTGCCACTCAACCCATGTATCTTGAACTCTAGTCACATTGGAGAACTGGCCAATCACAGCAGTGCATGGACCTTTATCTTCCGCTACATTTACATATAGGATTCCTTCTGTCCTGAAAGGTCCTCTTTTTCTTCTAATTTGACAGAATTTTGTATGTCATTCAAAGCCCTGCTCAACTATTCTCCCCTGTTGGGGGGTGCTGCCATCTAATATACCCTTCCCACTCTGCTCCAAGTAGTCATCCTTTGTGACCCCATGGCCAATATCTCTCACAAAATGTCTTACCCTGCATCATAATTATTTGTGTATGTATAAGCTTCTCTTAATCTCTGGATGAAACCACCTTCTCCTATTCTTCTTTGCATCAAACACTGAGCTAGGTGCTGGTGATCTATCACAGGGGCATAATAAATGTTAATTAATTTAAATGAATAACTTGAACATGATATGTGCAATTTCCTATGAGAACTTGCTAAAGAGAAAGGGATGATTTCTCACAGGCTGTGCCAATCATGGTGGCAGGAACTATTGGTTGTCTATCCCAGCATGCATTCTCCCTTTCTTCCTTCCTGCTGCCTGAAATAGGGATGAAATGGCTAGAATTCCAATAGCCACTTTACACCATAAGGCAACACATTAATGTTGCCTTAAGAAAGAAGAAAGCTGGGTCCTAGATGACACTGTAAAGCTTCCGGACCAGCCCCGCAAGGTCCATCCCCAGATATTCTTTAGTTAAAAGTAAAAATGGCATGTATTTTGTTTGAAATCACTGTTAAGTTTGAGCTTGTGCCATGTGTAGCTGGAATGAATCTTAATACAGATAATGCTAAATCCACAGAAGCTCAGTTTTAATGGAACAACAGGATCTGGGCAGCCTAGAAAGCAAAGAATAGCATCTTAGATTTCAGAGATACTTGTTTATTTTTGGAAGGGAAAATGGAAGCAGCAGGCCTTCTTTGTTCCAGGAGATGTTGTAAGAGATTGGAGTCTGGCTCAGAGTGCTACTGGCTTGGAACATGTTTATTTTTCTTGATTTGGTCGATGGCATACTTGGAGGAGGGAAGTGGGAGCGGGATAGAGAGCGCAGCCTGTCCTGGTGGGTCTTGGAGTGAAACAGGGAGGTCATGATAGTGGCTGAGGTCATGACTCAGATAGTGGGGGTGGAGAGGGGGTGAGGAGCAGGGTTATTCTCACTATCTCTGGTTTGGAGAGCTGATGCTAGTTCTCAGATCAGGGTCATTGTATATTCCCGTTAAAGGCTTGGGTGTTGCAAGGGCAGGGTCCGCTGTGCCAGCCCACTAGGAGATTTCAAGTTCACATTCCACAAGGTTGAGAAATTACTTTCCTCTGTGCAGGGCTGGCGACCAGGACATGAGGGGGGCCTAGCCATATCCAAGACAGGGGCAGAAAGAAGAAAGAGAAAGGAGATTAGGAGAAGAGGAAAAGGGGGGAAAAATGGAAATAAAGATGGGAGAGGGGTACGTGTGAAACGAAATGGCTGAGAGGCAGAAGAAGGAAGAGGTGTGTATTGTGGGACATGGTTAGTAGAGAAGAACAATAACCCACGGCAGCCTGAGAAGAGAGAGGGAAGCCCAAGCAGACAGCCATGAGGCTACTTCTGCCTGAGCTTCGGATTGCTTTAAAATTGGTTTTAATGGGGCCGGCCGAGTGGCTCAGTTGGTTAAGAGCTCGCTCAAGAGTTTGAGCCCTGAGCAACAGTGGTTTGAGTCCTGGCCCGAGCTGAGCAGCTGCTGAGCTTCCAACAGGTGGCAGAATGGCTCAGCTAAAAAAAAAAAATTGGTTTTAATTGTTTACTATGTGCCAAGCACCTTGCTCACCACTCTCCATGGAATTTAATCTTCTATTCCATGGGAGAATGTACTGTTATCAGCCCCATTTTGCAGAGGGGAAAATTGTGACTCTGAGATATTAAGCAGCTTGCCCACGGTCCAAGAGCTGCTGAGCGGCAGAGCAGATAGCGTGGGATTCAAACCCATGTCTAACTAGTTCCAAAGCCCACTCGTTTGATCTCTACACCTCACTGCCTCGCAGATCGATGTGCTTCAGTTCCTGAGTTGTATTAGACAGTGGCATCTAGGGTATAATTTATTCATCAGCTTTCTTCACTCCCCCTCAAACTCCATGTTAACTGGGTCACCTGTTCTGGGGGCCCCTGATGAAGCAAGTCAGGCTTCAGAAATATCTTTGCAACCAGATATCTGACCAGTGGGCATTGGTCTCCCCTCTGGATGGCTTCAGACCTTGCCCAGTCACACTTCTTGAAGACTTGAGGGGATTTCACAAAAAGCACAGACCACAAGCCAATCACATCACCTAGAGTATCCTAACTGGCTTCTAAGCTTCCTTTCCAATGCAAGCTTTTAATTCCTGAGGTTATGTTTGACTTCAAGACCCCTCTTCTCTGGTGGTTTCTCTCTCTCACTTTTTTCAACAGACTCTAACCTCTGAACCAGAAGCTTTATTCTAATTCTATGCATATGGCAATGAGGCTTGCTTGCCAGGACTGAAGCACATACCTAACAGAATTTGGAAGAGGGGGAAGGAAAGGGAAAGGATGACAAATTGTTGTTAACCATTGTGTTAAAAATCCCACTGAAGTTTGTTTGTGAGTGGGGGTGGTGGAAAAGAAGCTAGACTCAAAGACCTGTTTCCTCATTTAACCAAACCCCTACCATTGCCTGCAACGATTCAGTAATCTCACCCTGGCTACATCTCCAGCCCCACCAACCTCCAATCTCCTTGCCAACCTCTGAGCATATAAAAATCCTCATGGAGTACCTCCATTCCATCTAAAATGCTCTTCCCCCAGAGAGGTCCGGTCAAGACGACCGAGTAGGTAAATGCTGTGCTCACCTCTTTTTATGACCACATCAAAATTACAACTAAATTATAGAACAATCAACCTGGTGAACCATCTGAAGACTAGCTGAATGCAACCTCTGTAACTATGGATATACAAAAGAAGCCATGTTGAGACTGCTAAGAAGGGTGGATATAAAATGGAATGGTCCCACACTCACGTGTGGTGGTTGAGAACTGGGAGGGATACCTCAGCAGCAGAGGTCCCTCCTGAGGAGCAAGGGGTCCCAGCTCCACGCCAGGCTCCTGAGCCCAGGTCTCCAGTGCTGAGCAGAGGAATCCCCATAATTGCTGGCTCTGAAAATCAGTGAGGATTCTGTCCCCGTGAGATGGAGGGCTGCTCCTTCCATCATACCAGTTACTGCTCAAACATCACTCTCTCAGAGAGGCCACCACATCCCTCCCACCTAAAGTATCAGCTCCTGCCCACTGTCTGTCCCCTCACTTTGCATTTTTTTTTTATCCTAGCCCGTATCACTGCCTGACATTACACATTTCCATGGATTTGTACGCTTGCTGACTGTCTCCCGGCCCACTGTGAGCTACTCACAAGCAGGGACTTTGTCATTTCTGTGCTCTGCTGTAAATCCTTGAGCTGGGAGCATTGCCTGGCATTGAGCAGACCCTTAACAAAAATGCTGACTAAATACTCCTTATCAGTCTTTGTGAAGTAATTAGTATTACCCCCTTTCAACAGAGGAGCTGAAACTCTGAGAGGTTAGGGTGTCTCAAGAAGGGTTAGAGCAGGAATTGAATCCTTGTTGGTCTAAATAAAAAGGCCAGGGTTGCGTTTATTGTACCATTCAGTTATGCAAACAATGAAAAAGTGACATAATGTTAACATTTTGCCCCCCACTGCTGTATGTCATTCTCACAGCAGTCCTGTCAGGGGATCCTAATAGCCCCATTACAGATCAGGAAAATGAAACGCATCCAGTTTGAAAACCAGGAAGCAGGGGCAGAGGAAGGTTTTATGGAGCCTAGAACTTGTACAGTTGGCAGGGGTGGGGTTCTCTTTAGGAAAAATGATACAAAACCATAAATGCAAAATTAAGCTCAGGGCCTTAGAACATGTCTCACAGTGGGAGGCCGGATGCTTGATCCGCCTTAGCTTCCTGGTGAGTCCCCCGTGCCAGTTGGGGAAAGTGCTGACTTCTGTGACCCAAAAGTAGCGGTCACAGGTGGCTCTGAAGGCCCTGGCACCGTGGAAAGACAGATAGCATGGCCCTTACTAGGTTGTCAGCTCTTAAGGAAGCCCCTTAACCTTCCTGCCTCAATTTCCATCTTGCAAAGTGGTGCCAATATGCTGGGAGTGAGCAGTCTACGGTTGTGTGTGTGTGTGTGTGTGTGTGTGTGTGTGTGTGTGTGTGTGTGTGTGTGTAGATCAAGGTGTTTTAAAAATGCCCAGGGCTTTGCTTCCCCCAAACGTGAGCATTGCCTGGATCCATCCCAGAGGTACTGCAGAGCGAGCTGGGCTTCTGAGAAGAAAGGATGCCGCACTGGCAATGGGCCCAGTGAGGACCTTCCACTCCCCAGAGCCCAGCATTGGCTCAGCTCTGCCAGGAACTAGCTGTGGCTTTGGAAAGTTAAGGTTTCGCTATCTCAGAAATGATGGGAGTGGTCTGAATTAGTTCAACTCTATGGCCCCATCCCAACTCTAAATAGCTCCTTGATCATCCAAACACACCCCGAGAGCTGAGGCTCAGAGGTCTATCCATTGCACTCGGTCTATCGAAAGGCATTCTCCTTTTCGGGGATTTTGAGGGAGGGAAGATTTGGGAGTGCTGACTTCGATGAGTAAGAACAGCTGTTTCTCTTGTTTACGGGGTGGGGGTGGGTAGGTTGGTAATTAGCCTGCGCGCGCTCTGGCGGAGAGAGGAGAGGAACATCACGAAGGTGGGGGCACAAAGATCCCGGGCAGTCCCCGAACACTTACGCTTTCCCAGCCCCGGGGGGACGGTGGGGGACGAGGGGGGCGCACAAGCAAACCCGCTTGCAAACCAGAAGCGCTGGTGTGTGCATTAGTGCTCTAAGTATGAGGACGACCCGGAAGGAGCCCCTATTTGCAGCTCCTCGCAGGGCCGGGCGCCTGGTCCGCCGGCGGACCCGCTTACCTTGCGGCCGTTCACGTAGAAAAGCAGCTCCGTCGCCCTGTCCATGATGGCGAGCCGTGGGTCCCACGGCGGCGACTTGGGGTCCGAGGGCTCTGAGGAGGAGTTGTTAGCACGCGGGACCGAGCGACGCTGACCGGGCAAGTGACACCAGACTGCTGTGTCAAGTTCCCCTAAGCCAGATGGAGGAAGTCCCGATTAAGATCCAAAGTTCAGCTAGCGCCTTCCCCGAACTCTTCCCCGGGATGTTAGGACGTCACTGGGTCGCGGATTCTGGACTCAAATAATTGGCGGAGACCCCCTCCACCTCCTACCTAGCGTTTGGTGCTTAGCGTCCCTGCCACTTCTCCAGCCTCTTCGCAGATCCAGCAGGTCCTCTGACGACCTCTTTGGTCGTCTTGTAGTATTACACAAAATTTTAAGTGGCTTCCCAGCTATACAGATTCCAAGTCCAGGAATCTTGTTTGTTTTGTACTTCTCTTCCCATCACGCCTGCCGCAGTCCTCTAACCTTCATAGTTAATATACAATCACATTTCCCCCAACTTTGCAGGCAAGGAGCTTGAGGACAACGAGTGGTTTACAGCTTTATCTCACAGTTTTGGACATAATTATTCATTTATTTTTAAAATCAACAGCTACCTTGAAATGGAGATAAACTTTAAGGTTTATCACTATTCAGTTTATCCACTAAAGAACTACAAAGTTTATCCGGTAAATATCCACAGAGATTTAAAACATCTTGGAAAATGATGAGAAGCATAAAAATAAACATCACCTGTAATTCTACAACTTAAGGTTACCACTGTTTTAGGTCTATCTTTACATTTTTTGAAATCTGTGCTATAACACTTTTTAAAAACTCGGAACCAAACTATTTATTTTCCAGACTTCCAGGAGGAAGGAGAAATTTCCAACTTCTTGCTTGCTTCCTGTTCCTGTCAGCATCACCACAGAAATGGTTCACCCTGGCAGAAACAATTATCTCAGTAGCAACAGCTGGCTCCAGCTTTACACATGATCACACCAATATTGTCATAGCCCTTCATGGAAATAGCAACAACCAGTCACACACCCTTCACAGGGTCCTGGACCGTCTTCTTTTTAAGTCTTTAAGTTTCAACTCCATCTTTTCTCTTTGTTCCCTCAGCCTCAGAGGTGGTGAGTGCTTCCCATAGTTACTTCCTCTATGATATTCCACTGGTCCCTTTTGCCTTTTCAGTTCTTGTCAGTTCTCTAGTATATGGCTAACAATTTATAAAATAACTGTGGCTGGACCCTAACTAATACAATCTCCATCAATACCAAAAGTCACTTGACAAAATTAAACACTCATTCATGATTTTTTAAAAAAGCACTCAATAATTTTAATTAAATACTTTAATTATAAATATACAAAGTCAGACAATTAAGTTCATGAAGTTGTTGCAACGATTTTGCTAACCTTTTTTGATATCAGAGGGATTATTCATTATGAATTTGCACCAACTAGACAGTTAACCAAGTTTACTATTTGGAAGTGCTAAAAAGGCTGTGTGAAAAACTTAGACGTCCTGAACTTTTCACCAACAATTCATGGCTCTTGCATCATGACAATGCACCAGCTCACACGGAACTGTCTGTGAGGGAGTTTTTAGCCAGTAAACACCCTCCCTACTCACCTGCTCTGACCCCCAATGACTTCTTTACCTGAAGATACATATTGAAAGGGAGACATTTTTATGACATTCAGGACATCAAGGGTAATAGATGACAGCTCTGATGGCCATTCCAGAAAAAGAGCTCCAAAATTGCTTTGAAGGGTGGGCTGGCAAGTTAGTGAGTGCATAGCTTCCCAAGGGTAGTACTTCAAAGGTGACTGTAGTGATATTCAGCAATGAGGTATGTAGCACTTTCCTAGGATGTGTTCGCAAACTTAGTTATCTGACTTCGTACATCACCAGCTCAAAACCCAGCATCTTATTTAATGGGGTAAAACCAGAGGCATTCACATGAAAATCAGGAACAAGACAAGGATATCTACTGTTCCTACAATTTAATATTTTACTTAAGGCAGCAGCCATGCAATTAGACAAGAAAAAGCAAAGAGAGACATAAGAATTGGGGGGCAAACAAGAGGTAATGATAGCTTGGTTTCCAGGAGATATGTCGGGAAAACACTACAAACAATAACATAGTGATTACCATGCAGAAATCAATTATCTTCATATATGCAAACAATAATCAATTAGAAAAGAGAATCAAAGATTCTATATACAGAGGGTACCAAAAAAATGTACACACATTTCAAGATAGGAAAAAACTATTAGAGTTGTAATAATATATACCGATAACAAAAGATGAATACAAGTCACATTTGACTTCTGCAATTACAAGAGGTGCTCCAAGTGGTTACCATCAGCATCCAGACACTTCTGATTATGGCAAACTACTGCTTGAGCAACGTTGACCAAAGAGTCCACTTGTATACATTTTTTTGGCACTCCTGGTCTATTACCAAGAAAAAAGACAAAATACCTAGGTATAAATTTATCATGAAATGTGTAAAACCTCTATGAGGGAAACTTTGAAACTCCCTTCAATCCTTATAATGTAAAAAGATGGCAATGAGCATACAAAGACAGACTAGACAGGAAATTAAGATATAAATTTAAGTATACATGGGAATACAACATAAAAAAAGGTGGCATTTCAAATCAGAAGTGGAAAACATGGACTTTTTAATCAATGGGGCATCGGTTGCATTCATTTCACACCATACAAGAGAACAAAATCCACATGAATCAGAAATTTAAATGTAAAACCTAAACAAAACGTGTTGATAATCTGGGAACAGGAAAATTGTTTCTTATTGTGACCAAATTCCACCAGCAACAAAAGAAAGGGTTGATAAGTCTGACCACATGAAATGGAAAATAATTTTCATAGAAAAGGGAGAAAAGAAAAATCTCATAAACAAAAAACTAGAAATAAGCATAGGAACAAAAATACAATCCCAGAGAATGACTCTAGGAGGTCCTAAAGGCTGCAAGTAATAGGACAGGAAAAGTAACAAAGGCTGACAGGGTGCCAAGCTCTTAACCACCATGTCAGCTGTTCCTTTAAAACAAGCTCGTGGAAGGGGCTGGCCGAATGGCTCAGTTGGTTAAGAGCTCGCTCAAGCGTTTGAGCTCTGAGCAACAGCGGTTTGATGCCTGGCCTGAGCTGAGCTGAGCTGCTGCTGAGCTGCCAACAGGTGGCAGGATGGCTCAGCTAAAAAAAAAAAACAACAACAACAACAAAAACAAACTCGTGGTCCCCATTCAACCCACATTGTTGATACTGAGTAAATTCTGTGGGATTCTGGACCACTACAGCAGTTTTTCTCAAAGTTTCGTCCTAGGACAATCTGCCCCCAAATTAACTGAAATGTTTACTAATATGCAGATTTCTGGGCCCTCCTGTTTATTTGTCAGATATCATCTAAGACAACTTTTCCATCTAGGCAGAACAGAATTTGACTAGGCATTTGAATATGGTAAGTTCTGTTCATTGATTTCAGATATGAATAGGATTTATTACTTTTTATTATTACTTTAGTAAGTGATCTTTAAAATAAAGCCATAAAAAACAAATTCAAAAAAGCCTGAAAGGTTAACCCTCTCAGCCAAGTCATCAAATTACACATAGTGGAAGCAACACAGACCTGACATCTATGTGATCACTGACTAAATAATTCTGACAGTAGATGAATGAAGCGTGAGAGAAAACTGGCCAGGGCAGTAGGAGACTTAAAATCTTAAAGGTATTCACATATATTGAATGGTTTAAAAATAAAACAAAAGAAGACAGCCAAGATAACCAATGCAAAAGTATTTATAATACGTTTTATTTGGTTAAAAGGTTAACAGCTATTGTTTAGTTAAAGGCTATCAGGTTGAAAGACGCATAAATGAGCAGGAAGATAAGTTATAGGATAACCAAAATGATTTTAAATTTTGTAATGAAATTAATATTACAATATAGCTATTTTATGCACATATATCTAAACTTAAGAATGGAAAAATCAACACTCCATGAAAAGGCAGAAAATGAAAAAAACAAAACCAAAAACTTTCATCATGCATTTCCTCTTCTTGATCCAGTTTTATCTGTTTTGACTTGTCATGGTTTTAGAATTCAGAAAAACCAGAATCCATAAATTCACCTCATCTTCGCATCTTGCTGAAAAGTAGAAAAAAAGGGGAAGATTAATAACCTAAAACTGACGCTTTTGCTATGAAGCATGAAGAAAATTGATGTATCACACCAGTAGAGAGCAGGTTCCTCAAACCACAGCTATGCCAGATATCTGAAATCTCTGTGATAGTGGGAATTATCAACAAAGTTTAAGAAAAACAAACACAGATGTTATACATGTTTTACTACAATTGTCCTTTTAATTATGAACTTTACATATAATATATAAAATGTACAATTTTAAAACAATCAAATAAATGCTGATGTACCTACCCCCCGAGTTAATAAAATAGTACCACACCTCAGACGTTTCTAGTGTGCCCCTTTCTGATCACAGCCCTCTTATTCCCCAAGTAACCACTATCCTGTATTGTGTGTGCCCTTTGCTTTTCTTTACTTTTTACCATTTGTGTATTACACTGCTAAACAGTATATGGTCTGGTTTTATCTATGTTTGATCTTTATATCAAAGGAATCATTCTGTAGGGGCTTTTCTGTAACTTTCTTCTTTCACTAAACACTCGTTTTCAAGCCTCTCCTTTATTGAAACATTACACATACTTATTTTATAAGCTCTGTCTGATTGTTATCAGTTGCTTCTGCTAGTATTTTGTTCCCTTGTGTGTGCAGTGCTCTTCTTTGCTGTGAGCTAGCTGTTCATTTCCTTTGCAACTTTATCTGTGGAAAATGTGCTGTGGACTGAGATAAAGGGGGGTTCCCTCCAGAAAATATTTGTATTTGTGCTTCTCACAGACAGCAGGGGGCACTACAAGTCATGGACTAATACTAAACACTCGGCTTGATATTTTTTATGAGTTCCGGATAGTGTGATTTCCAACTGCAATGTACGCGGGTTTGATTCTGGTTATAAACTCGCAGAAGATTTTCTTTTCTCCTCAACTCAGTACCAGAGTTATTTCCTGGGACTTCAAAAAGCTAGTGGGAAGGTTAGTTTTAGTTTGCTCTTCTACTTGAGAGAGTAGCTCAACTTTATTGAAGGAGATCTACTATTAGACTCTTCATTTTAGCTAACCCCTGGAATCTGCCTTCTGTCCCCAGACCCAAAGGGCCATGAATCCGTGGCTCTGGTTCACCTCGTTAGCTGAATGTCTTCAGGCAAAAGCCAGTTGCAGGCTCACTCACCTCTCTGGTTTCCTGCTCTCATTCAGTCTCTAATTTGAGCTTTGTTATTCTTTATTAAGCTACTAGATGCATTTGAGGTTTTTGTTGTTGTTGTTGGTTTTTTTTTGGGGGGGGGGAGTGATTTGTTTTGTTTAATATTTTGTCCAGTAGTTTTATTTTATTTTCTCAGTAAGAGGGTTGACCTATGCACCTAGTAATATCATGTTGCAAGAAGTGGAGTTGTATTTATTCTTTACATTATATATGTTTTTTGGATGAGATACATACACATGGTCCCCCCCAAAAAATGGGTCATTGAGAGAACGTCTTTTTTCCTCCTCTGTACCCCTCTTCAGAGCCAGTATGATAGCACTGCCTTGGGTAATTAGACAGAATTTAGTTAATTATTTCAAGAGAGCTTCCTATCCTAAACTAAATACAGCAAAATGAAATAGTATTCTATTTTAGTTTAGACCTACTGGTCATGCAGATTATTTGGTGAACAGTTTAGTTGGTAAATTTTTTAAAAGCAAAACACAATGTACATTAGTATAAATACTAACAGTGATAACAACCCAGCTACCATTTTTTTTTCTTTTTGGATTGGGAATGGCATGCAGCAGGTATATCACCGCTGCTAACAGGCCCAGAGAGAGTGGATCCTGATAGAAACTGCTTGCAATATATTATGGAGTGGTCGTCACAGGCATTGAGGATAGCACTGGCAGGAATTGTCAGGAAGGTAATACACATATACTTTTTAAACTCTTCATCTCTTAAGCCCCAAAGTCTTAACATGACAACAAGGGGACATTATTAATAGTAAAAGCCCTAACCCACAATGAGAAAAAGATATGAGAAGACCAAAAAATGATATAATGGTCCCCAAGCATGAGAAAAACATTTAAATTCACTTACAGAGAAATGCAAATAAAACAACACTGAGATACCATTTCATGCCTATCAGACTGGCAAAAAATTTAAAACATGATAACACATTCTGTTGATTAGGCTGTGGGGAAACAGTGCCACACACTGCTGGTGGGAATGCAAACTGGCACTGGAGCAAAGTGTGGCAATGCCTAACCAAACTACATATGTTCTACTTTTCACCCCTGCAGTCCCACTTTCAGGAATTTACCCTGAAGATACACCCCTAACAATATGAAAAGATATACACACAAGATTATTCAATGTAGTATTATTTATAACTGCAAAGTTTTGGAAACAACCTAAGTGTGCATATGTAGGAATGTGAATAAATAATACATCTATACACTATTAAATATTATGCAGCTGTGAAAAAAGAATGAGGAAAATCTCTTCGAATTGATATGATCTCCAGAACACACTGTTAAATGAATAAAAGCAAAGCCCGACAGAGTAGCTATAGAATGCTACTTTCATGTAGGAAAAAGAGGGCTATACATATATCTGCTTATTTGTGCAAAAGAAATAAAGGAAGGATAAACCAGAAAGGAAAGAAATTATCCACAGGAGGTGGGTGAAAACTGGATAGAAAGAAGGGGGAATGGAAATGTGGTAGCAGTGATGAAAGGAGTCGACACTTCTCTGTATGTACCATTTTATATAGCTCTGACTTAAGAAATATTTCACATACCCCAAAGTAAACAACAAAACCTACCAAGATTTGGAAGAAGAACATGAAATACAAACAATAACAAATGTACTTAACTGAATTAGAAATGAATAACATAACTACATTGCAGGGGTTGGTAAGAAAAGAACTAACCTAAGACAAAAAGAATTACACCTAAAAGTTATAATTTAGTTAGTAAATATGTTTCTTACAGGGATTTGGGCTAGCAATTTGAAACTACTTCATATTATGCTAGAAACGAACAAATAAGTAAATATATCACAGATAATGAAAGCTAGGTTTCTCACTGACAAAGAAATCATGAATAAGCAAAGCTAAAATTAACCCTGTGGTGTTGAACTGGAATCAGAGTTGTCAGTATAAACTCATGGTTTTTATCAAAAGTACAGACAGAGAAATACAAAAGTATGTGTACAAGTGGATTAGTAGACATATGAGTACATGTATTTCCTAGCTCGGTCTCCTGAGGGGGCCGAACAACCACCCCTGTGGTGGCGACTCTAAGAAGGATCCCCTGCCTACTGGTGTCCATGCCCTGGTATCACCTCCTCTCCTTGAAAATTACAGGAGCTGTGACTGGCATCTAACCAATACAACATGGCAAAGGCGATGGGCTGTCTCACTTCTGAGATTAGATTTCATTATGTAAGACTCCATCTTGCTGTAGGATTTGCTCTAGAGATTCTCGGTAGCTAGCTTTGACATAGGTGGCCATGTTGGGAGGCCCATGTGGCCAGGAGCTGAGGTGGCCTCTAGGAGTGGAGGATAGCCTCCAGCCAACAGCAAGAAGCTGAGGCCCTTTGTCCTGTAACCACAGGAAACTAATTCTGCCAACAACCTGTGGGGCCTTGGAAGCAGAATCTTCCCCAGTAGAGGCTCCAGATGAGAAGCAACCTGGACAACACCTTGACGGCAGCTTTGTGAGACACGGAGCTGAGCACCCAACTAAGCCGAGTCCAGATTCCTGGCCCTCAGGAACTGAGAGATAGAAATTATGTTGTTTTAAGCTACTAGGTCTATGGTAATATCGTTATGCAGCAGCAGACAGCTGATCCAACACAATATAAGCAGTGGGAATACCCAGTGTCCAGACAGTGGTTTCTAAACAAAATTCTTCAATCAAGGGAACCAGGATTTTTGAAGAAGTGACTAATTTGGGGTACGGGGCAAGAAAAACATTAAGATAAACCTGGAACATCTTATGTGTCAAAAAGTAAGGAAGTACTCAAAATAATATGAGGTCTTGTTGAAAGAACACAGAAGCCAACCTGAAGAAACAATTAATAGCCAAAGTTGGAATAATTTGAGCAATGAAATAAAGGAGGGAGAGGGAACATGCTTCCCTCAGAAGAATTCCAATTAATGTAGAGGGAAAGAGGGAAAGAGAAAAATCACTACTAGGCAAACACCACACACCACAGCAGTGATTGTTGCAGACAGCTCCACCAATGGATTCTAAAAAATACTGGCTGAAAAAAGGGTGAGCAGAAACAGTATGCATAGGGCCGGCCGAGTGGCTCAGTTGGTTAAGAGCTCGCTCAAGAGTTTGAGCTCTGAGCAACAGCGGTTCGATGCCAGCCCGAGCTGAGCAGCCAC
>NW_017731373.1:4528253-4699953 GCF_001890085.2 Hipposideros armiger | reverse complement strand
AACAGCGGTTCGATGCCAGCCCGAGCTGAGCAGCCACTAAGCTACCAATAGGTAGCAGGATGGCTCAGCTAAAAAAAAAAAAAAAAAAAAAAAAAGGAAAGGAAAAAAAAAAAAGAAACAGTATGCATAGACTCAAAGTATCTCCCCCAATGTTCATTAACTGTAATGAAAAAGATAATAACTTTACAGTGAAAAATACCCAGCAGACACCACCTTAATCAATTGAATAAGGTTAATATTACTACTAATCAGACATATTGACATGATGAACCCCCTGATATGATGCAATGAGAAGGACACACCATTTCAGTGGAATTCTTGCCAGAAATGCACATTATAATTATGAGAAAACATCAGATAAACCAAACTGACAGATATTCTATAAAATAACTGACCAATAGTCTTAAAGGTGTCAAAGTCATGAAAGAAAAGGAAGGACTGAGGAACTGTCACAGGCTGGAGGAAGCTAAGAAGAAACAACTAAATGCAATATGGGATCCTGGATAGGACTCTAAAACAGAAAAGGATGTTAGTGGAAGTCTATAGTTTAGTTAATAGTATTGTGCCAATTCTAGTTTTGATCGTTATACTGTGAATATGTAAGATGTTAAAATTAGGCAAAGCTGGGTGAGGAACCTTTGTACTATTGTTATAACTTTTCAGTAAGTCTAAAGTTAGGTCGAAATAAAAAGTTTAACCTGCAACTCAATAATATAAAGACAACCCAACTGAAAAACGGGTAAAGGATCTGAATAGACAGTTCTCCGAAGAAGATACACAAATGGCCAATAGGCACATGAAAAGATGCTCAACATCACTAGTTATCAGAGAAATACAAATCAAAGCTGTAAGATACCACTTCACATCCACTAATATGGCTAGAATCATTAAAAAGGCAAATAACAAGTGTGTTGGTGTGCGTATGGAGAAATCAGAACCCTTATACACTGTTGGTGGGAATATAAAATGGTGCAGCAGCTTTCGAAAACAGTCTAGCAGTTCCTCAAACGATTAAACATAGAGTTACCACATGACTCGGCGATTGTACAACTAGGCATATACCCAGGAGAAATGAAAACATATGTACACACAAAAATTTGCAGAAGAACATTGATTAGCAGCAGTATTCATAATAAGTAGATGGTGGAAATAACTAAATGTCTATCAACAGACAAGTAGATACATAAAATGTGGTGTATATATATTATATATATTAGAATATGTATATCCTATCTGTACAATAGAATACTAGTCAAAGAAAGGAATGAAATACTGATGTAGGCTACAACATGGATAAACCTTCAAAACCTTATATTAAGGGCAAGAAATCAGTCACAAAGAAAGACCATATATCGTATGATTCCATTCATATGAAATGTCCAAAACAGGGAAATCTATAGAGATAGGAAGTAGGTGAATGGTTGTCTAGGGCTGGGGGTATGGGAGATGACACATATGATGACATGCATATACTAAAAACCACTGAATTGTATACTTCAAATGGATGTAATGTATGGTATGTGAACCATAGCTCAATAAAGTTGTTTTTTTAAAAAAGCCCTTGGTCCTTCATTTCACTTTTAATTTGCTTCTTTCACTTTCCCTTGTATTGCTGCCATGTGCTGGCTATTGTTTTAAAATACCTGTCAGAACCATCACGTCTTCCATTTTACAAAAAAAGCAAACATGAAACAATGCAAAGAAAACAAAAATGTAAGGATATTTTTCTCTATCTTTCTGAAAATACATCCCAAATATAATCAGGTTCTACAAAACAGATGACTTCATTTATCCTTTTAAAAAATGAAATTTTGAATAAAACACATATAAACAGCATTTGGACATTTTTTAGTTAATCAAGGAAATCTGACTAGGGGTTGGCTATTAGATGACAGCAGGGAATTACTGATTTTTGTTAGATGTGATTATTGTTGTCTAGTTAAGAACTTTGTTAAGAAGTTCTTACTTTTTAGAGACATATATAGAAGTGTTTTAGGAGTCAAATGACCCAATGTTAGGGATCGGCTTTAAAAATGCTACAACAAAAAAAGATAAATGAAGTAAATATGGCAAAATATTGATAACTGTTGAATCTGAGGGATGGATGGGGGAGGGCAGATGGAGGTATTTTCTCTTTGTTAAGGCATGTTTGAAGTTTAAAAAAAGAAAAACAAATGACTATTATTCTTTGAGGCCAAAGGACATATAAACAAACCACTTTGAAAGCCACTTCTAGGGAACAAGGTAGAAAATAAATAAATGGAATAACAGATATGTAAATAGTGGTTTGCAAATCATAGGCAACACCTTTTTTTAAAGGCCTGTTTAAAAAATAAGACATTTCTTCAAATCTTACTCAGGTTATCCTGTGGCTGTTACATGTCCATAATATATGTTTTATTGCTATTCAGAAATGTTCAAATACTAATTCAGGCAGGAATTTTTTTAAGTATATATTTTATACTATCACACTGAAATCACTTTACTATCACTGAAATACTTACTCTCTGAGGTTTGGCTCTTTGAAATGGAGAGGGGCACACCTTCTTCTTCTGCCTGGCAGCTCCACAGGTACATCTGCTGACTGGCTTTCAGATTTAATGGCGGTATTTGAAACAAAACTGGTATTTGTCAACTCCTGCAGTGTTCTACCACCTGAAAAGAATATTTTCACAAATATTTGTAAAAATAGAGAGATATGGAAATATGGGATATTCAGTGGTTTGCAAATCATTGGTAGCAAATTTTTAAACTTAACAATAACCAAGTTATCATTTAAAATATTATAATTGTAGCACTAAAATTATTTATAAATCGGTTTAATTTTTCTCTAGCCATAATGACAGAAAAGAAACTTAAAATTTGAAACAATCAAGGTAGCCCACATTTTAATTCTGGAATCACAAATAGGCTGATAAAAATTCTTCGTGGTCCAACTCTATTCACAGATTCATTCAACATTTGTCAATTGCTCACTCTGTGAAAGGTACCATGATAAAAATAGAGATGAAAGATGGCTCCCGTCCTCTAACACGCATGTCCTGCAACTCTAGACCTGTACTTCTTTTGCTTCAGTATTCCTTTTACCTGGAATAATAGCCTGATGCATCAAAATCTTAAGTGTTTTTTAACTTGAAAAGACATCTGCACCCCCATGTTCATAGCAGCATTATTTACAACAGCCAAGACATGGAAAGCACCTAAGTGTCCATCGCAGGATGAATGGATAAAGAAGTTGTGGTATATAAATACAATGAAATGTGATGCAGCCAAATAAATAAATGAGGAAATCCTACCATTTGCGACAACACAGATGGACCCTGAAGACATGGTAAGTGCAGTAAGTCAGACAGAGAAAAAACAAATATTTTATGATCTCAGTTATATGTAGAATCTTAAAAAAGAAAAACCCAAATTCAGAAAGAGATCAGACTTGTGGTTACCTAGGCAGTTGATGGGAGGGGGAATTGGTAGGAGGTGGTTAAAAGGTATAAACTTAGTTACAGGATAAACAAGTACTAGAGCTGTAATATATAGCATAATGACTATAGTTAACGCTGATGTATGACATATAGGAAAGTTGTTAAGCGACTAAATCCTAAGAGTTCTCATCACAAGGAAAAATTTTTTTATTTTTTTCTTTCTGTTGTATCTGTATGAGATGATGGATGTTAGCTACACCTATTGTGGTAATCATGTCGCAATATATGTAAATCAAACCATCATGCTGTACTCTTTAAACTTATACAGTGATGTATGTCAATTATCTCTCAATAAAACTAGAAAAAAAAGTCCTAGTGTTCTACACATGTAGTGAAATGTAAGGCTCCCAGTAGAAAATTTTAATTGATATGGGGATATCTAATATTACAAAATTTCTAATAACAAAGGAACATCCAAAGGAAAATGCAGGATAAGTAATGTTATATAGATTATGATTTCAAGTACATATTTTAAAAATCCACAGTTTAAGTCTGCATGCAAACGACAAAATGTTAACTGCAGTTCTTCTGGGTTGTTGTTTTTCGATTCCTATTACTTTGATTTTCTACTTTCAATTTTCTGCAAGGAGTATTATTTTAATAACTGGGGGAAAATAAAAAGTAAACATTAAGGTAAAAATCCTACCTATCCTTTAAGGCCTAAAATGCTACCTATTTCATGCTGTCTTTGCATGTTCCTCTAGACAAAATTACTCCCCATTACACCCTTAGCATAATATGTATGCTTTTATTAAAGTATTTACCACTGTATTTGTAACTTTTACATACATGTATTCTGAGGAAAGGGAGTTGGTAGTGTTGATTTTTTACTTCTCTAAAATATCTAGAATAATGCTTTGATCACAATAAATATATACTTGTTGGAGAGACTCTCCCACCCTAAAAAAACCTGCAATTGTCTTTGGTAAAATTAATCCAGGGCAATTCATTATTATATATATTCAAAACTCTCAATTTCCTTCAAATATATGAAAAAGGAAATTATCTGCCTAATGACATTGACAACTTTGTGATAAAGGTCAATCTGTTTTTTAGGTTATAAACGTCCAAGACATTCTCATTGTTATTGTTTCAAAATATTAAACTTTCTTTAAATTCCTTCATATTGTTTCTATAGGTCAGGCTACACAGTTAAATATTATTTTTAAATTCCGTAAAAATATCAGTTGTAAGAGGCAATATTTTACTGTTTGTGAAAAAAATATGCTTTTAAAATTTGATCACTTCAGGTATTGACCTACCTATTCCTGATTTCTGTGTTCTCCGGGTGGCATTAAATTTCATCTCTGTCATCTTCTCCTGCACATCATCACTCACTTGAAAGACTGGTGAGTTCTCCAGGGCAAAATTCTCTATTATCTGATTTTTACTAGAAGGAATACGCAAAGGTCTTGAACCCTCACGAATACAGTTAAGGGAAGAATCTTGTATGTTAGCTGAATATATCTGAGAAAAAGAGTTAAACATCTTTGTGTAAAAGTCTGGCTTAATTTTCTCAGTTTCCAAATTTTTTTCCTCATCAGATTTAAATGATATTCCCTGACTGGTGTCAGATATTATCTCCATTACTTCACGGCTATCTGGAGAAGGAGCTATGGAAGTTTTCCTTTTCTTTGACTTGGATGTCGTTTTATTTCCTCTTTTGACCTTGCACTTTCCCTTTATCTCTTCCACAAACAGGATATCATCCCCTTTTTTACTCAGAATTCTAGTGCTTTCCCTTGGATTCTTACATGTTTCTGTTTGGGTACAAGAATCGGCATTTGCTTCATTAGTAATATGCTTTAAACCTGATTCAAAGGAGAGAGACGTCTGTGAAGAATCTGTTAACTGCAAAATAGGTTTGCTTTTACCTTTTGCCAAAATATTCTTTACTTTGCCTGATGACTCTTTCCTATGCTTTTTAACTCGTTGGTTAGGATTTGAAATTTGATCACAATTTTCCTTTTCATTGCTACTGATTTCCATAACTTGGCATTCAAGTTTTTGTTTAGATTCATTTACTTTAAAATCAAGATCTTTTGTAGAACTTTCTTGGCTATGCATATCTTTATCATTATCCCTATATACTTGGTACATTTCAGATATTATTTCTGTCTTCTGATTTATATTCTGCCTAAGCTTATTTACTTTTGAATAATTTTGCTGGGCAGGTTGCATATCAGTGACATGCTTTTTCAAATCCATCATATTCAGGGTGTCATAAACATACAAATTGCCAATATCTTTGGCGGAAAGATAAGCTGTTTGAAATTCATTTGTGACTTCTGGGTTTTCAGAAACAGTTTCTTTATCCTTTTGGGTTAGGGAAAACAAGTTGCCTTTTTCTGGGTCATCCACACCTTTGTCATCATTCCCATTTATTTGGTTCATTTCTGAAATTATTTCTGTCTTCCTACTTCCTTTATGCCAGAGCCTCTTATTTATTTTTGGTCCATTTTGCTTTGCAGGTGGCATATCGGTAACATGTTTTTTCTCCCCCAAAATGTTTTGAGTCTCATAATCACAGAGGTTCCTATTACCTCTGGTGGAAGGATTAGCTATCTGAAATTCATTTGAATCTTCTAGGTTTTCAGGAATGATTTCTTTATCCTTTTGGGATAGAGAAAATAAGTTACTGTTTTCTGGATCGTGCATACCTTTGTCATCATTCCCATATGATTGGTTTATTCCAGAAATTATTTCTGTCTTCCTACATACCTTTTGCCTGTCTATTTTGGATTCATTTTGACAAGCAGGTTGCATACCATGGACATGCTTTTGCACCCCCAAAACATTTTGAGTCTCATAATCACATAGGTTTCCACTATCTTTGGTAGAAAGGCCAAGTGTATGAAACTCACTTGGGTCTTCTAGGTTTTTGGGGATGATTTCTTTATCCTTCTGGGTTAGGAAGAAAGGGTTACCCTTTCCTGGGCAATACACATTTTTTTCATTATATAAATTATTTACTTCAGAAATTACTACTGTTTTCCGATTTACTTTCTGCCTAAGATTTTTAACTTTTGATTCATTTTGCCCAACAAGGACTACATCGGTGATCAGCTTTTGCAAACCCAGCACATTCTGGGGCTCACAATCACATGGGTTTCTGTTATTGCCGGTAGAAAGAGTAGGTGTTTGAAACTCATTTGAAACTTCTAGGTTTCCAGAAAAAATGTCTTTATCCTTTTGGGTTTGGAAGGCAAAGTTAGCTTTTTCTGGGCCATGCACATCTTTATCATTATCCCCATATATTTGGTTCATTTCAGAAATTATTTCTGTCTTCCGATTTACTTTCTGCCTAAGCTTCTTATTTATTTTTGAATCATTTTGCTGAGCAGTTTGCATATCAGTGACATGTTCTTTCAAATTCAACACGTTTTGGGCCTCATAATCACATAAATTTCCATGATGTTTGGTGGCAAGGTCGGCTGTCTGAAATTCATTTGTGACTTCCAGGTTTTCAGAAATGGTTTCTTTATCCTTTTGGCTTAGGAATAAGTTACCTTTTTCTAACTGATGAATCACAAATGTCTGTCTAGAAGCTTTACTTTTATTATAAGCTAGAGAACTCTGAGCCATATCAAATTTACTCTCCTGCTGGAATTGATCTGAACTTTGGGAGAAAGAGGATGTTTCCTCTTGCTCGTTTGTTACATGTATTCTTTTCTTCTTACTATTCTCTGTACTTTGTTTGTCATCTTGGTCAAAGACATTATGAAGAGCTATTGTCTTCCGTATGTTCAACTGAGTCAGGTGTTCAGTGTTGAGGATAAAACTTGGATCTTCTGCATTCACTTTGCCACTCAGGCCAACAGATCTTTTTTCTGGTTCATTTTCGATCTTTTCCTCAGCATTCATATCTGAACTATTTCTAAATTGTCTCTTTGATCTTTCTCTCTTTTTTTCAGAGCTTGAATCTTTCACTTTTCTGAAAGTTTTGATTTCACAGTCATTTGGTTTTTTATTACTTTTATTTTTAGTACCTGTTGAAACTGTAACAATTTTGCTTACTTCACTAGCAGTTAAGTCCATGTCAGCATCATACACAGTTTTCTGCAGTTGACAGCTGTTATCATTACCCTGAACTTGATTCATGCACTCTGCAGTAGGTTCACTAGCAGACTCAGATGAGTCAGGAAGGCATGGTACGTTTCTTTGCATTTTAATATTTATTTCATTAGTATGAGCATTTATCTCATTATTCAAATTTAATTTTGAACTTGAAATCCACTGTTGATCTGCATCTGTAACACAGGGATTGTCTGCAGAAGGATTACTTGATTCTGGTACACGTCTTTTCCTTTTAGTTATGTTACCTAAAGGTGGTTTCTCCTTTCTGTCACTGATAGGCTGGGCATTTTTCATCTCATTCATTAGAGAACTCTTGGAACTTTGGTCTGAGTGGGAATGGCTTTCTATAAAATAGAAGGAAACAAAATTCAGAAATAAGTAATGAAAAGGTATTTATTATTTTAAACAAATTAGATTAGAAATCAAGCTGTTTCACAGGAAGGTTCCTAACAATGTGTTCTGTTCAAAACGCTTACATTATGAAGAACTTATGCTGGTAAAAAATAAAGTAGAAATGATCGGAGTATTCATAAGTCACATTTTACATTTGTATCTATGGGAAATATATACTGAGAATTGACTCTGGCTTGGCGCCAACAGTAGAGTGGGGTTTAGCCAACAGTAGAGCCATTAACATATATTTCTAAATTGGAGGGGGCTAGTGAACCCAAATAACAGTGATAACTCTGTGATAAGGATTGCTATCAAAAGGCTATCCGCAGACAGCTAAGGTTTCTATAAATTATACATATACACACGTAAATTTCTAGAAAGGAAACACAATTCTAAGCTCTAAATTCAATATAGTTATAGTTCCATATCCCAATTGGGAAATCTATGACAAATACATAAGCCAGGCTACACTGCAGGGTTAGTTTGCGCTACCATGTAAACAAAATGGGTCATCATTTTCTCTTGCTCAAACATTATGCAGGCGCAAGTTTCTGCTTTACCACCAATTGGTTATGATCTTGAAAAAGTCATTACACCTATCTAGGCCCCCAATTTTCTTATCTATGAATAGGAGAAGATAAAACTAATATATCTTTTAATTCATAAGCTAAGATACGAAGAAAAGCCTTGAGGCTGGCTCGTTTCTAAATATTGTTCCCAGAGTAACAGTATCAGGCCACTGTGGATCTGACATTTGTCAGCATATTTACTTTTAAATTAAAATGGTAGAAGTTAGTAAATCTGTAACGTAAGAGATCTAACTTATTAACTGTTTATACAACATGGCCCTCAAGAAGAAAATGTGATGAATGTAACTATTTAATACTAATACTCAAAGTACATTTTTAAAAAAAATCTCACCTTTGGGGAGTATATCAACAGTAGAAGAAATATACTCTGAATCATCTAAACCACACATATTCTGATTGTTTTCTTTAAGATACAATGATTCCAAATTACACTGAGTGGATAAAGGTTGTCTTGTTGATACTGAAGAGGGGACATCAAATACTGTCTTTGATGTAATACTGTTGTCACGTTGCATTTCGTCTTTAGCATCATCATCATCATCATCATCATCATCATTTGAAGTTAATGGAACCCTAAAAGCAAGTGGGAATGAATGAAAAATTTTATATTTTACAAAAGTTATTTAGAAAATTACATGGATAGTTCTTTCCATGTTGCCCTGATATAAGATCCAACCACAACCCCCACCCTCCCTGTTTTCAATGAAGACAATTATAGGCAGGAAGTAGGTAGTTTCTAATAGTACAGAACTTGGAATAAAACAAGAATGTTATCCCTACAGCCCCAGTGGCCCCAAAAGGAGATAACTGGTTGGGTTATTACGATAATAATAATGAAATGAATAAAGTTCAAACATAAATACTCATATATAATATTTATAGTTTTCCTATAATTAATTCTATGGAATACTCAAAACTCTTCCTCTGGCTTCAGACAAGTACAATTGTATGTAAAGGTATGTGTGAAATGAAGTTTGCTGTTTCCAAAAGGTATCCATGTAAACTAAAGCCATATTTCTAGAGTAGTTAAATCTATGGGGGTGGGGAGGGAAAGACAGAAATCCACAGAAATAATCTGATAAACTTTCTTGAATTTAAAGAATGAAGAGTCGTATCAAAAAGGTAGGAGGTAGCCAGCAAATGAACCAAAATAGTGATATTTTCTAGTTTTGGACAATTACAAATAGTGCTGCTATGTATATGGCCTTTTGAAATGTATGTACGCATTTCTGTTAGGTATGTACCTAGGAGTAGAAATACTGGGTTTATATATAGAGTTTGGCTTTAGGAGAAAGTTAGGGCATTCTTATTGTGTTCCCACTATTTACTATGCTTGCTCTTGGGTTTTTATAGATTTTCCTTAACTTAAAGAAGTTCCCTTGCACTCCTAGTTTGCTGAAAGTTTTTTCATAAAAGACTGTTGAATCTTGTCAAATACTTTTTCTGTTACTATTGAGAAGATGCCACTTTTCTCTTTTGTTACTACTAATGTAATAAAGTTTTAAATCCCAGTCAAAATTCCAGAAGAGAAGGTGTATGTGTACACACGCGTGTGTAAGTAAATTGACAAGTTGATTCTAAAATTCACATGGAAATGCAAAGGGCCAAGAAGAGCCAAGATAACATTCAAGAACAAAAACAGAAATAAATGAAATGGAGATTCACACTATTAAATATCAAGACTTAGGATAGTGAGTTCAGAAACGGACCCATATACCCATACAGTCACCTGATTTATGATACAGATGACATTGCATGAGGTGGGGAAAGAATGGTCTTTCCTAAATAGGTGGTGCCAGGTCAATAGGATTTCCACATAAAAAAAATAAATTACGACCCTTCCCTCACATTATACCCCAAATTCTAGGTAGACTGAAGATCTAAATGTGAAAGGGAAAATAATACAGCTTTTAAAAGAAAACCCAGGATAACACTTCATGAACTGCCAATTAGTAAAGATTTTCTTACTAACCATAAGGTAGTAACCACAAGGGGAAGGGAGGGATTAACCGATGTAGCTGTATAGATATATAAACTGGATTTTAGAAAGAACTTCTAAAGACACCATTAAGAGAGTGGCGAGTCAAGCCACAGAATAAAACATATTTATAATGCATGAAGAATTTATGTATAATTTGTTTAAAAACTGCAAATCTGCAAAAAAACAACAGACAACCCAATAGAAAAATAAACATATAAACAGATGCTTAAATTATCAGGAAAATTCAAATTAAAACCTCAATTAATATCAGTACACATCCGCCAATATGGCTGAAATGAAAACGACAGACAATAACAAGTGTTGAGGTAAAGAACAGGAGTGTAAACTGGTATAACCCCTTTAGAAAACTGGCAGTTTCTCCTAAAACCAAATACTATATGTAAACCTAGTAATTCTAACCCTAGGTACATACCCAACAGAAATGTGTCCATACATTTCAACAGGCATATACATAGCAACACTTTATGATAGAGCAAAAATAGAAGAAAAAGTAAATGTTTAACATCAGAAGGATGGGTAAATTATGGTATAATAGTTCAATGGAATACTATACAACAACGAGAATAAGTGATCTACAACTACATGCAACAATACGGATGAATCTCACAAACACAATGCGGAGTAAAAGAAAACAGAGACAAAAATCATACATACTATATGATTTCATTACATGAAGTTCAAAACCAGGCAAAATTAATTAATCTATGATGTTAAAAGTCAGGATAATATTTATCCTTGAGTGGGTATTGAGTGGTCACAAGAAAGAGGTACGAGGGGGCATCTGAGGTACTGGCAAAGTTTTGTTTCTTGGTGTGGGTATTGGCTATACAACAGGGTTCACTTGTGAAAATTCACCACGCTCTAAAGATTTTTGCACTTTTCTAACATTCATATTATACTTCAAACAAAAGCTCACTTTAAAAAATACAATGAAACATTATAGAGGGCAAGTTGACACTTGATTCAATGAGTTTATAATGACAGCCAAGATTCATGAAAAAGAGCTAAGTAAAGGAACTACATGTCAACCAAATGTACTATTTTAAAACTACCACAATTAAAATGTACTGGCACAATGTGGTGCTAGTACAGTGTAATAGGCAAAATAATGCAACAAACTAGAAAGAATAGAAAGTGACATAGTAAATATAAGAATTTTTTACTATGGCACAAATAGCATTTCAATATATAAGTGAATTTACTGGTGTACTTAAATAAAAGTAATAAACTTGTGAGTTATATAACAAAAAGTACATTGTCTAAAAGAGACAAGAGGATTTTGGTCAATGTTATTAATTCAGTGAGTCATTTTACCTCTCAGGACGGCAGAGACCGTCTTTAAAATGACTGGTATGAAATACTTGTCAGGTGTTTACTATGACTTATAATCAAATCAATTAAGAACTGGGAATTTTGGTCAGGGGAATAACAATGATGAAATTAATTGTAAAGCTGGGGGCAGTTTGTAAGATAATAAAGGTAGAAACAATTATCAGATTTACCCAGCAGAAACCATGAGGCCAGTGGTGACCTGGAGGAAAAGAAAGAAAAGAACTAAAAAGTACTAAAAAGAACTAAAAAGAACTAAACAGATGAACTTGGTTACTGCATGAGGGTAAGTTTCCTTGGAGCCCTGGAGGTACAATCTGTAACAAGATACTACACACCATCTCATTCCTACCGTAGCAGGCAACTATTGGTTGATGAAACCCAAATATTGTATAACACACACAATTATTCTGTTATATAAAAATCTAAGTACTTTGAACCAGTGTAATTCAAACCCATGTAACTAAAGGTCCATCTGTGGCCTCTTTCTTCTCTAGAGTCTATGGGAAAGCTGAATACTATTTCAAAATATAAAACTGAATTTTATTATAGTACATTTTCAATTCCTCTTACTGGTACAACGTTAAAAAGTATTTCATTATTTATTTTTAAATGTTTTTCTATGTTTCAAGGAAGCAGACCAAATAAAAACTTTCCAAGTCCCACTTTGGTAGAAGCGTGCAAGTTAATATTTAACCAAGTTTTGAAGCAATTACCTTGCAAATGGAAGATGCATAGACTTGCACTGTTTACTAACCCGTTTCTTCTCGCTAGGCAGTAGGAAGGGACTCTGATGGAACTATTTTTGAAAAGAATAAAGAAAATGAACAGAATTTCTAATTTCATTAAATTATGTTTGTTATTAAAGCACCAAATTATACAAGGTTACCAAAAGTGATAGAAGAATTCTTGCATTGGTCTTCAACAGTTCATAGAGAATAATGTGATGATAAGGTTAAACACAGTTCATCCTTAACCATGCCATGCAAAGATAATCACCACTAATATTTTGGTATAACCTCCCAAACTTTCTTCTATGCATATGAATAAACACACATGTGTATACCCACACATACACATCTCTACATATAGTGCTTTTGATCCATGGTTGGGCAGAGAGCCAACTTAACTGATAGGTGGATTGACTATGTGGAGGTAGGCACCCCTAGTCCCTGTACTCTTCATTGTTCAAAGGTCAGCTGTACATGCAATACGCTCATGTCTACATACGTATTATGTGATATATTATTGGATTTTAAAATATATTTTTAAATGGTGTTTTAAAATTCAAAGTCTGGGTGATTTTAAAATAGTTTTAAAAATTTTTGCTTATCTATATTTGCTAAATTTTCTCACGTTTTCAGAACATGTTTTCATTATTTAATAAAGACCATAAAATTAGGCAACCATGTTTTCCTATTATAGTGCTTACATGCAATAGAAACAAGGGTATGGCCAAATTGACAAGTTAATTTTAAAATTCATATGGAAATGCAAAGGACCTAGAATAGCTAAAACAACTTTGAAAAAGAAGATCAAAGTTGGAAGTCTATGTATGGTAATTGAGACAATATAGTATTAGCATAAAAACAAATAGATCAAGGAAATAGAGCAGAGTCCAGAAATAGACTCATATATATTAGGTCAATTAATTTTTGACAATGGTGCAAAAGCCAAACGGGGAGCCTAAGGCTTCCACACTCATCAGGCTATAATAAGGCAACTCTTCTCCAAACCAGGGGTACAGTCAGAAAAGGCGGAGAGGAGAGCTGGGACAGCAGTGGTCATGAGCGTCACAGCAATATCAGTGAAGGACACATGGGGACTAGAAGTTCCTTTCTCACTTGGTAATAATTCCCTCTCCTCTGGGGTGGTGACAGAAGAGGTCTAGTAGAAAGCCAGGATTTTCACTACTCTTCAATGGTAATAACTGGCCCCCGTTCAATTTCCCCCAATCCTGGTGTCATGAGGCACACGGTGGTGTCAGCCTGACCTCCCAGCCCCATCCATCAGTCAGGAGAAACCCCTCCCCACAAGGGTGTCAAGAGAAACTGAGTGGGGAACCTAAACTTTAACCCCCACTTGGCAGTAAGTGGCACTTCCCTTTACCACAGGCACAGTGTCAGAGGTAACCTGCCACAACAGGTTTAACTAAGATTTGGAGTCTCATGATACCTGAAATGTTCAAGATATAATAAAAAATAACTCATTGCACCAAGAATTAGAAAAACTATATTTAAATGTAAAACAGAAATTAACAGACACCAACAACAAGATGACATATAAGTTGGGATTATCTAACCAGTATTTTAAAGCAGCTATCATAAAAATGCTTCAATAAGCAAATTACTAACATGCTTCAAACAAAACAAAAGAAAAATCTTAGCAAAGAAACAGTCTCAGCAAATAAATAGAAGATATAAAGGAAAACGAAATGGAAATTTAAAACTGAAAAATATAATAACTAAAATAAAACAAATTAAAAATCCAAAAGCAAAAGAGAGAAGAAGAGGGGGAATATAATCTGTGAACCTGAAGACAGAGCAACTCAGAACCCAATCTGAGCAAGAGAGAAGAGATTGGAAACGAGTTAACATAAGATCAGGGATATGTGGGGCTATAACAAAAGATACAACATTCATGCTATCAGAGTCCCAGGAGGAGAGGAGAAAGCGGGCAGGGCCAAAAAAGTTTTGGAAAAATAACGGCTGAAAATGCCCCAAATTTGGCAAAAGAAATCCAATCTGAGTGAACTTCAAAAAGGATAAATTCCAAGAAATCCATGCCAAGACACAGCAATAGTGGCCAAACTTCGCAAAACTAAAGACAAAGACAAAAATCTTGAGAGCAGTATGACAGAAGTAACACCTTACCTACAGTTAAGAATGAAAAATAAATGAAATAATATCTGACTCGAAGTTAGAAAGGTAACAACAAAATTAACTACAGAAAAGCAGTACTTACTACTAAAGATAAAAGCAAAAATTAGTAATTTTGAAACACCAGAGTAGAACTCAAAATTAAATCTAAAAGATGGCTCTTTTAAAAGAAAAGAAAAAGAAAAACCATAACCACCTAACCTAGTAGGGGGAAAAAAAAACAGGGCAAAGCTCAAACACACAAGACTAATCAACTGGGGAAACACAACACAAAATTCAAAGAATAACATATAACAACTCTATGAAAATCAATTTGAAAACATGGATGAATAAATAATTTTCTAGAAAATAAAAGTGAATAAAACTGACCACAAAAGAGAGAAGGAAATTTTCCTAATTATTTAAGTTTAAGTTAACAAAGAACAACCACTCCCACCAAGAAAGACCCAGGTCCAGATGGTTTTACAGAAGAATTCAATGACACTTTTAAAGAAAGCATAATTGTAATACTATATCATTTTTCCAGAGCATAGGAAAAAGAAAGATTCAAATTCTTTTTATGAGTTTGGTGTATGTAACATTTTTATCAATGCCTAAAGACTATACAAAAGAAAATTTCAAAGAAGCCTCACTTCCGAGGTTTCTGACAATAAAAAACTCCTGAACAAAATACTGACAAAAAGAATTCAGCAGCACATTAAAAGAAAAATAAATTATTCCTGAAGTTTATTCTAGAATTGAAAAATTAGGTAAGCTACTAAATAAGTCATCATATTCATACATCTAAAAAAAACCCCCATATGATCATTACCATAGGTGCTAAAAAGGAGCTCTGCAATAAAGGTAAAGAAGAAAATGAGATAGTAGCTGCGGGGTGGGGGTTCTAAGTAGAGTACAGGTTTTCTTTCCTTTTCTTCTTTTTTTTAAGATGGGAGATAACATTTTTGCATCCTGAGCCAACAGCAAAAGACAACTCAAGTGTCCAACAACAGGGGCCCAGTTAAATAAATAGATGAGAAGTTCATTCTAAGCAGCACTAAAAAGAATGAGGAAGCATCCCCTGTAATCGTACGGAGAGATCGTCAAGATATATCATACACCAAAATAAAAGGTAGTATAGAATGCTATCTTTTGTGTAAGAAAGAAAATTTAACAAATATTTGTTTTATTTTAATATAAAGAAAATTAAAGCAGTTACTGTGTATAAGGTGTGGGGAAAGAGGGGAAAATGGAGAACAAAGTAGCTAGAGACAGAACAGCAGCATGTGCGAGACGTCATTCTATACGTTTTTATACTGTTCTGATACTAGAACCACTCTGTATTATCCATCATCCTTCCCTTCAACTAAAAAGAAAAGGAATTTCAAAACCTGATATGTAAAAGTTAGTCTGTTAAGTAATAAAAAGGCCAAAAGGGTGAACACTAAAGTTGCAGGAGTATGCTGATCCTTCATCCTTTAGCTTCGGCATCTATTTACCCTATTTTTTACTTTTCCTAAATCCAGATGCTGATCTCAGACCTCTTCAAGTTCTCCAAATAGAATCATACAAAAAGCATCTGAGAACAATGTTGACTCTACTAAAGATTTTTTAAAGAGCCAAAGGGAAGGAGCTTTTATACCACATAACTCACAAGAGACAGTTGAGCAATGTTTTTGCGGCTACCTGTTCTCCAAAGTTTCTGGAGGTGTGGATGGTGTGACCCTCCCCCTTCTACATCTTGCCAATTAGCTTCTTCCTTTTATTCTCCAAGTCAATTCTAGTACTGACTTGACACTTCCCTTTACACTGCTATATCTGATTCTATTGGGTTGTCAAAAAAGTCATGACGTATTTTTTGTTTTTAGTTGCAAAAATTCGTCATGACTTTTCCGACAACCCAATAGCCTTAGTAATTGATTCAGCCTTAGTAATTGATTCAGGGCAATTAAATTCAACCCTGTAAGCTGATCAGCAAAACAAAGCCCACTCCCAGACTCCCCCTACCCATACACACAGTGAAAAGCACATCTCTTTTCATTAGAGGGTGCTAAATGTATAAGGCACATCTCTGCTCACTGGTTGTCCTAGGTATCAAATTTATAATGTAAGCAACTACACCTTCTATAAACTTTATTCCACAGGGACATTTATACAAATCCTTTCTTCATCCAAGTGTGGATTAAGCTAGACAATCAAGTACCTACTCTTTGGCTAGCTTTTATAAAAATTCTGACAAGGAGCTAAACACGGGCTATATAGATTGAAAGAGTTCATATCTTCTTACTACAAAGACTATGCATTTAAGAGGCTTATAAATTACTTTTGAAAGTTTCTAAAAGGAGAGATGTGCAGACATTTAGAAAATACAGGAAAATACATACACAATAAGAAGCAATGATAACTAATATTTATTGCACTTACCCTATTGTCAGGACACATGCTGGCCACATTAACCTCTTACACTAACCCTTTGTAGATATACTACCATATCCACACCATGCAGATGAAGATACTGAGGTTCAAAGAGTTTAAGGCCAAGGTCACAGAACCGGGCAGAAGCAGAGCAGAGATCTAAATATAGGCAATCCCATTTAAAAAGCTACCCTCTGAAGCACCAAACTGCCTCCAGATTCAACCAAGAAATTTATCTATAATTGATCTTTCTTCAGTTTATGTATCATATATATTTTGCCTTCTCACTAGTTATTCATTCTACAATTAGTTTTTATATTTAGATAATTGAGTTAATTTCATTAATATTTCGTCCTCGCTTTCTGATTTTTCTATTGATTTTATTTTACTCATGCGATTATAAAAGCTCTTTAACGATTAATACTAATGCTTTATATGCCATATGTTTAATTTTCCCAGTTTGCAATTTACCTTTCATTTTGATGATTTTTAGCCTTCTAAAAAAATTTTTTTTTTTGAGAAAAATCCATCAATAGCTTCCTTTATGGTTTCTATCTGTTTCTAGGTATAGAGAGACCTCTCCTACCTAATGTGAATTCATTTGTAATTTCTTCCATTTTATATGATTTCCTTTTTCTACATTTAAATCCATCTAGTTTATTTTAGAGAATGGTATAAAGTAGCACCTGCATATATTTTTTTCCTCAAATAGATTTTTAGTTGTTTCCATCTTTTTTTAATAATACAAATTCTTTCCTAATTTGAAATACTACCTTTCTACTAATGTCTTTTATGCTTTTTAGTCTGTTTAGGGGCCATTATGTTCTACTGAGCTGTATAATCCTGTGTTACTTCTAATTCTTATACAAAACCTAATTCTTATACAAAAATTTCAATAACCAATTATACCAAAAGATAATGTGCTACTGTCCCTTTAAAATTAATATTATCATCATCCCTTTGCAGAAAGTTTAAGGTATAAATCTCTAACCTTGATGCTACTTAACTAATCTCAATTATTCTCAGTAATGCTAAAAAACTATACTACTCACACACAAATTTTATTTACCTCAGAAAGAGTGCTCATTTCAATTGCGGTTATCAAGTTATTATTCATGAGTGCTTCTATTTCTATAAGCTTTTTATTCTGTTGGTGTAAAAAAAAAAGACCCTTGTTAGTTTATTATATCACACATTTATGAATACCATCAGTTGAGAAGACTTAGAAAATTACACTGGGCTAAAAATTGAGATCACATTGAGCTAAATAAAAAGGTGCGACATTGTACAGTTTAGAGACACACACACACACACACACATTTTGAATGCTTTTGAACTATTAATCATAAATTTCCCAACTAACATTTTTGTATCTTCTTATAATAATAATACATTACGTGGCAAGTGAACATAGTTTGTCCGTTATAGGAATTTAACCCTCAAGTGCAGTCAGTCATTTTCCCATTTTTAAATTAATTTTTACTCATTTTAGAGTTAGATTTATAGTTGCAGCCTAGCTAATCATGGGGCCTTACTGCCCTGTCTATGGACAGGTTTGGAAATTGGAAGGAAAAGCAACTACTATAATCTTCAATCTATTTGCCTTGCAGCCAATGACATGCAGGAATTAAAGGCGAATACAAATAATCCAGGAACTCCCTTCTTTTCAATTCTTTGGAGGAATTATACTCACCTTGTTAAAATGTATTAACACACCACACTTTGCTTATGATAAGCAATCAAATGTGTATCAACATATTATATTAGCAGAGCCACAAGTTTAGAATGAAGACTTAAGACACCTGTTTTATTAGTTTGCCCATTAACACAGCACACTCTTTCAACGTATTTTTGCAATAACTTGAGATTTGAAAAACATTTTTAGAGCTTTTATAACAATATAGTTAAGATTTTAATTATAATTTAGAATTCAAGCACAATATAGTTTCCATACCAAATTATTTAGCTTTAGGCGAAGAAATGTGTTCTCAAAATTCAGTTTCTCCACTTCTTTTAGCAATAACATCTTTTCAGTTGTAATTCTTCGAGAATTCTCTTTCTCTCTGCTAAGAGCCTGAGCTAATGCCCTGTTGTTGTGCTTTAAAGATATTTTGAAAATAGAAGAATTATCTGTAAAAAAATTTTAATAGTTAATATTGAACACATATCTTAATAAACTTTCAGATTCCTTAATGAAACCATTTAAGACAAAATGTATTTCACTTTGTAAGTTTAACTGAAGGCTGGAAAAGAAAAGAATGACAACACAGATGTAGTTTTGAAAAAAATACACTTACAGTCTGGCTGAAGAAATAAAAGCTACGCAGAAGATGATGAATAAAAGACTGGTGAGAAATGCAGAATGTTTGTGAACAGAGTTAGGAATATGAGAATTCTAGTACAGACACAGCATTCTAGATAATTACATCAGTCACAAAAACTAAATCTTAATACCTGTTGCCCTATCTTCCTTTCTATCTTTGACTAGGACGTAAAATGGAGAAGCTGATCCTATGGTTCTAACTGGAGATGTCCCATAGGAATTAGGACAGACAATCTGTGAAAAATTTAAAGCCAGTTTCTGTGGCTCCAGAACTGAACAAATTAGTTAATGCTCCCAAAGACCAGTTTTCAAAACCTTGAATGAAAGGGAGCATACTTACTATGACGTTGGAGAGACCATCTGGACCCTGTGGGATAGTCTACCTCCACCCCAAATATTCTGCCTCTCCTACAGGCATCTATTATAATCTAAACCTGACCCCTTCTCTTTATAAGCATTATGCAAATATAATTTAAATCAGAAATGCCTTTCTGTGGTTAAGAAAGAAATTTAATTGTGAATTCCTTGGTAAAGCTCACCTTAAATATAGTATGTTCCTTTTGTACACTTATGGCATACTGGTATTTTCATAATTTTGATTTACATGCCACTATTCAATAACATATCCCACTGAATAAAAGTATAGGTATGTAAAATGTTTGTAAAAGTAATAATATTTTTTAAATAGTCAGGCCAAGTCTGGGCATCTAAAAAACAGGGTCCAAAAGAGTACTTTATCTTTGGTACAGAGAAAGACATTTCAAACAGCCACCTTTGACATAGCAAGTGGAAATAGACTAGAACAAGTTTAGGACTTCCAGAAGGTGAAGGATAATAACGTTTTCCTGTTGCACTTCTCAAACTCAGTATATTCCTTTGTATCAGTGAGTGTGCAATGGTCCTGCCAAACAGAACAGGAAAAAGCCACTATAGGAGGTGGTCTAATACAACACATGGCCCAGAGACCTGGGTAGGAGCAACACTGTGATTAAAGATACTCAGAAGGTTCAGCCATTCACAGGGCAGTTACCCTTCCCGGGTGCTATAGCAGCAGGAAACCTGCCCTGCTCCTGCTAAGATGGGTACGAAGCATTGAGATATTTTCTAAAGTAATGAAAATTTATCTTGGAGAGTTTTTCCTCTCTCTTCCTCCCCCCTCCCCCCCCCACTACCCTCCTGCATGATACGCTTCATAAAATCACCCACTACAGCACCCTATCTGGGCCAACCACCTCTCAATTACCCATCATCAAATTGCTACAGCATGCCAGAACAATCTGTCACTTTTAAAAGCTCTTTTCCAGAAATGTCACATTGGTATTTTCCTTGCAGTGTAGGAGGTAGCTGCCTTAGGCTACACCAGCCTCACTGCTGAAAATTCAGCTGTCACCACTGAGCGTAAATCATCATAACCATCAACTAATAGGATTTAAAGGAGGTAGGAAGGACTGAATGGGAAAAAGTATCAGTTAACAAAAATAGTCATTTTAGTCATTTTCTAGACTTGATAAAATAAAGTACCAAATACTGTATTAATTCTCCAGGGAGAAGTAAATACATGAGTATACTTTAAAACTAACGGCAATGCACTTACTTATTATTTTTGTTTTGATTTTTGAAGCAAGAGAGACATTCAACTTAGCAGTCCTTGAAATTCTTTTGTCTTTCACGTGTCTCTTAATTCCTGAGGTTAAAAGTGAGCCAGTTTCTGGTGCTGGGTACTCCATCACTGAAGAAAAAAAAAAAAGAGAAAGGAAGGAAGGAAAGAAGGAAGGGAGAAAGAAATCATAGTATTGATTAATAAAAGAAAAAAGGGCAACTGATACATTCTAAAAAGGTAACAAACATAATTTAAATGATATAATTTGTACATAAGTATTTACAAAGCGCTTTGTATAAAATCTGAAAGTATGAATGTAATCAAAAGTGGTTTAAAGTAGAATCCAAAAAGGTAAATGACTTTGTATTTTCATTTAAGCCTATATTGTTATATCTATGTGCCAGGAGCTAGGCTGGGCTGGGACAGAAAACAGGATATGGTTGTATAGGAATGCATAATTACAGAATGCATTATCCAATGTGGGTATAGGCACTATTCTAATGCAGGCACTATTCTAATGCAGTGTAGGAAGTGTAACCTTAGAGATACACACAGAAGAGATATGCTTAATCTTATGGGAGGGAGGCTATTAGCAGAATAGGCAGGAAATCTTAAATTTGTCTATTAGACCTTAAAGTATAATAGGGGAAACAAGAAGATAATAACATTATAATAGGAAAAGAATAATGGATATAATACAGAATGCATAGAAAGTGATTAACTCTGCCTGGGCTAGGGAAAAGGATCAGGAAAGATTTTACTTAGTACAGTTGATGTTGAGCCATGTACTTGGACAAGACCAACCTCCCAAACCCCATCCCTTCCCCAAGCCTCCTTGCCTCCCTCTGCTGAGATCTAGAAGAAACCCTGTCACCAGCACCTACCTAACCCCCAATACTCAACTTCTCCACCACTACCTACCTTGAGTCCACAGGACTAATCTCACTATGCTCCTTATGTCAATCACCACAAGAATCCTCAGCCTCCCGGTCACGCTCATCTCCCTCACCCTAATCCTCCTCCAGCTCTGCAGATCCCTCATCTGGTCCTGTGGTAGGCTGAAAAATGACCCTCTCCGCCGCCCCCAGATATCGGGTCCTAATCGGAGTCAGTCTAAACTGAATGTTGAAAAGGGTCTTTGCAGATGTAGTTAAGGATCTTTCGATGGAGAGATTATCCTGGATTATCTAGGTGGGCCCCCAAATGCCATCTCTAGTGTCCTTACAAGAGACAGGCAGAGATTGGCGGGATGTGGCCGGAAGCCACCAGAAGCCGAAAGAGGCCAGGAATGGGTTCTCCCCAGGAGCTTCCAGAGGGAGTGCAGCCCTGCAGACACCTGGATTTCAGCTTAGTGATACTGAGTTTGGACTTCTGGTTTCCAGAACTGTGAGAAAATAAATTTCTGTTGTTTTAAACCACCCAGTTTATGGTAATTTGTTACAGGAGCAACAGGAAACGAATATAGTCTCCATATCTCACTCTTGCCCAACTCATGAAGTCCTCTGGAATTTACAATCCAAAATCATCCAAACCAATGGCCTCAATCTCTTCCCTGAACATTCCCTTTATCTACTTAAACCAGCCTCTCCCAGGAGGATGTGGACTCTCCCGCATTCCGGTCAGCAGTCCTCCTCAAGGACACACCAGATTCACACTTGCAGGCTATTCATCCTCCATCTTGAATATAATATCATCAGACTCTATTACCCCTTACCCCTCAGTGCTACTGTCAACTGCCAGCCTCTTTATTGGTTGATAATTTCATATCCTGGCTCACCGTTACTTTGAGAGCACCGAAGCACCCTGTAGAGGACTCTGCCAGAACTCCCATTACAATTACCTACCCATTATCATTTGTATCCGTGTATTTGTCTTTTCTCACATTATTATGGGTGAACTATCTATCTTTCCAAGGCCATGCGCCTTCTTAGAAGTCTGTGCACTGCATCTCATGCCTTCCTGCCTCCTCAAAAGCATAACTCCAACAATTCTTTCCTCGACATCATCGGTTGTTTCCTTCTCCACTGGATCATTCTCATCAACATGCAGACACACTGCTCCTTCCTTCGTCTTAAATAACCTCTCTTGTTCTCACTTTATTTGCAGAGTACTACTCCATTTTTCTGCAGCCCTTTACAGCAAAACTCCTTGAAAGAATTGTCTACACTCACAGTTGCCAATTATCTCGTAAACCTACCTCACTCAGGCTTTCTCTCCAAATACTCCACCAAAACTGCTTTTGCCAAGGTTTCTGAGTCCTCCACACTGCTAAATCTAATAATGGTCAATTCTCAGTCCCCACCTAACTTGATCTATCAGCAGCATTTGATATGGTTAATTTCTCCTTCTTTCTCAAAAACTATTTTTCACTGGCTTCCAGAACACCAGGCTCCTGGGTTTTTTTTCTCCCTCCCTAACTAGCTGATCCTTCTCAGTTTCTTTTACAGATTCTTCCAGTCTATAATAGGTTATCCCCTTGGATCGCCTCTTCTTATCTACACTCATTTTTTTGGTGATTTCATAGTCATGGCTAAAATACCACCTAGCCAAGAGCAACTCCATCCTTCCAGTTGCTCTGGCCATTTTCTCACATCCCAATCTACCTTCACAATACATTTAGAATTTGACCACTTCTCAGTACCTCCACTGCTACCAACTTATCCCAAGGTACTGACATGTCTCACCTGAATTACTGCCATAGCTTCTTATCCCACTGCTTCCACGCCTGCCCTCACTAAAGCGTATTTATTGGTCTATACAATCTAAAACTCTCCAATGGTTCCCATTTCTCTCAGAGGAAAAGCCAAAGTCTTTACAATGGTCTAGAAGTCCCTCCACCATCTCCTCTTCCCATTTCTCAAATTGAACTCCTCTTCCTCCCCTGTAGCCCATTCCCTTCAGGACACATTGGCCACCAAGATCTCAGTACTGGTGGCATGCATCAGGCATTCTTCAGCCGCAGGCACTTTGTTGGTTATTCTCTCTACAGAGGAAGCTCTTCCTCCAGATACACAAATGGCTCATTCACGCTCCTCCTTCAAGCCTTTGTTCAAATGTCACCTTCATAGTGAGGCCATTCAAAATTGTAGCTCCTTTCCCCAGCATGTACAATAGCTCTTACCCTTCTCTACTATTTTCCACAGCATTTAAATCACTATCTAATATACTATAGAATTTACTTTCTGTCTTCTCCAACTAGAATTTAAGTTCTGTAAGGTCAAAGATTTTTGTCTGTTTTATTCACTGATTTATTGCCCAACTCACAGAGCAGTACCTGGCAAAAATAATATGAGCATAGTAACTATTTGTTGAATAAATAAATGTCTTAAAACAAGAGAATTTTTATCAGGTATAAAAATTAACAAGGGTATTCCAGAAAGAATGGCATATGTAAATGCACGAAAATAGAACATTTAAGATAATACAAGTGATCTCTTGATGCTAGAATGTTACTACCCTATTTCTGTTTCCCTTTACAGCAAAACTCCTTTAAAGAGTTGTCTGTGCTTGCTGTCCCCAATTCATCCCCTCCCATTCTTTCTTTTTTTATTACTATTAATTAATTAATTTATTTTTCAGTTATAGTTGACATTCAATATTATTTTATATTAGTTTCAGGTGTACAGCATAGTGCTTAGACATTTATATAATGTATTAAATGATCACCCTATTAAGTCTAGTACCCAGCTGGCATTATACATAGTTATTATAATATTATTGACTATGCTATAATATTACTCCCCATGCTGTACTTTACATTCCTGTGACTATTTTGTAACTACCAATCTGTATTTCTTAATCCCTTTATTTTCCTTTTTCACCCAGCCCCCAACTCCCCTCCCATCTAGTAACCATCTGTTTGTTCTCTGTGCCTATGAGTCTGTTTCTGTTTTTGTTTGTCTGCTTAATTTGTTCTTTAGATTTCACATATAAGTGAGATCATATGGTATTTGTCTCTCTCTGTCTGACTTATTTCACTTAGCATAATACTCTGTAGGTCCATCCATGTTGTCACAAATGGTTAAGATTTCATCAATAAGGGGGCGGCCAGTTAGCTCAGGTGGTTAGAACGCAGGCTCATAAGACCAAGGTTGCCTGTTCGATCCCCACATAGGCCACTGAGGTGTGCCCTCCACAACTAGATTGAAACGACTACTTGACTTGGAGCTGATGGGTCCTGGAAAAACACTGTTCCCCAATAAAAAAAAAAAAAAAAAGGAAAAAGAAAAGATTTTATCACTATAAAGGAAAAGGCATCCTACTGAATGGGAGAAGATATTCACGCATTCACCCATTCATTGTGAGATATTAGATCTCACAAGGGGGCTAATATCCAAAATTTATAAAGAACTCATACAACTCAACACAAAAAAAAACCCAATTAAAAAATGGGCAGAGGACATAAACAGACATTTCTCCAAAGGGGACATACAGATGGCCAATAGACATGTGAAAAGATGCTCAACATCACTAATCATCAGAGAAATGAAAATTATAACCACGATGAGATACCACCTCACTCCTGTCAGAATGGCTATCATCAATAAATCAACAAACAAGTGCTGGCGAGGATGTACAGAAAAGGGAACCCTCATGCACTGTTGATGGGATTGCAAGTTGGTGGAGCCACCATGGAAAATAATATGAAGGCTCCTCAAAAAATTAAAACTACAACTACCTTATGACCCAGCAATTCCACTTCTGGCTATTTATTCAAACAAATCCAAAACACTAATTTGAAAAGGCATATGCATCCCTATGTTCACTGCAGTGCTATTTGCAATAGCCAAGATATGGAAGCAACCTAAGGGTCCATCGATAGATGCCTGGATAAAGAAGATGTGGTACATATACACAGTAGAAACTATTCCATATTATTCAGCCATAAAAATGGAACCCTCCTGTTCTCTCTTGATCCAGCCACTCCAATCAAGTTTTGCTCTATCACTACTGTATGCAAATTGATTATTAACGTCACTAAATTGCTATGTTGCTGAATCAAACACACTAGTTAAGGTCCATTTCTCATAATACTTGATCTATGAGCAGTATTTAATATCTGATCATTCTCTCTTTGAAATCCTTTCTTTAGCTAGTTTCCAAAACACCACATTTTCCTGCGTGTTCTCCTTCCACATTAACCACTTCTTCTGCTAAGTCTCTGGTGCTAGTTATTCTTCAGCTCTCTAACCTCTTGCTATTGGAGTGCCCCAGATTTCAGTCCTGGGGTCTCATCTATTTTCTACTTACATATCCTCCCTTAGGGCTATCATCCAGTGTCCTGGCTTTTAAATCTAAATGCTGATGACTTGCAAATTTATATCCCCAATCAACTCCAGACTTATTCATACAATTGCTTACTCCTCATCTCCAAATTGGATGTCTAATATGAATCTCAAATTTAACATGGCTGTCCCCTGTCCCCTCCAGCCAAACCAGCTTCACTGTGTCCTCTCCATCTCACCTAATGGCAATTCCGTCCTAGTTGCTCAGGTCAGAAACCTCTTCCTTCACATTCCACATCTGCTATATCATCAGTCATGCTGGTATGATTTTTACAACATAGCCACATGGGCCACTTACCACTATTTCTAATGCTACCACTCTGATCCACGTTGCCATTCTTTCTTGTACATCATTGCTACTGCTACCTAAGTGGTGTCCCTGCTTCCACCTTCTTCCCTATTTATTCTCAACCCAGTAACTGACACAATCCTTTTAAAACTTAAGTACATTCATGTCACTCCTCTGTTAAAAACCCTCCAGTGGCTTTCCATCCTGCTCAAGGCTATAAGCAATGGCCTATAAGGTACTACACAATTTGCTACTTCTTCCCTTCCCCAGTTCTCCATCAGTACCTCTCCGGCCTCTTCACTGCCCTTCCATTTGCTCACTAAGCTCCAGCCACACTGGCCACCTTGGCATGCTCCCACTGCAGAACCTTTGTATTCCGTTTTCCCTTTGTATCAATTCTTCCTTCAAATAATCACAGGGTTTGCTCACTTCCTTCAAGTCTTTGCTCAAATGTCATTTTCTTAGTGAGCCTTCCCAGACCAAACTATTTAAAATTGCACACCTGGGGCCGGCCGAGTGGCGCGATGGTTAAGAACTCGCTTGGGATGCCAGAGGGCCCCGGTTCGGATCCCACATATGAGGGCCAGTGACACTGCCCTCCACAGCTAAGATGCTGAACAACAGCTCAACCTGGAGCTGGGCTGCCATGAGTCGCCGGCGGCGGCGTAGGCTGCAGTCCCTGTGGCAGTGGGTTGCCATGGGCTACCGCGTGTAGCCAGCAGCCAGCGTGAGCGGCCAGCAGCCGCAGTGAGCGGCCGTCCAGAAGCCGGCGACTGATCTGCCTCGCCAGAGAAGAGCACAATGATGGTGCCAACTTGGGCCAGTGAAGCAACGACCTCCACAATTAGATTGAAGAACAAAACGACAGCAACTTGTCTGTTCCCCTTCCCCCAATTCCCCCAGCGCTGTTCCCCTCCCCGCAATTCCCCAATAAAAATCTTTAAAAAATAAAAAATAAAAAAATAAATAAGTAAAATTGCACACCTGACCCCCTTTCCTCTATTGATGTCTAACACAAAATTACACAATTTTCTTATTTATTGTCTGTCTTCTTCTACTAAAATGTGAGTTCCATGAGGGCATGGATTTTTGTCAGATTTGTTTGTTTCTGTGCCTAGCACATGGGGTACATAAGAGTGCGTGGCACATGGCAGCTACTGGATAAACATTTTTTAAAGAAATGACAATGGATAAACAGAATAAATTTTAAATAGTAAAAACTGCCCAATATTAGAATGAGTCTTCTTTGAAAGTGTTAAGCAGAGGTTAAGAAACATCAAGAAAATAATGGCAAGATGGTTTTAGAAGAAATTTCTGCAATGGGGAAGAAACTGAACTAGGAACCTTCCAACACTAAGGCTCAATGCTTCTTCTAAAAGTTTTGCTTAAAAGAAATTTCAAGTAAAATTAAAGAAGATCATCATCTATTCCACAGGTAGTAAAACATAGGCACACCGAAACTCCATGCAAATTGTTGCATCTCACACACCCGAAAGGGGTCCTAACACAGAAATTTTGTCCATTTCTAAAAACAATCCAGTCAGGAAGATCAAATCTCACATAATTAGGAAACCACAGCTGAAGAGCACTCCCAGGTTAGTTCTTAGTTCCCTAACTTAATAAATGGCACTATCCATCAGTCACCCACCCAAATGTTCATGCCAGAAATCAGAGAGCCTTTCTTAACACTGCCCTGTCACTCTCCACATTAACAACCTGACCAAGTAACACTAGGAGCCAAAGCCAGGACCTTGGTCGACCATTCCAGGGTGACTTACCATACAGAGATTGAGGTATTATAAGTGGCGGTTGGACTGTGTTGGAGTCCCAGTTCCAACATTTCATAGCTATGTGATCTCTAAGTCTCAATTTCCAGGTTTAGAAAATTATAGAAAATAAGGGCATCTCATTATAGGAAATAAACGAACCAACGTATATACAGTGCCTAGTACTGGATCTGGCACATAGCCAACACTCACGAATGTTATCATTATTACTCTGCACCTCTTTTCTAGCCAGCAATCTCAGCTATCTCTAAGTGAGAAATACTCAGTTCCACATCCAATTTTCCTGAATTGGATCCCTTATCCAGAAAAAAAAAATCATCGTCCCTATTCCCTACCGAAATCCTACCTATACATCGAGGCTCCGTTCAAGTTCCAAGTTCCTCCCACCACCCCTTCGCCTTCAGCCAGCCTCCCTTCTAAATGAGCGCTCCAAAGGAGAGGGCTCCTTCAACAACTTGGGTAGGCAGTCTAACGTTCACTCAGCGGACATTTATTAAGCGTTCACAACCGGATAGCGACGGTTCTAAAACCCGGGAGGGAGTAGGGCAGTCGGTCACAAAGACAGAAATCCCTTCCTCAAGGAACTGACCTTTTTACCTGGCAGCTCGCTCCCCTCAACCAGCCGGGTGTTCAAATCCCAGAGACAAGAGGCAGCGACTTAGATCCAAACCAGGTACTCCGCCAACGAGCCCCTCGGAGAGGGTGCTGGAGCCCGGGTGCCGGATACCTGAAGGCGGAGGGTGGACGTGCCTGCGGGCCGCTCGGGGCTCGGCTGACCGAAGACTCAGGAGGGCAGAGCCGGGAGGTTCGGCCTGGGAAAGGCATGGATCCCACCAGACAGGGAGAGGCCACGCCAAATATCAGAGGTCACCGACTTACCGCTTTTTTAGCGTGGGGAGTCCACCACCCAGCTCCCCGGAGCTCGGCGCCCGCAGCCACAGCTCGTGTTTAAACTCCGCAGCCGTTGGCGTTTGCCACATCAGCCAATCAGGTCCCGAGAAGGCGGTGCAAAAGAGAGCTGTTACCAGGAAGTGGGAGGTGGAAGGGGCGGGACCTCGCGGAGACGGGAGGGGGTGTGGCCGGGAGAGTCAGGCCAACTCAGCCTTTGGGGAAAAGGAGTCCCCGCGGCTTAAGCTTGGGCTGTTATGTTGTTGCCTGATGAAAAGGAAACGATCCTTTGACAAAGCTACCTCTATCAACCAGATGTCTAAAAGGCTTGACAGCCACCTGATGTTTGTTGGAAAGCTTTTGTTGTTTATGACACTACTGTGAGACTGCCAGCCCACATCTTATCTTTTCTTCGGAGTCGTTGCCCTATGTTGCCGGCACCGTTATTTAGTTTTCACTTGGAAAAAGAGGCAATGAAATTTCTTTGGAAGTCCTGGATCTCATCAATATTTAGGTCTTATGCTAATAGCCTGTTTTAGCTAAATATGCAAGAATAGTATTTTTCAATATACACAAGCCATATATATATATATATATATATATATATATATATATATATACTCACTTTGTGTTCCAAGAGAATTAGCGTAGTTTCCTTTCATAAGTGACTTTCATAATCTATACAAATAATTTGAAAAAACTATGCAGAGAACAAAATTTCCTTTCTGTATGCCATTAGACTGAGAATGAAAATAGGTGGTTAAATCTAGATTTTAATATTTGATTATACAGTGATGTAGTCAACTTCATATTCTTGTCAATATTTTGTTCATTTAGGGACATTCAAAAATCACAACTTTCCATTTGTTTCCAATCACAACTTTAGAGAACCCAGAAAAATGATGCAAAACATGACTTTGAGTTAGATCTTTTAGTCTAAAATATTTCCAAATCAGCCTCCAAAGAGATCTGGCTACATAAATCTTGTGTAAGTCGAAAAGTATTTAATTTGGGCCAGCTGCTAAAATTACAGAATATTGTACAGTAAAAACTTCAATAACTGTGGTTTAGAATGTAATGTACTGGTTATAGAAATTTCTGGTTATCTAGGGGTTAACTAGCACTATATCTTGTTTACCCGATCTGACACATGAAATGCTCAACATATGTTATATGTTTTTTTAAAAAAATGAACCATGTCATGGCTTTGCCATTTAGTGGTTATTTAATTTTCTCCAAGTCACTTAATCTTTTTGAGTTTCTATTTCCTCATTTGTAAAATGGAAATTAATAACGGCACCCAATATATTTTTATGATGGTTCCCAATCAACAGATCCTTTTGTTCGAATACATTAATATTGCTTTCCTCCGGACTCATTTTGTAGCTATAACTTCAAAAGCAAAACAGAAAGAGAGAATGAGCAGTCAGAGGTAGCAGAGACGTTTAAAATTTTATCAAGACATGAATAACAACATCTCTTTTTTAAAAAGTGCTGATTATCTTATCTCAGAGGAGTTGAGAGAATTTAATGAATCAAGTGCTTTTTAAATTATAAAAGCACTTGAAAATGTAAATTCTTATCATACACAACCATAAACTTAAAAAGTATAGTTAATTGGGCTGAATTTAACCTGATCTCAGATTGCTTTCAGGTCATTTGCCTCTTGGTATAAGGGATAGAGGCAGGAGCCCTGGACCCAGGAGTGTGAAAATGCAGTTGTATCTTGAACACACATTAGTCGTATGTTCTTTGTTGCAAGCTTATTTACAAAATAAATCAATTAAATTAAATGAGCTCACAGTTCTGTTGTGACACTCTCCTGCACAAGGCACTGGTTTTGCTTCTCTCCCCTCATTTTCCTTTATTCTTATACTCATTAGTTGCCTGATTTCCTCTCCCTAAAGGTAGATTCCAGCCAATTAAAATTTGATTATCCTAACTCACACTCCCTGCACTAATAAAGGGGTAGAGGGAAAAGGAGAAGAGGAAGGCTAACCGCCAAACAACACAACAAAATTCTTCTTTAACATCTCAGCATAACTAAAACAAAAACCATCCTTGAACAGGAGCTAAGTAGTAGACATACTGCAAGTCAATAAACTAATAAAAGAAAGTAAAAATAGTGTACTTACATCTTATTAAACCATCTAATCTGCCTGGCAGGTTGAATTGCACCAAGAAAAGCTAACCCAGGCTGACAGAAGCAGGAAAAGACAACGGGTGGTTTAATGCAGCTCTGGGGATGATCGAGGTATGGGCTTCAAAATGGGCAGGAACGGGGGCCGTGGCAGCAGACAAGGACCCAGCCACAGCCATGCTACCAGCACAGCCTTTGAGGATGCCACTGATCTTGCACAATCAGCAGTGGCTCTACATGCTGCTGCTGGGGTCATCATTGCTGCTGTCTCTGGAAAAAGTGGGCATGACTGCGCTGCAACTCTCTTTCCTTGGTACTTGGCATCACTAGCTCCTTTTGCTAGGCCTGGATTCTAAGCTACAAATCCTAGCTGCAAGGGAATTCCGAACCTTCAGCCTGTGTCTGGCTTTTTTTGTGCGTGTGTGTGTCTGGCTTTTTTAGCTTCTTAATGAGACGCCTCCCACCTAGACTCAGGAAAGGCATTTTGAGCTAGACAATCAAAAGAAAGACAAAGGTTCATTTCAGTATTTTAGGCTACTTTACTATAATAACTACTATTTTCCTTGATGAAAAGACTTCCTGCTGTGCCAGGTGAGGGATAGGTAATAAATACAGTAGCATTGGATAACATTTATCAAGAGTTTACCACGTCCTAGGCATGGTTTCAAGTTCTTTATATGCCTTTTTAATTCTCACAGTGATCCTATATGATAGGTACTATTATTTCCTTTTCACATTTGAGGCAACTGAGGCACAAAAAACTGAAGTAGCTTCCGCAGAGTTTAGTAAGCAGTACTGCTGGGATTTGAACCCAGGCATTTTGGCCTGGGCCTCTGAGGTAGTACAAGTGGCTTGTCATCCGTTACTTCACTTGCGAGACAGAACGTCCATCATGTGAATTTCCCCATGTTGCCTGCATGCCAGCCTCCTCTTTTTCTTCAATATATATATTTTTTTGTGAGTCCCTTTTGTACCTGGCATTATTCTAGGAGTGAAGATGGATGAGGTAAACCATCTTTCCTTGAGGGAGAAGGCAGACAAGCAAACAATCCATCCCCTTGCATTAGGCTAAGTAGAGACCTGAGATAATTCAAGGTTGCTTCCCTGGTCTAGGCAAGGGCAGGGAATATGTAATAGGGACACCAAGTGTTCTTATCTCTGATTGAGGTGTGTGTATGTATGTGTGGAGGGGAGGCTCCCCTATGGAGGGAAAATTTATTCAGGAGTCTTAGTCTACCCTTTGGCTGGCTGGATATCCTCCAGCAGCAGTTCTCATTGCAGCTCCTTCACCTACATACACTACTCCAGCCCACATGCTGGTCTATAGTAAGAGACTTGGGTGGGTCTACTTCACAACCTCTATCCTGTGTCTCCACAGTGAATTACAGAAAGGTTCAAGTATTCCTTTACTCCAGATTTCCAGTGATAAAATTCAAACCATACAACGTGGAGGCTTGAAAAGGCAGCTAGCTGTTGAGCCCACCGGCTTTACTAGTAGACTTACATTTACATAGACCATCCAATAGCGCAGAGCCCTGAAGCCCATTTCTTGAGTTTTCTCCACGTGGACATTTTCCCCTGGCTGCTGGACAGATCTCCCAATAGATCTCTTGTTCTGTACCCTTCCTGATCCCATACCCCTCCTCCCTTCTACTGCTCACTGCAAATGCAAAGAAACAGCAGTTGTGGAAAATAATGAATTCTGCTGTTTAAAGTCCCTATGGAATATCTAGGTGGCAATTTTCAGCAGGCATGCAGATGTAAAAATGAAGCTCAAAAGAGATGTCTAGATTTGGGAGTCAGTGTGAACAGTAATAGAAATCGCTGTGGTCAATTAAATTATGGAGGAAGAGTGTGTAGAGAGCCCAAGGAGGGTAGAAGGTAGACCCTGGTGAACATCAGTGTATGGAGGAAAAATGAAAGGGCAACAAGAGAGGCTATGAGAGGTCAGAAGAGATACTGGCCCCGTGGAGGCCAAAGGAGAAGCTCATTCAAAGAGGGGAGAGCAAACCTCTTACACAGCAGGAAGATGTGAACGATAACGGCCCTGAGGTTACTAGTTAGGGAGTCACTCATTTCTCAGCAGAGAGAATGCAGAGATGAGAACATGCAACTCTTTGAGGATAAAAAAAGAAGTGGCACTAGCTACAGGGGAATACAGGGTGGAGGGAGGGTTTGTATTATTTTCGTGGGCTGAGGGAAAGGTAAAGAGGCGGTGTGGATGATATAAGAAAGAGAGGGTAGTCGTGGAGCAGAGTTCTGTGGTTCCAGAGGTTGGAACAAGGACTAAGCCATGAGCTGAAGTGTTGTCTCTTTCTCTAAAGCAGGAAGAAGAGATGAAAGGCCAGATGTAGACATAGGTGAGTTTAAACACAAAAGTACTTTGTAAGCTTTCAAATTCATACTCTTATTTATCATTCTATTTAAAACATTTGCTTACTTAAAAAAAAGCCATCACTACATTTTAAAAAGTTTGATACTTTAATTTAGTAAAAACTAAGGTCAGAGACATTATTTAGATGTGGGCCAAAACTTTCTCATGTCATGTAAATAAAAGGAAATAATTAGTTTGTGCCTAAAACTCTCAGCCATTATTATATCAACCACTATACAAAGTTACAGCCTCTTAAGATACAGTTAGTCATAGAAAAAAATATAAAAAGCACTGTTTTCAAACTGAGTTGCCTGCTGACTAAAGCACTGCAGAATTTGAGAGGGAAAGATAAAGACACTAGATTGCAGATTCCTCCCAAGGTAAAAATTTAGACAATAAATATAAATAAACCCAAACACATGGGCTCATCAAATCAAATTATTCTAAACCAACGCAGAAACCTGTAAGTAGCTAAATATTTATCATAACAGTTGATTATAGAAAACTTTGCTATGTTCATTTTAAAGCAAATATAAAGTACTTTTCTAGATAAAAGGACAATTAGTAGTTTTTTAAACTCACAAAATGTCATGTATCGTCTCACATCACCTTAATTTTATTAAGATAACATAGGTGGTTTTCTTAAGATCATATTTGCCACTTTTTCATATGTAAGTAATGAACTATATAAGGGGAGGTAGAAATTATTTAGGAAAAAAGGATAAACAGCTAATGGATGCTAGGTCCTATGGGGTTACAATGATAGGAAGTTCATGCTGATGAAGAATTTTACAGACTAGTAGATGTGACATAAACATTAATAACAACGCAAGGCAATCCGTGTTCATTGACACAACAGTAACAGAAGAGAAAGTGACTCCTATTTGGTTGTAGATCCAGGAAACCAACATAAAGGACAATTTATATGACCTAGGGCGTTGTGGTAGGATAAAAAAATGGTCCCTCAAAGATATATAGACTTCCTAATTCCCGCAACTTGAGAATATTATATGGCATAATTGTGGGTATTACCTTATTCTGAAAAAGTGTCTGAGGACTTTATTAATGTTAAAGATTTCGAGATGAGGAGATTATCCTGAATTATCTGGGTGGGCTCTAAAATGTCATCACAAGTGGTCTTATGAGAGAGAGGCAGAGAAATTTGACACACAGACTCACAGAAAGATGGAGAAGGGAGAGATGCAGTGACACGCTTAGCAATCTCAATAGCCACCAGAAGCTGGAAGAGGAGAGGAACAAATTCTCAGTAGAGCCTTCAGAGGGAGTTGCCATGCGGACAACTTGATTTTGGACTTCTGGCTAGCAGAATTGCGAGAGAACAAATTTTTGCTGGTCTAAGCCATGAGCTTGTGGGGATCTGCTACAGCAGCCTCAGGAAACTAATCCAGGGATCCTGAAGGGCAAGTAAGGTTTCACCAGATTAAGAACTGCAGTGTGTGGAAAGGGCATTTTGTTTTGAGAGAAGGGTAGGATAAATGCAATAAAATGGGGGCGAGGGAAGAGAATGGTTAAATTTTCTAATGAATATTTCAGTTCAGGTATAACGTAGATATAGAGGGTTAGGTAGGAAAGGAGGGTTAGGGCAATTATTTAGCAATGAGGATGCAGGTAAGTTTTTGATCAGAAAAGGGACATAATCAGGGCTATGCAGAAGATGTATAACTGTGTGAAAACTTAACTAGCTGGAGTTGAATACTGAACTATTCTTTTAAAAATCTTTCTCTTAAGGGTATGTGGTCAAATACTGGGGATCTAAAGTTACTTGAGTTACTTGGATTCATTAATCTCCCGCCCCCCCCCACACACACACACTTTCTTCAGTGTGACTATGTTATTTGTTTAAATTATGGTTAGATTTACTTAGGTCTGTTTGTATATAGTTTTAGAGTTTTCCCCTACCTTTATATGCTTGTATGCTTATACTCATATATATATATTAGTGTGTGAAAGGGTAACTGGTTTCAAAAGTCAGAACTTTATAAATACGTGTATTTAAAAGCATCACTCCTCTCATCTTCTATTCCTTTCCCACTCTTAATTCCTTACCACCTGCATTAGTTTCCTATTGCTGCTGAAACAAATGACCACAAATTTCATAGTTCAGAACAACAGAAATGTATTCTCTGATAGTTCTGAAGGCCAGAAGTCTGAAATGAGTCTTATGGTGCTAAAATCAAGGGGTCAACAGGGATGTGCTCCCTCAGGAAGCCCTAGGGAAGGAATAATCTGTTTCCTTGTCTTTTCCAAGTTCCTAGAGCTGCATTCCTTACATTCCTCCACTCAAGGTCCCTTCTTCCATGTGCAAAAACAGCAGCTTAACATTTTTTTGATTCTGCTTCTTTCTATTTCCATTACATGGCTTTCTCTTCTGCCTGTAGTCAAATTTCCCCCTGCCTGCCTCTTATATGGATGTTTGGGGTTACATTCAGGACCCAGCCTGATGATCCCAGGTAATCTTTCCATCTCAAGATACTTAATTCAATGACATCTGCACAGAACTTTTTTTCCATATAAGGTAACGTTCACAAGTTTCTGGGGTTAGAACTTGGGTATTTTGGGTGGTTGTTATTCAGCCAATTGTAGGTCATTCACCTTACCAGTTTCTTGTCTATGCTTCCTGTGTTTCTATTGTATTTGCACAAATGATTATTTACATGTATGTTTTCTCATTTCCCACTCTTTCTTACACAAAAAGTGACATACTATTAAAACTCTTACATTTTGTATTTTTCACTTAACAAAATATCCTGGAAATCACTTTACATGAGTTCATAGAAAATAACCTCATTCTTTTTTACAGCTTCATAGTACTCCATTTTATGGATGTGCCAGTTTATTCACACACTCTCTTATGTATAGGACTTCAGTTTTTTTCTGATATTTTGCAATTACAAACAATACTACAATGACTAACTTTGTGCATAGAACTGTCGTAATTTTGAGGAGTATCATCAGGGTAGATTTAATGAGCATTTAACTTATAATAAATTTGACTATCTTTTCATATTTTTGAGAAGTAGGTGAGAAATATGTGTGATGGGAGAAATTGTCTCCCAGTTAGTAATTTGTCTCTTGTCTTTGTTTTGCTTTTTGGTGTTCAAAAGTGTTTTTAAACATAATCAAATTTATCAATTTTATTTTTTATTGCATCTGAATTTTGAGCTATAGTTAGAAAGTATTTTCCTATATCAGGCTGTAGAGAAAATCATACATGCTTTCTTCTAGTATTTACATGGTTTCGTCTTTGACGCTTATATCCCTGGCTCATTTGGAGTTTATTCTTGATTATAGTGTGAGACTTGGTTCTAATTTTATCTTTCTCCAAATGGCAAACCAGTTGTCCCACTAATATTTATTAAATTGTCCATCTTTTGCTAAGAAATTTGAGATATCTTGTTTATCACGTATTAGATTTCCATATATATTTGGATCTATTTTGGGGACTTTATGTTTTATTTCACTGGTCTATTTGTCTATTCATCTACCAGTAACACGAGTAGATAAACAAGCCATATTTATGGTTTATTTTAATGTCTGGTAGGGTTAGTCTCTCTTCATAAACTTTTCTTTTTCACTGTTTCCTGGCTATTTTTGCATGTTTATTTTTCCACATGAATTTTAATATCAACTTGTCTAGCTCCATAAAAATCTTGCTGGTATTTTTATTGGTATTTGTTAAATTTATAAATTAACTTAGAGAAAACTGATATTTTTAAGATGTTATAGAATGTCTTTCCCTTTGTTAAAGTCCATTTTTGTATCTTTCAGCGTGCTTTAAAGTTTTTCTCATATAAGGATTGCACATTTCTTGATAACTTTATCCTGAAATATTTAATCTTCTTTGTTACTATTTACATTCTCTATTTTCAGGGCACAAAGTAAACATATCCATAAAATCTACCTTATTGACTATGCTATTTATATTTATTTTCCTTCCTTATTTTTTGTTTACTTGGTCTGTACTAAAAGTGGCATATTAAAGTTTCCTATTGCTAGTGTATTTCTATCTATGTTTCTTTACATGTCCTACAATTTTTGCTTTATAAATGTGTTACTGAGTTATTTGGTGAATAGAATTCATAACTGTTATATATTCATTGTGAATTGTGACATTAAACCGTGTCATGAGTCAGGGACATTGTATTGTTCACTCTTTCACTCCCAGGGCCTAGTCCACAGCCAGTAGTCAGTAATTATAGGTTGAACAAACCTTCCCTCTCTCACCCAACTATTAATGTCTGATGGGGTAGGTGGGTTTACATCTCATTGGCTTATTCCCTTCTAAGACCCAGTCAGAGAGGAATTAGGAAACAATTATTATGGACTCTGGGAAAGTACCTTGAAAACAGGACTGTGTTTTATTCTTGAAATACCTAGCGAAGTCTCTTGCACAAGGTAGGGTGCAGCTGGAAACTGAAAGAACTTTTTTGGTGTTATTGTTAAGAGGAAATTAAATAGTGCATGCAAAGGACTTGGCAGAATGTCAGGTTAACAGAAGTGTTCAATAGATGTTTGCTCCTGCTTAATTTTCCTTGCTGTAATGGGAATACAAATATAGGGTGTCTCACAGATTAAACAAGAATGCTCTGTGTAAAACAGCTTTGTAAACCACAAACACGATACACGTGGACTTATCCAAGTGCAATATATTAATAAATCCTGGCATTGAGCAACCCAGTTTGGAGAGAAGGGCCCTCACCACGGGGTGCAAAGACCTAACTCATTCTTTTACCATTCATTAAATGACCCCAGGCAATTGCAACTTCGGTGTTCTTTTCTTCGTATAATATTTAAAGCAGCCTGTGAACGAACAAGACAGCCGCCCGTGTTTCCCTGCAGGACTTTCTTTCCCTGCAGGGTGCCAAGACCCCCTGAGTCGTGCCCTCCCGCTGGGCAGGCTGTGGCGAGCGGCGGGGCGGGTCCAGTTCGGGGGCGGGGCGAGGGCGGGGCGTGTCTTGGGCGGAGCCTCCCTTCCTCTGGTCCCGGCGCTGGACCGGGCCGCACGGGGGCGCTCCTGGGACCGCGCTGCTTCAAGAGTTGCTGAGCTGCCGAGGAGGCGCTCACTTCCGCATCGGGCCCCGCGGTGTCTGGCGGCCGCACCAAGGGCCGGGCGGGCCGCAGGTCAGTCGGGGAGGCTGCCTACCTGGCCCCGTCCGTGCGGAGTAGCTGGGCTTCGGGTGGGCCGCGGGCCCGGGAGGCGGCGGGGCGCCCCGAAGTAGGGCCTGGGCTGCGCTGATAACACGGGCGGCCCGGACTGCAGGCTCGGGCTTGGGGCCGAGTCTGGGTCCCAGGGCCGCGGGGAGACTCCGGCGGGGCTTTCTGGTGTCCCAGCGCCTTTCATTCCATCTCGTGGGAGGAGTGCGAGTCCCTTGAGCAGCCGTTTCTCAAAGTGGGTTCGCGGGCAGCCTCACGACCCGCCTCAGACTTTCGGAACCGGACTCTGTGCCATGGCCCAGGAATCTGCATTTTTAGCAAGCGTTTCAGATGTTTTTGATACAGGTGGTTACAGGACCGCACTTTGGGGACACGTCCCCAGAGGGCAGGGCACTTCCGACACAGCAGGGAGCCTAAGTGGGTGCATGTGAGGATGGGGCATCCTGACTGGCCTTGAAATGGTGACGATCCTCTGCCTCTGCCTTACGAGATACTGACTGAGGCAGGGGTGTCTTAAATCCTTTCACTCAGTGCTGCTGTGTACCTGACGCCACCGACCGGAGTCTTCAGATGGACAGATGCTCAGAGTGAAGTGCCTGGGGCAGGAGCCTTAGAGATAAAATAGTGCTGAAGGAGGCAGTGTGGGGTTCAGCAGGAAGAATTTGGAGTTGGTCCTGCTGAACTGGATTGGGGCTGTCTCCACCACCTACTAGCAGGGCAGCCTTAATGTGTACCCAGCACACATCACTCTATTACTTTCCCCAGTGCCCTCATCTGTCAATTGGCACAGTATGCCTTATCCGATAGGGCTTTAGTGTGAATTAGGAAATGTCTCTCAAGCCTCGCCTACAGTGGCTGGCACATAGTAAGCATTCAGTAAATGGGAATTATTAAGAGTAACAGAGGTCTGCTTTCCAGACCCCCCAAACCAGGCATTAAGTGGGATAAAATGTCAACAGAGGTACAAAGTATATTTAGGGAACTGTGCAAAGATTCTACATTGGGGGTGCTTGGGATGGTTATGCAAGTAATGAGGTTTGCCTGGGGTTTTGAAGAGTAGATAGGATTCCAGGAAGCTGGTAACGGGCAGCGCGAACCAGTTCCACTCCATGCCCTCAGAGGGGGTTGTATCACATAGATCATTGAGAGGCTGCTCCCAGGACTTACAGGTAGCTCAAGAAGTCACATCCATAAGTGGCTTTTGAAGGCTGGACTGTTGGTCAATGATAGTTTCTTTCTGCTGACCATGGTTTTTACTCAGACTAATGGTCTCTCATTTCATTGGAGACTGGCTAAATTGGAGCCTCTACGAAAGGATCTTAGTTGATGACATTATAGTAAAAGTGAATTGCCATGGATGTAGTTAAGTCTCTTGGCAGCCATTTTACACTTGCTATGAAATGTGCAGATACAGTGGCTCTCAATATTGGGAGTACCTTTCTCATCACAGCATTGTTTTAGGTTCCATAGAAAAGCCACAGTTACCTCAACGCCCCAGGTTGGAGTAAGAAATCATATCCTTAAAACTTCCCTAAAGCTTCAGCCATTTTGGAGTGAAGAAGCCAGGTGTGTTATTTAGAGGTGTTATTTGTTTTTCTAGACCAATCTGGCTACTGGCATACTTAGAATTCTGATCTCAAAAGATAAATTATATCTTCCTTTACCTAACTTAAGAATTATAATAATTATTGCTAATAATTTCTGCTCTTTTGTTTCCTCAAATCTTCAGAGCCAATATCAAGTCCCTCAGTTATTACCTTATGGTAAAATATATATCATTATAGGTAATATCATTTATTGAGTACTGACTTTGAGCCAAAAACTATTCTATGTATTTTTTATGTTTTGTCAGTTATTCTTCTGATAGTCCTTTGAGGTGGGCACCGTTCCTACTTCCATTTTGTAGATGAGGACACAGGCGAGGAAGATAAGTATTTGCCTGAGGTCCCAGAGCTAGTAAGTGGCAGAGCCTAGCAGCCCCATCTGATGCTACACACTGATCTCCTTGGCAGTTTAGAGAGCTCCCTCAGACTTACTGTAGTTTAAAACATATGTGAAAAATTCACATTGCCTTACTTCTGCCATAGCTTAGACAAAACTTTAATTTTAGTTTCTGCAGCTACAAAATACAAATATCAACTTCTTATTGCTATCATATAGATTAAGTGGATGGTATAGAGTATGAGATGAATAAATGGTGGCTATTATTAGTAACTTCAAAAGATTTGGGAGACAGTGTTACAAAGAGAGGGATAGTTTGGAAACTAAGGAACTAAGGCAGAAAATTCTAGAAAGGACTTTAGATTTTTTAAAGCCAAATTGTGTAAAGTGACATTTGCATAAAATATAATGTGTTTGATAATGATGGAATGTCTAGCAGTGACTATACACACTTCATTTTCATTACAAAAGAATATTAAATTTGAAAAAAGATGATATGTGAATATTGAAGATCATAAGCACACCTCACCTTTGCTTTATATACGACAAACAATCCATTATCTTATTTAATTCTTTAAACAGTCATCTCAACAGCTAGGATTTGATTGGTAAGACTTTATTATCATTTACAAATCTTCTGAGCCAAAGTTTTCCAGCTTTTCAGCATATCTCAGACTTCTTTCGTATTATATAAAAATCCTCAATTCAGTGTTGCTAATGCTGAGGGATTTATTTTAAATCACATTAAAACGTCGTCTATTTAATGTATTGTCAGTGGTGATTGTCCTTTGTTTTTACAGAGGGGGACCAGGACTACCATTGTTTTGCAGTTTTTGAAAGTGTTTCAAAGCAAAAATTCAGGTGTCTGGGAGCAATGGATTGTCATAAGGCAGAAGAAGAGATGTTAGATATTCTTCAACTGAACGTGGGTGGCTGTATTTACACAGCCAGGCGTGAGTCTTTGTGCCGCTTTAAGGACTCCATGCTGGCATCAATGTTTAGTGGTCGTTTTCCTCTAAAAACAGATGAATCAGGTAAATATCTAAAGTCTGTAAGCATGATCAAGAATATTCATTAAAATAGGAGTCTAGTTTAAATTTCCTTTGATTTTCCTAATTACAACAGAATGTATTAGATTAGTTTACTAATTAATGCGATCATTAGGACTTTATGGAGATTAGTAAATACACGGTGAACTTAAAATACCAGTTTCTAGAGTCTGTGATGCTGTTGCTAAAAGTTGACAAAAAAGTGAGAGTGTGTAAAGACTGACTGTGATCTAATTATGGTGATTAATTATATTTTGAAAGTTGTTACATTCATGCAACTCCATGGGTAAAGGTATTGAAGCCGATTAAGTACATTAGCTTCTCTGTGTTTTAAGGATTAAAAAATGTATATCTCTGGGGAAAGCAGCTGCCCTCATAACGGACAGGGCAGCCATTGTTAGTGTAGAATTAGTGTTAAACTTATTACCTAGTCTGGCTGCAAGTCGTGCTTTTTTGCACATTTTAGGGGTTCCAGGCCTCATGGAACCCACTCTTACTTTTATGTTAGAATGGAGAGATTGAGTAGTCTTGAGCATGAGGGGCTGTTAGTAACCCTGGGTCTTGAGGGATTGCTCTGCTGAATAGCAGTTGAAAGAATGGAAAACTCATGATGGCTGGTGCCCAGGGCTTGATGTCCATCTGGACAGAAAGGTTGCGGGTGAAAAGATGGTAAGCAGAGATTCAATTTTTTACTCTGTCCCAAGGCTTACCTTTTTAATCCCTTCTATTCTAAACTAATCAAGGGAGAAAAGGAATTGTTAAGTAATGTCACACAGAAATGTTTTTTTAATTCTGATAAATTGTCTAAGAGTAGTCTCTTATAAAGTAGTACCAGCCTCGCATTTGTTTTTTAAAGTTTAGGTTCTCACAGTACAAAGGGACTAACCTAATAAATCCAAACACATGGCATGCCTGGAGCTAGGAACCCTGGGTTTGTATGTCAGCGCTGCAGGTGGACACAAACGCTGGACATGGTAATGAGCACCCCACAAGCCCTCACTAGGGAGGAACTCCAAACGCCTTTTCTGGCCCAGCTGGGCTGAGCTTAGGGGTAAGCTTCTATGTCTACCAGTAGCCTGAGGTCTCCATGGCTTTCATAGTGGCCATTGTGGAAGTATGGTCATTGTGTCCAAAATTCCAAATGGAGCTCAGAATACATTTTCCTATATGGTTGGTGAGAATAGAGAGGATCGCCAAATCTGAGGGAACCTATTTGAACATTAGATGTTAATGTTCTTGTGAGAAAGAAATATTTCTAACCTCAGCCTGATGTTAGTTTGACATGTTGAAATTTTGTCAATGGTCATATGTATCTGTGCAATCATTTTTGAACTGCATATTTTCTAGGGGCTTGTGTTATTGATCGTGACGGACATCTATTTAAATACCTTTTGGATTATCTTCATGGAGAAGTTCACATTCCCACCGATGAGCAAACCCGCGTTGCTCTGCAGGAAGAGGCTGATTACTTTGGCATCCCTTATCCGTACAGCCTGTCTGACCACTTGGCCAATGAAATGGAGACATATTCTTTAAGGTCAAATATAGAACTTAAAAAGGTCTTGGCATTTTCTTAAGTTTTAAAATATATATGTATATGTGTGTGTGTGTGTGTGTGTGTGTGTGTGTATATATATATATATATATATATATATATATATATACTGTATATATACATTTATTATGCACAAAGCAATGTGTGTTATTTTGCCTAGCCTGTGTTGTCACATAAGCCAAACATGAGACAGTTTTACTTTTTCATAATTTTTGAAGATACATTTCTTCATTACCACTAGTCATTTTTAAGGCCAAAATTCTATTCTAGGAAAGTGTATTACATCGCCACGCAAAGGTTTATGAAGTTTTTATTCCTCATTGGAGATTTAACACTTTTTGATGGCTGTTTTATAGAGTTGTTCTTCTCTTGAAGTTCTTTTTAAATTAAAAGCAATACTGTAATAAGTGAGGTTATAGTGGAATTATTTTGTTTCCTGAAGTGATTTTTTGAAAGAATGGTCATAATAAATAAAAGATTGTATAAAATCTCTTACATGATTTAGTGAATGTAGCAGTGTGTGACTAAGTGAAAACATCAGTCTTAAATCACACTTTAAAGATCTTTACATGACTTAAAAAGGTTTATTATCTCTTTTGTAAATATTATGTTTGCTATTAGTACCTTTGGACATCTAAGAAAAATATTTTTTCTAGATCATTGTTAATAGTGAAAACTGACACGAATTGGTTTGAATTCTTTGATTTGGATGTCAGTGTTTAGGAGAGCAAGCTGATGATATGGTTATTAGGAGTGCAGCATGAAGAGAAAGTTGATTTGGTACCAGGTCCCCTTCAGGAGTTTGCATGGATGTGTGGGTTCTGCTTCTGAAGGTATTTATAAATTGAGCTGTTAGGCAGTCTTTTGGTTCTATTTGCCACATCTGCTGAATGGGGCTGAAAAATCTTGGCTGGAAAGTTGGGGTGGGTTAACATTCATTTTCTGAAGTCTCCCAACTCTGTAGGCTTTTTTATTTCTGGTTCATATGCAAAAAGGACGTAGCATATGGACTGTCATTCTGCCTGCCAGGGCATTTATTTTAAATGTTTTTGGCTTGTGGAGCACTGTTCTGGGGACTGTATGAGACACAAAGAAATACAACATACAGTTCTTGCCCTTGAACAGTTTATAATATACTTGGAAATTCTCATAAATGTGTAAGTAAAGTTAGGAACCAATAGAGGAGTTAGAGAGCGGTAGTAAATGAAAATACAAGATACGTCAGGGCCCTATTTTCATTCACCGAGTCAGTAAATATTAAGCATCTCTTTTGTATCAGGTACTATTCCAGGCACTTGAGACACTAAACAAAACTGACAAAAGTCCCTGTTCTCAGGGTGCTCACAGCAGCAATGCCATGTCCCCCCGGGAAGGCCCTTGCCGCTAGCGAAGCCCTCCTGCTCCATGCCCCTTAGCACCTCGCAGGCTCACCTGGGAGCACTTATCACGCTGTGTGTGATGACTTACTTAGTGCCTGTCTTCTGCATTAGCTGTAAACTCCAGAAGGGCTGGGATCCTGCCTCTTGCTCACCATTATATCTCCAGGACCTTAGACAATGCTCAGCACATACTAGGTACTTAATATTCAAGTAAATGAATGAATAGGTGGATAAGTGCCAAAGGAGTTCAGACAGTGCGTATTCAGTTCATATATTTGTATCATTCAGTGTAAAAGAATAAATTGCTCTGCTTAATCCATGATTGGATTTGGAGTTAAAAACACGATCAACCATGGGGCCAATAGAAGGTGAAAGGAAGATAGAGTCAACTGGGAAATTTGGGGGAGAATAAAGGGAAAAGTAAAAAGGTCTAACTTTTGGTTATTATATGAAGATTTTAAAACTGAAAGTTAGGTTGGTAGTGAAGCTAAAGAAGGAGGAAATATAATTTCCATGTGGAAGAGAATTCTCTAAATGAAAAGGTGTTGGGTTTTTGGGTGGTGCTTCTTGTGATTTGCCCTCCACCCCAAATTCAACAAATGCATGTTTGGTTTTTAAAGGCATAAAGACTAGGTTGAAATTTATAGTCTTTTTATTTCCCGTATGACCAACTGAAATGGCAGCTTTACCTGGAAGTAACAGAACAAATTAATTTTTTGATTAAAAAATTACTTTCCGGAATTAAATTCAAATTTGATACATATATACTTTTTTTTTTTTTTGCTCCAGGCTTTAACAGACTTCTGTGATTCGTATGGTTTAGTTTGCAATAAACCAACAGTTTGGGTTCTCCACTATCTTAACACATCTGGTGCAAGCTGTGAGAGTAGAATTATTGGTGTATATGCCACAAAAACTGATGGAACAGATGCTATTGATAAGCAGCTGGGAGGAAGAATTCACAGTAAAAGCATTTTTAAGAGGTATGTCCATATTTAAAAATGAAAAAGGAACACAATAAAGTCTTGGTCTTTTCTAAGAGATGTTACTGAATGGAATATGTGGTTGACCAGAAAAGACCATCAACACCTCTCAGTAGACAGAGCGAGCCTTTGGAGCCGTCGAGATAGGCCTGTTTCATCAGGAGATGATAGCTAAGACCATTTCACATATATTTAAGCTATGGGCCATCTACATGGTCTAGTCCAGTGGTTCTCAGCTGGGCGTGGGCATCAGAATCCCCTGCAAGGCTTTATAAAAACAAAATAAAAAGAAAGACAGTAAAGCAAAGCCACATGCCCAGGTGTGTCCCCTTGACCCTAGACCAGGGGCAGAAGTGGTGGCCTGGAAGTCAGCAGGCCCACTGAGTGACCCAGCACTGGCCTGTGCCTTGGTGTCTTGTTCTGAGAAATGATGAAAGACTTCCCTGGTCCCTCCCAACTTTAAAATTCTATAACTTAAACATGTTAAATCCTTAAAGGTTAGTCACTTAATATTTTCCCTGTAATCTTCTTTACACTGGTCAATTCACTTAACATATATATATATATATATATATATATATATATATATATATATATATATATATTTTATTTTTTTTTTAAATTCTTTGGGAGATTGGATTGGGTCACATATTAGTGACTAATGTATAACCAAATGAGCTTGTTTCTTAAATGATTAAATCTGTCATCATTTTCTGAATTCTTTACAGGCAGGGGTGTTTCTATATAAGATATATAAGTGCCTGGCACAGTGCTAGGAAAGTTTTAGTCAAAGTTGAGTGTTTGCTAACTTTACTGGTGTTAGATGATATTTTTAGAAAACTTATTTTAAACACTTGTTGATTTGTCTGCACAGTCTATATTGTGAAATTAAATACTTTCAAATGCACATTAGAATACTTATATAGTATATTATACAGTATATAGTAATACACACACACATACACATATACACACATTTGTACCTAAGTTGTATGTTTTCATTACCTTTTGCACTATTTCTAGAGAGGCGGGAAATAATGTTCAGTACATTTGGAGCTATTATTCAGTAGCAGAATTGAAGAAAATGATGGATGCCTTTGATGCCTGGGAAGGAAAAGGTACAGTACAATTCTTTGATTTCATGGCAGAAGGAAGACTTATCCTTAATAAGACAAAGTAAGCTCATACAGCATCTCTTTTTCTGAGAAAGTATATTTTTGTGCGGATCCAGGTAATTGTCATGTCAAGGTAACACAGACATTTTACTTACAAATCTTTAAACCCCATGAGTTGCTAGATATTATTAATAGTTTGTAATTCAGTAACCTGAAATATGCTTCTGTTAGTTATACTTATTTACTTCAATTAAACAAGAGTTTACTTAGCACCTACTGTGTACCTGTATTGTCCTATGGAGATAACTCTAAATTAAGCATAAAATGTATAGTCAAAAATAAAAAAAGGGGAAATGAAAATAATGCTGGGGAAGATGTCTAAAGAGCCCTTATAAAATAATTAAAATAATCTTTAAATGCACACTTTGAAATTTGACCATCTTTACCAAGCTTTTTATATGAGTTGATAATAATAATGCTGTTTAATATCCAGTGTGATAAGTAGTTTACATTCAGTATCTCTTAGTCCTAAAATACCCCTGTTAGGCTATTTACCACTTTATTGATGAAGAAACTGTGTCTCAGAGAGGCCATGCCACTTCCTTAAGGATCATAGAGGGTTAACTGTTCCATGCTTAAGTTTTTTTTTTCCCCCTTAATTAACAAGGATTTATTTAGTGTTAAGTGCAAACACTATAGTAAGTCCTAAAATTGGGTCCAAAGATAAATAAGACACATCTCAGTCTTCAAATGATCTTAAAAGCTGGTCTAGACAACCATTGCACGTGACGTAAAATGGAATAAAAAGAGAGGAAGAGGCTTTTAAAACTACCTGAGCTGCTCCTCCTCAGGCAGGGTGCTAGTACCAACCCTTATTTCTTTCCTCACTTTGTCCTCCTTACTTTTTCTTCTTTTTCTTTTCATACCCCTCAAGCAGACAGGATGAAGTATAATGAAAGAAGTGCTATTCTCTTTAAGCTTATTGTTTTAGATTTAATTGACTTTCAAGCACCTGAGTTGAAGTTGAGGAACAGACCCCGTGGTGTTCTGTGTCTCCTTTTGTGCCTCTGGGCTGGCAGGTTGCCGAGGAGGCTTCCGAGGACCCTGGCTGGGCTGCTTTCTCCACTGACTTAGGAAGCTGGAGTCACTGGCTTTTACAAAGCGAGCAGCTGATTTCAACTTTTTAGAAAGCATGAAATGGAGCACCACTGTTACTTAAGAAAGTTCTGGAAGGCCTGTGGAAAACCGTAAGACAGGAAAAAGAAGTAAAAGAAAGACCTATTAGAAGAAAGAAGACAGATTGTGGACAATCTGTCTTTTTAGAAAACTCAAAAGAATCAACTAAAGGTATTTTAAATGATGAGTTTAATAGACTAAACTAGCTGTATACAATATAAGTAAACAAAGATCAGCAGCTTACTTATAAATTAATTAGGAATTATAGGGGGAAATCCCATTCATGATAGCAATAAATAAAACATAAGATAACTAGGACTGCCCTGCCAAGAAATGCTTGATTTTTTTTTTTTTAACCCCTGTNCTGATGTGTTGGGGGCAGAATTTCTGTTCTGATTTTCACTGTCACCACAGTTTTTTGTTTGTTTGTTTTTTAGCTGAGCCACCCTGCCACCTGTTGGCAGCTCAGCGGCTGCTCAGCTCGGGCCGGGACTCGAACCACTGTTGCTCAGAGCTCAAACTCTTGAGCGAGTTCTTAACCAACTGAGCCACTCGGCTGGCCCGAAATGCTTGAAGTTTTATGAAGAAAATTGCTAAAATGTATTTATCCATCCATCCATTCATAAAAAAGAAGACATGAGATTATGGTGAGACATACCATGGACCTGAATGAATCTGAGTATTATAATGATGTCAGTTCTTCTCAGATTAAATTATAAGTTTAACACTATTCTTACCAAAATATCCATAGAACTCTTTGGGATTCTTGAAATGATTCTAGAATTCCTTTGAAAGAATAAACAGGTAAAATAACCAAGAACATTTTGGGAAATAGAAGTCATTAGAGGGATGAGTCTAACTCTTTGATAGTAAAACATGCTGTAGATCTATAATAATAATAATATAATAATAAACCCCATATGTTTCTTGTATAAGAATACATACAGAGATCGAATGTAAACCCCAATAAAGTTATAAGAATAAAAGTACTATGTGATAAGAACGTTATACAGTTGATTCATTAAAATATTAAAGAAAAAAAGATAGATTATTTAATTTCAGTGTCATTTACCACATTCACAATATGGTGTAACCATCACCTCTGTCTAGTTCCAAAACATTTTCATCACCCCAAAAGGAAACCCAGCACTCATTCAGTAGTTAATTCTCATTTGTCAGCTCCTCCCAACCCCTAGTCTGCTCTCTGTCTCAATGGGATTTGCCTGTTCTGGACATTTCATATAAATGGAATCATACAATATGTGATCTTTGTGTCTATCTTTCACTTAGCACAATGTTTTCAAGGCTTATAAGAATACGTTTTCAGCTTTCAATCAGAAACATGTCAGATTTAAAAATTAAAGTGAATTTGATTGGAATTTTGGTCTAACATATTAACTTAGATTGTTCTTGTTTGCAAAGGTACTCATAGGGTAGTGATATCTGATATTCATATAGTGGTTGCCTCTTACAGAGTGGTTCACAAAATTTACCTGATCTGATGGTCGTAGCAACCCAATGAGGCAGACAGGGCAAGTGTTAGTGCCCCCGTCCAATCCCTATGCTGCAGCCAACACTGTGACTTACAGTAAGGGCACCTAACATCTCTTGAATGCTCAGTCTATGCCAGGCCCTCTTCTAAGCATTTTGCATTTATTTACTTACTCAATTTTTGCAAGAATCCTTGAGGTATGTATTGTGGTTGTCCTCATTTCGCAGATGAGGAAATTTAGGCACAGGAAAGTAAGTTTCCTAAGGCCCCGTGATTCATGAGTGGCAGAGTGGGATTCAGACCCAGGCAGTCCTAGCTCCAGAGCCTGCCACCTTGAACCAGCACACACAGCTACCCAGGGCCCACATAAGGACCTGCCGGTTATCAGGGGCAGAGCTGGGGCTGGTCCCAGGCCACGGGTCGCGCCATTACTGCCCTGGCTCTTTGTGGGAGCACTTCCTGTGTGCGCCTCCCTTCGTCAAATGGGAAGCATGAACCTCAAACTCCTTCTGGCTGGTCTTAAACGAAACAGCGTTTCTGAACATTTTGCAGTGGACAACGGCTCTCTTAATGGTGTCTTTTTACCTTGCAGGTGTCAGCTACTGGCGGGTGCCTCACGAGCTGATAGAATGTTGGACTCTGGAAGAGCGGCCTTTACTTGGAAGCCTGCGTCACATGACCCCAATTCGAAAGAGGTTATCTGTGCTCTGTTGATGTCTTTTGATTTTTGTTTTTGTTTTTAGTCTATGACCTATGTTTTTACTATCTTTATTGGGAAAATGAGTAAGGGTTCTTGACCTTGTTAAGCTTATTAATCACCTAGATGAATATTCTGCCGTGCCATCAAAATATAAATCCTGATAAATGCAAAGTTACCAAAACTATGTAAAAAGTGCAAATAATTCTTTAAAACTGAGTTATATAGTATGTTCTTTTTGGGAGTGTGATTTTAAAAACACTAGTGGATGCAGTGGGAATGCTGTAGTAAGTATTACAGTTTTCCCCACAAAAGTGAAATTCAGGCTTTATTGGGCAATAGTCAAAAATTTATTTATTAGACTTAATATTTGAACTTTCCTGTGATTTATTCTGAATTTCTTTCTGCCTCCCATGGCCACAAATAGCATTTTAATTTAATGGTATTTTCCTGTGTTCTGTGAAATTATTAGCATTGAATTCACTTCACATCTGTGTCTTTCACTGTGCTTTAAATACATTTAAAATCATCTTTTTTTATTGTATGGGCACTCCATTCATGGCTTTCAGATGTTCTGATTTCTTGGTCATGTGCTCTGGAATTTGATTCAGTGCCCCTGTGGAATTCCAGAATGCTCTCTTGCTTGTGCCTTCTGGATCTTTCACAGAAACGCAGAGAAGTTTATTCAGTTTTCAGTAGTTAATCATCTCTTGTTAAAACAGATATTTTTTCTGAAAGGCCATTATTTTGTTATCATTATTTATTTTGCTCATTGATCCTACAGTTAGCAAGTATTACTGGGGGTCTAAAGAAGTGGTCCTCAACTGGGGGTGATTTTGTCCCCCCAGGGGATATTCGGCAATGTTTGGAGACATTTATGGCTGTCACACTGTGGAGTGGGGGATGCTGTTGGCACCTAGTGGGTGGAGGCCAGGAGTGCCGCTAAACACCCTAGAATGCACAGGGCAGCCCCACAGCAACGAATTATCCCACCCCAAATGGCAATAGTGCCAAGATTGAAAAACCTTGGTCTAGAGTCAGTGGAAGATGTGGACAGAAAATGAAGCAGCAGGAATGGTGTTACAGAGACTCTCCTCTGTGTTTGTTGTTTTTCCTCTGGGATTTTATTAAATGTCATTTTAGATGCATCAACAGGATTATGATAACGATAAGTTAAAAGCACTTGTGAAGTCCCAAAGAACTATCTGACTCACCAGAGGAAATTCAGTAGAGTTTTAGGGTTGAATATATTATATAGTAGTTCCACCTTATCCTTGGGGGATATGTTTCAAGACGCCTCGTGGATGCCTGAAACCATGAATAGCACCAAACCCTAATAGAAGACTTGTTTTGGATGGTATCTTTTCTCCTTCATCAACTTCTTCAACTCTGCTGGAAATGTGGCAGCAGCTTCTTCATTGGCAGATATAGCTTCTCCAGTAATTTTTATATTTTTTTAGTGCAAACCTATTCTTGAATCTGTAATCATACCTTTCTTGTCTCAACTGGCTTGGTGTCACTTGTTTCTGGGGATCCCTTGCTGAAACTTCATATAGGCTCTGTGCTTTCTGACACAACATGTTGCCATCAATTGGAACGTGTCTTCTGTTCATGTCTTCCACCCATAAATTTAATTCCTTTTCTATCTTAACTAAGCACTTACCACGGGCTATGGCTGTGTTGCAGTTTGAGGTGCAACAGCAAATCTAGCAGAAATTTCTTTTTCCTTCTTCACAATTTCACGGATAGATTTGTTCTTACTGTAGATCTTGACAGCCTCAGCACATGATTTTTTTTCTTTCCTTAGCAAGTCAAGAACATTCACCTTTTCACTTAAAGGAAGCACTTTAAGGCTTCTCTTTGGCATATCCGAATCGCCAGCATCACTACTCTTTTATTTGGGGGCCAACATTAAGTAAAATAATGGTTACTCAAACACAAGCACTGCGATACCAGGACAGCTGATTTGATAACTGAGATGGCTCCTACATGACTAAGGGGCTGGTGGCGTCTACAGCTTGGATACGCTGGACAAAGGGATGATGGGCATCTCAGGTGGGATGGAGCAGGACTGTGCGAGATCTCGTCATGCTGCTCAGGATGACGTGCAATTTAAAACTTACGAATTGTTTATTCCTGGATTTTTTCCATTTAGTATTTCCGGACCGTGGTTGACTGTGGGTAGCTGAAACCATGGAAAGCGAAAGTGTGGATGAGGAGGGAGGGATTACTGTGTTCACATTTGCTACACATGGTAATTTTCAAATCACCATGCTATTATGACCCCATTTCCAAGAGTCAGAGTTCACTATGTTAATCGCCTCTAAAAACACAACAATGCTGGGTGAGAGGGAGACGACTTGGAGGATTATGCGACACTTCATGTTCAGGCAGTGGCAGCAGTGGAAGGAACAGGCAGGTTTTAGGCAGTGGTTGTTTGACAGTTTTAAGGTCATTTAAAGCAGTGCTCCCCCTTTAGGCTTTTTTATTTTTTTTTAAGATTTTTTTTTTTAATTGGGGAATTGGGGGATGGGAACAGTGCTGGGCAATTGGGGAAAGGGAACAGACAAGTTGCTGTCCTTTTCTTCAGTCTAGTTGTGGGGAAATTGCTTCACTGGCCCAAGTTGGCACCATCATTGCGCTTTTCCCGGGTGAGGCAGATCAGTCGCTGGTTTCTGGACGGCCACTCACGATGGCTTGAGGGCCACTCACGCTGGCTGCTGGCTACACACAGTAGCCCATGGCAACCCACTGCAGCAGGGGCTGCAGCCTACGCCATCGCNCCAAATAAAGTAAAACTTTTCCATAACAAGTGACATTTTCTGGTACTGTACTTATTCTTAAACCTTGGAGCCCTTTAATAGTTTTAAAGCTGGTCAGTTTATATATGTTATCTATTTCTGCTTACAAAATTGCTTTCTTGTGTAGGTAATGGATAAAATAATTAAACCAATTTTGGATAGCTATCCAAATACCAGCAGCCTTTTAAAATGGATGTTTTATTTGGCCAGAAAAAAAACCAAATATTTAACTGAAGAGCCATGAATGACATTCCCCTGTGGAATATATAAAATATTCAGTTACCTGTGAAAACTATTACAGAGAATGCAGGCATTCTGAAAAGTCAAAGCCCATAGTGAATTTTGAGAACTTCTAATTAGGACATTATTAGTATTGCTTGATCTAAGACATTTTGAATTGCTTCATATAAGAAAATTTTATACTAATCAATATTCAATCTGTATTTTATACATAATAAACATCTGGAAAAGAAACATGTTGAATACTTACCATGGGTGATTCAGTCAACAGCCTGCATTTCTTTGTATCAGGTAGTTTAAGGGATAGTCTGTTTAGCATATTTAGCCTTTATAAGAAGAGAGTTTTTGGAATAACGACTGAGCTGTGGCACAGCTGAGGTGGGAATGGGCCTGTGGTCCTTTATGGGTATCAGGAGTCAAAGTCAAAGTCAGGACGCTGTTGTAACCTGAGGCTTACTTTATTTGAGTGGGTTCCATAAGGGTTAGGTTAATTTCCCAGGAAAACACGTTTTTCCTAACACCAGACCCTGTAAATATGAAAGATTTGGTAATCTCATCATAATCCATTGCTCTTCCAGGAAAAAAAAAAAAAAAAAGGAAAGCATGTTTTATAAATAGTGATTCTGTATCATTACTTTGGAGAAGTAGGTTTATGGGGTTGTTGGATCTGGGGACGATTGAAATTCTTAATGGTGAATAGGATATTAGGTATTGCTCATATAAAAAAAAGATAATTGACCTTCCAGGCAATCTCTCTTTTGAAAACGGTTTGCCCTCATTAGTTAGTTATATCGTGACCCCCCATCCCCCAAATTCCTCAAAACTCAGTTACATCTATCACCCACAGTCCCCCTTAGATTGGTTTCCAGCATTAATCATTATACAAATGCACTTTAAAATACTTTGAAAAAAACAACAAAGATTTAGAAGTGTCTAAAAGGTTAAAGAAACATTAAAAATAACTTTTCAAAACTAGATATAGCTTTATTAAGAAGTAACTTTGCCAGATTTTGCTGCTGGAAGATTTCACAGAAAAACAACTATATCACATTTTTCATATAATTTTACCCAGAAAGACATTTATATTGTATGACATTTTTAATACCATTATCTTTGGATTTCATTTTTTTTGCTTGTACTTACCAGCAATCTAAGTAAAATAAAATTACAAATATATATAATACACAAAATGGGATTCTATTTGGTTCACATTTGAACATTCCCTTTCTACACCATCTGCCTTTGAGTTTTCAATGAAAAATCTCTTGGTTTGAAAATCATCTTCACCAAAAGCCAGTTTCTAGAGCTTTGGAAAGTTGTCATGCTAATACAATCACAAAATGAAACGGCACAGAGCAGCTTAGGAAGATACAGGTCATCTCCAAATTTTAACTTGTTGGTATTATGTGTGACTTTAAAGGAGTTTGTATTCAAGTTGAAACAGTCTTTTATAAATTTGCTAATTTACTTATTGACCATGGAGGGAATGAGAGATGAGGTGTGTTGATACTTATAAACCTTTTGACCCGAATTCTTTTTTTTCCTTTTAGATTTTCTTGGGGAATTGGGGGAGGGGAAGAGTGTTGGGGAATTGGGGAAGGGGACCAGCCAAGTTTTTGTTCTTCAGTCTTAGTTGTGGAGGGCGCCAGTCGCCATCTGGCTTCCTGTCAGCAGCTCGTGGCCTCTAAGCTCAAGGTGCTGTGTTAAAATCTTAGTTGCGGGTTGGGCGTAGCCACCATCCCATGCAGGAGTTGAACCAGCAGCCTTGTTGTTAAGAGAGCACGCTCTATCCACTGAGCCATCTGAGCAGCAGCTCAGCTCAAGGTGCCGAATTCAGTCTTAGTTGCGGGTGGGCATCGAACAGGCAATCTTGTTGTTACACCAGCTGAGCCATCCTGCCACCTGTTGGCAGCTCAGCAACAGCTCAGCTTGGGCACGGTGTCACTGGCCCATGTGGCAATGTAACTGGCGGCCCTGTTGCTCAGAGCTCGCGCTCTTAAGCCAACTCTTAACCAGCTGAGCCACTTGGCCGGCCAGCTCTTGATTAGAATTCTTGACGAGAACCTTTTTGTTCACCTTGAAGGTAAACTTTGGAGACAGTTTCATTAGTTACTGAACTTGTCACTGATCATAATGTGCTTCTGTTATTTACAGGCGACTGATAGCACTTCACGAAGAGGAAGAAGGTGTAAACTCTAAGATTGGTCCTAAGCCGGTCAGATTTATGGGCCCTTCCACCAGCACCCAAATTAAAGTCAAGAACTCTGCTTCGATCAGGGTGTCTCCCACCAGTGCCCTCCAGGCCTGGTCCCAGGCCACCGCAAACCAGTCTCCAGACAGCAGTACAGCTCAGTGCTCCGCACCATCGAAAACCCCATCCCTGGTGGGTGCTGGGCTACCTGGGCACTTCCTGGCTTCTGGTGGGACCGGGAGTGCGGAAAACGGAGCCACATACACTCCTCCAGCTAAGGTCCTGCTCTCTGACAAGAAGGCCACCCCACATCGAGTGATAAAGCTGAAACGGACTCCACTGTGCGCCGCTGTGCCTCCGCTGCCTGCCTGCACAGCAGTGAGGCCCGAGGGGGCCCCAGAGCTGCTGCCCTCCGAAGCACCCACCTTGGGCGTGCGGACCGAAAATGGGCAGGGCAAGGCTGATTGACGGAAACGGTGTGCTCAGACGATCTGGTTGCCTCCCAGAGCTCCCACACCATTTGATACGCATCGGTGGCACTGTTTGTTCATGCAGTCGAGGTGAAAACTTAATGTTTCTATTCAGAATAATCACGGGAAAAATACTAGATTGTGTGAAGTAGGAATGGAGGAGGGGAGACTTTAGGTGGTTAGGGCTATATTTACTTCTCGTTTTCCCAACTTTTAAATGATAATTTGTCTACAGACAGTTTGAATTTCAAGTTTCTAATTGTTTTTTTCTTTCTTCTTCTTTTTTTTAATGGTTAATTGGTGTTAAGGCAACAAAACAGTACAGCAAAATCATCACTAGAGAAGTTTACTTTGTTGCCAAAGTCATTATAGACTTTAGGCACTTCTGTAATATTACTCATTGCAGCCCAGGGATAGGAGTGAGTTTGGGCTTAGATATTCTTATCGGGTGAAATAGAGAGGGTGGTGTTAGTGCTTCCTTGTGCTTTTATCAGAGCCAAGAGAGATTTGAGAGAAAACGCAGGTCAAGGTGAACTCCCTATAAGTACTCTCAGTCTGGAAAGGGCACATGAAAAGAAACGATGGGGAGGAAAATAGAGGTAATAATTTGAGATCACACTTGGACTCTCAGTAGAACTATTTTCTTTCATAGATTGGTTTTTCTTACTCTTTTCCGTTAGCAGATTTATTTATACATCACAAGATTTCTTGGGATAAAAACTATATAACAGGGCTGGCCGAGTGGCTCAGTTGGTTAAGAGCTCGCTCAAGAGTTTGAGCTCTGAGCAACAGCGGTTCGAGTCCAGCCCGAGCTGAGCAGCCGCTGAGCTGTCAACAGGTGGCAGGATGGCTCAGCTGAAAAAAAAAACTATATAACATATCTCTGGAATACATTGTTAAAATATTTTAATTTGAATAGTGAAGTTTGGAAAGTACTTTGAAAAAGAGACGTTAAAAGTTTACCTTTTTAGCTATAGTTAATTTTTTTTCCAGAAATGACGCTTGGAGAGTCATTCTGATTATACAATATGATTTTTTATGCATAAAATTTCCACATAACTTGAATTTACTACTTTTAAACAGAGCATTTTGATTAATCCTCTATTTTCCCACAACTCTTCAGTTGTGTGTGTTTACTCATACATGTTACGTTTTATAATTGGATCACATAGTCTGCCGTCAGTGTGTTAAGAGTAAGTTCGTAAAGCAGGGTACTTGTTACTCAGTGCTTATCGTTGTACTTCCATTGCTTTGAAAGAGTAAATACACGAAAACATTACATTTCCCAAATAAAGTAAAACTTTTCCATAACAAGTGACATTTTCTGGTACTGTACTTATTCTTAAACCTTGGAGCCCTTTAATAGTTTTAAAGCTGGTCAGTTTATATATGTTATCTATTTCTGCTTACAAAATTGCTTTCTTGTGTAGGTAATGGATAAAATAATTAAACCAATTTTGGATAGCTATCCAAATACCAGCAGCCTTTTAAAATGGATGTTTTATTTGGCCAGAAAAAAAACCAAATATTTAACTGAAGAGCCATGAATGACATTCCCCTGTGGAATATATAAAATATTCAGTTACCTGTGAAAACTATTACAGAGAATGCAGGCATTCTGAAAAGTCAAAGCCCATAGTGAATTTTGAGAACTTCTAATTAGGACATTATTAGTATTGCTTGATCTAAGACATTTTGAATTGCTTCATATAAGAAAATTTTATACTAATCAATATTCAATCTGTATTTTATACATAATAAACATCTGGAAAAGAAACATGTTGAATACTTACCATGGGTGATTCAGTCAACAGCCTGCATTTCTTTGTATCAGGTAGTTTAAGGGATAGTCTGTTTAGCATATTTAGCCTTTATAAGAAGAGAGTTTTTGGAATAACGACTGAGCTGTGGCACAGCTGAGGTGGGAATGGGCCTGTGGTCCTTTATGGGTATCAGGAGTCAAAGTCAAAGTCAGGACGCTGTTGTAACCTGAGGCTTACTTTATTTGAGTGGGTTCCATAAGGGTTAGGTTAATTTCCCAGGAAAACACGTTTTTCCTAACACCAGACCCTGTAAATATGAAAGATTTGGTAATCTCATCATAATCCATTGCTCTTCCAGGAAAAAAAAAAAAAAAAAGGAAAGCATGTTTTATAAATAGTGATTCTGTATCATTACTTTGGAGAAGTAGGTTTATGGGGTTGTTGGATCTGGGGACGATTGAAATTCTTAATGGTGAATAGGATATTAGGTATTGCTCATATAAAAAAAAGATAATTGACCTTCCAGGCAATCTCTCTTTTGAAAACGGTTTGCCCTCATTAGTTAGTTATATCGTGAAGCACCTAAGGCTAACAATGGGGACCTACTGAAGGATTTGCTTTGTTTATATTTTAAAATAAGTTTTTGTTTTGGTATTGCCTTATGCTACAGTTTATAAACTATTTTCATATACTTTATTTTATTGTGTTTATTTTGCTTTTTAGTTTCAGACAACAATGTAATAAAGGTAGTCTTTCTCAGTTCCTGGAAGATCAAGAAAATGAGGTTCAGCAAAGTTAAGGTTGTACGATAATGACCGACCCCCCCCCCCACACACACACTTTTTAGCCCCATAACCTGATTGCCACAGAATGACAAAGCATCGCTAACCAAAGGAAAAGCTAGAGGGAGGGAGTGGATGTGAAAGTGTGAATTTAATATTACAGTTTTTGGGCAGAAAGATATTAAAGTATTGGATGACTTGCCTGTCTCCTACTGACACGGCCTCTATCGCCTCTGTACCTGCAGTGCCTGGTATACAGCAGGCCTTCAGGACATTTCTGAACAGTTAGGGCAGCCCCCCTCACTGTACCCCGATTAATTTTAAAAATGTATCTGGTAGCAGTGTTGAGGGGTACAGACATTGATTTGCTGCCCTGCGGAGTTTATCCTGCTAGGACACAGGAGGCGCTTGTGGAAGCTCTTTAGCACTGGGATCGTTGCTCAGGACCACAAGTCTCATTCGCAACGACTAGAACAGTTATAGAACTTGTTAAGTTGTTTCAAGTAATTCAGAGGCATGGATCACAAGATCCTAGAGGGGTCGCTGGTGGATTCTGCCTGACTTGTGAGAAAGGGAAAAAGCAGTCTGGCCTCCCCCCTTCTGCCTGGTGCTCCCGCTCGAATTGTTGATGCAGTCAATTTCGTTTTCATTCACAGACTGAATCCTTAGCAAGTGCTAACATTGAAAAAATTGTTGACTCACTTCCCAGTCTATGGTTAAATGCAGTATAATTATTATCCAGCTATACCTTGATTTTTAGAAAGATATTAACATACAGTCATATTTGGCTTTACCTGAGAAATTGGGTGTTGAAAAATTTTGATTTGTACTTTCAATCCCTTTGAATGGCTTTAATCTACATTTGGTAGGATGTCGGATAAATACTAAGTATAAAGTATGAACTTGATAAAATGAAGGGAAAGAGCTTCTACTATAGAAAATGAAAAGTATTTTCAAATGACTTACATATGTGTATTACTAAGTTAACTAGGAACTTTCTAATTATGGAAAATACTGTCATTTTCCCATATGCCAAAAGTCTCCCTTGAAAACTGTCAACAAGTTGCTGATTCTTTAGTCAGTGAAGAGTGAATGAGTGATTCTTTGTTGAGGGCTGCAGTTGGTATGGTATGGGGGTTTTCAAGCATGTAGTACAGCCAAAAAAGGAAACTTCATGAATAGCTCACAACAAAACACAATTAGTTTCCAGCTGTTTTCAGAATTTTATATTCAGGAAATTTGGTTGGTGGTGTATCCTTAGAGGGGCCATTTTCACTTGTAGCCCTGTCAGCCTCATGAGATACACACGGTTTACATTGTTAAAAAAAAGCGTATTTTCTTTGTTCACATGTGATGTCTCAGCCCATACATGTTTCGTATTTGCTAGGTAGACAGTTCCTGATTTAGGCTGGGGCTAAAACAAATAGAATTTTGCGGTAACAGTCAGCAGTCTGTCTGTTTATATAACAACTTTTCATTTTACAGTGTTGCTTCTCATACTTTTTATTTCCTTTTATCCTAAAGCCCTCATTACCTTAGGAAAAGTTTGCTCAGCTACAGGAGTGAATGTGGGGCCCGAAGCTTAGAAGAGAAACTTGTTTTAAACAGAGAGCCCATTATGGAAAGAAAAAGGTAGTAAATTTCTAATGTTGGAAAAAAGGCAAATATTTTTTCCTTCTGCCAAGAATTTCTTAAAATTTTGGACATTCTCTTTCAATAGCAGCTCTTTCAGGAACTCATCCCCTCCTTTCTCGGTTTGGAAGATGTGGGAACTTAGCTTCTATGTCGCTGACACAAATAGCCCAAGGACATCAGAAATTGTACATTTAGACTCTGGCTGTGGGTCAGCCTGGATTTGGTGACCTAGGCTGAACCCATCCAGCATCCAGGGTAGTTGGAGGAAAAAGGCAGCGTGCCTATGTTTACCCACATTGTCTCTGTTCCCTTTCTGCACATCCCTGGTACCCTCCCCATCAGGGTTTTCAACAGCGACACTACTGACATTGTGGGCTGCATAATTCTTTATGGTGGGTGACTGTGCTCTGCACGGTAGGATGCTGAACAGCGTCCTCAGCCAGGATCCCTTGCCCCAGTTGTGACAATCAAAATGTCTCCAGACTTTCCCAGATGTCAGCTGGGGCTGAGGGGTGGGCACAAAATCGATTCCCCCCAGTTGAGAACCATTGCCTTAGTTGGGCGATTTAACCTGAGCCAAATAACTGCCTCTCCTAATTGAGGGCTGTGGATACATGAGAACATGGGAGCTGTCAATCACAGGCAGGAGTGAAGCTGTGGGAATTGAGGGGGAGGATTGATACCAAAGGAAGGATGTCTCAGACCTGCCAATTAAAGAACCTATCTTATTAGCTCCCACTTACAGTTCTGGTTTTGGTACAGTATTAGAAACTTTTATTTGCTGTTCTGACCAAGCATCTACCTAATAAAAACTAAGATGTGCTCATCTAAGCCCTTTATATATTAACTTATTTAATACACCAACTTTATTATGTAGGGTGTATTATGATTAGCTCCACTTGCAGATGGGCGAGCTGAACACAGAGCTTTTGGTGAGCTGCTTAACAGCTAGCACGAGGCAAAGGCAGGATTCGCGAGTGTGCATCTCCCTTGAGTCCAGGCCCCTAAGCACCAGGTTGGGCCTCCTCTCACAGGAGCGCACTCCATTCCCAGGGAGAAGCTGAGAGTCTTCTGCACGCTGCATAGCTCCATTTGTTTATCAAATACTCTTATGGGGCTTTCTAATGGTATGCCAGTCATCAGCTCTTCACTGCCCGGCTTGTGACCCTGGAGCTGGACCCTATAAACACTTCTCTTCAGCCAGCTGGCTTTGTCCTTGGAGGGACATTGCAGGAAGAAGAGGCTTTTTCCTGGTTCAGTCTGTGTCCCTGTGTTCTTGCCCTGCAGTGCTTTGTTGGGGTGTGGGACCCCCAGAGGCTGTCACCCCCAGCAAGCTTCAGTGGGAGCTTCCAGTCCCATGGGTCCTCCTGCTGACTCCCCAGATAATTCAAAAGCACCCCTGCTGGGATTCCTGGTGAGTTCTGCTGGTGCCTCAGCTGAATGCCCTGTAGGTGGCCTCTGGCGAGTCAGCCAGCTCCAGTAGGGGAAGCTCCCTGTCTCCAGTCCTGGGGCGGGGCGGGGCGGGGCGNGTGGGGGTGGGGGGTGGCTTTTTGCTAACCAGCACCTCAGCGAGCTTGTTGGCCTCTAGTGGGACACAGCCACATCCTCCCCACAAGGTCGGAATCTGTCTCGGGCTGGGGGGTGGGAACAGGGGAGAAGCTCTTTCAAACTTGTTCCTTCCTTGGGCACTCTGCCACAGTTCTAGGGACAGCCTCAACTGTCCCTGTATCTACTGTTCCTTATTCTTTAGTAGCTAATCCCGTTACTAATGATTACTTCATATACATAAACATATATATGTATATATAAATTATATATGTAGATATATAAAAATTATAGGTACATGTAATCTTCCCCATATAAATTTATAAAACTTCCCCATTCAAATTACTCTGTGGTTGGTTACTGACTCCTGATTGGAACCTGACTCATATAAAGCATCAGACATTATTCCAAGTGCTTTGCAAATACTAACTTATTCAATCCTTATAACAACTTCTCGAGGGAGATATAGTTACTGGCCCTGTGTACCCATGGAGAAATGGAGGTAATGGGGTGTTTAGAAACACGTCCAAGTTCAGACAGCCAGGTGGAGGAGGTGGGTCCTGACCGTGAAGCTGGGCTGCCTGCCACCAAGGTTGGTGCGATAGCTGCTCTGCTCTCTTTCCATCTTCTCTGGATTATTTTCACAAGCCACTTAGACTACAGAGTTTTCTAGGGGTATCGGAGTTGGTCACTTTCATATCTGCTCTCTCTTCCTTGTATTTACTGAGTATCACTGTGTCTCAGGCATTGTCATAGGAGTGATGACATTATGGGCTGGCTTGCTACGTAATGATAGTCATTTACAGAAAATGTGTGTTCTCTCAAAAGACTAGGAATAGGTAAATATAATTCAAACTTAAGTATCTGAAGTTAAAAATAGGTTTTTTTGTGTTTGACATGAAGACTTTTTACATTTATTTTCTGTAGGAATTCTTTGATTATTGTCGCAGTCATGGTTTTGAAATATACTTTTTTTTTGCCAGAAATTTACATACTTTCTCAGGCAAATAAACACATTTACTTTAGAATTTATTTATTCTCTAAAAACCGTGTGCGTCAATTTCTCCTGTGAAACTTGAACTTAGTGGTAGCACCAAAAATGTTCTCCAGAGCTGCAGGAAAATGCAGTTTCAAGGGGGCTTTTGAAAATCAATCACCAAAAATAATTTGTAAGAACCTTGTGTGATGAGAGCAATACTGCGTTTCTCAGATAGCATGACTAGATCCAGACCAGAGTGCCTTTGCCTGAGGGGCTGCTGTAATGAGATTAAACACTGCTTTCTGCTGATCTGCCTCCAAGGACTGGGACCTGGTTCTCAGAAACTAATAATAGATTAAAAAAAAAAAAAACTTCCTTAGGATTTAAAAAGCTTGTTGGAAAAAGCAAAAGGGTGAAAAACATTCTGGTAATAGCTTGCAATGAATAGTATAAAATTGCACTTCAAATTCTGAGCTAACAAAAGAATCCCTGGGATTTAGCAACTCATTATATTTTTTTCTCACCAAATTAGAGTAGTTAAGATGGATCCGTATTTTCAGAAAAACTCTGGAGCAGTGTATTAGCCAATTAAGATTTATTATTATTATTATTTGCTGTTTTATAGTTTGCTTAGGAAATTGGGGAGCAAGTGACTGGCTCTTTCTTTTTTGCTTTTTTGGTTCCTGGGAGCAATCTGGAATCCTAGCCCACCTGTGCCTGAGTTTTAGGTATGGTCTCCGAAGCAAGTGTGGTAAAAAAGGTACCATTAAGTATTTCCTGGATGCCGTCCCTCGAATGTCTGCTGAGAAATTAAAATCTTACCATCTCTAGTCATAAGAGGGCACTCTAAACAGGCAGTGTGGGACACAGTACACTGGAAAGGCGGGGACGGAGGGAGGGAGAGAGGAAGCTTAGTCAAAGGTGGTGTCGGACGCAAGCATCTCCCTGTCTCCTTGCTCTCTCCGTTCCCCCTTCTTCCTAGTTGCCCTAGGAAACGAACTGTCCAGACCCTGGATCCCCTCTTCTCATGGTTAAATCAAGATTGAGGCTCAGACCTCAGCTTTCAGAGTCAGAATTCCCAAATCTCTCTTTGGCAAAAATCTGTAGGTCACTTTTGATCTGGCAACTTTTGCCATTAACCTCATTAGATGTGGCTTCCCAAAGAATGCTTAATAAGAATCTCTTTTTATTGGGTTGTCGGAAACGTCATGAGGCATTTTTGCAACGAAAAACAGAAAAAATACGTCATGACGTTTCCGACAACCCAATAGATGCCAGCAGAATTGAACGGCTCGTGAACTGACCTTTAAATTGGATATGGTGTGTTTCTGGTTTCTTCCTCCAAGTTCTTGTATGGCCTTTGCTGAGGCTGAAATTTGTACTGATTTATGTTTAACTTTCTGAGACTTGCTGCATTCAGCTGGAGTAGGTAGAGATTCTCAAATGAAATGTAAATATGGAATGTAATTAGGAGCCCAACAGAGAGAGTTGAATTTCACAAATGGAGTCTTGGGACAAGCAGGTGAGTTATTTCATCTTCATGGGTATTAAAATGTTTTAACCTCTACTAGAGAAATGTTTGAGTGTTCCTAGTCAGTGGGTTTTTAAACAGGAGTTTAAAACAGTTTAAAAGAATGGCAGAATTCAACCCAGATCTCTAGGATCACACCAATGGTTCCACTAGAACAGTGACTAGTATTTAGTAATATAGTATTTCAGTGGCCTGACACTAAAATATTGAAATTACTGTTTCAAAATGCAAATTAATATGCTCACATATCTAGGGGCTACAAGTAAGGCAAAAGCTAGGAAAAGAGATCATCAACATTTTTTTTAGCATTTTTGTTTCTTTGCAGTGAACTGGGAGCATTTGCTCTGTGTTTAGGAATGCATTTGAGCTTTCTTAACCCTGAGAGCAACTTGAACGAGTGAGTCAGAGTTGAGAGTGGTTGGGTCCAATCCTGACAAACGCAGGTGCACTCCTGACCTGGCTAACCATTGTTTTCCTGTTACAAGAATTATTTGACTCATCTTTAAAGCTGTCACATATAAACACTTCTTTTTCCAGTGGTGAGCCAAATCTTGTTACACAAAATCTGTACAAAGTACTTCTGTCTTGTAAAATATAAATCCAGGGCCTCAGATGGAGTAAACGGGGAATGGCAGTCCTGAACATTTATCTTTCTTATTTGAACAAACTCTTCCTTCCTTCCTGGAATGTGACTTAACATTTAAAATTCCTATTAAATCTCTGGGTACACCCAGAGACCTCAGAAAGTCCTCTACAGAGAAAGCAAACATCCTCCCGCACTTGGCAGGAGAAGAAACGGATGCTTGCGTGGCAGGCAGGCTCAGCGGCTCAGGGCTGTGCTGGGGAAGAGGACGCTGCACCTTGCTCGTTTGCCAGACAAAATGTTGAGCTGAAAATAAGCATTTGCACTTGAAAGAGACCAACAAATCTCTAGGACACATGGCAGTCTGATGGGAAGCAGTATCCACACTGAGCTGCCTTGCAGTCAAAGATAGGGACTTGGGGCTGCTTGGGGCTTGGGCTCCCCAGTACGCATTCTTCCTTCATGAGGTAGCACTAGCTCTCCTCCACACAGCCCCCTGTGCTTCTAGAGAGCTGGCCACATCTCAGCTCCACAGGTGAGCTGATTAGTCTATGCTAAATAGTACATCTCATTTGCTGTTTCCTCCCACACTTGGATGATTGGTTTAGGGACGAGCTAACCAGCCATCTGGGCCAATGAAATGCAAAACCTTTGCTGGGGTCTCTGCGAAAGACACTGCTCCATGTGGATGCTACCTGGAAAGCTTCTCTCTTCTGAACAGTGTGGGGATGAAACTGAATCTCAGGAGCCAGTCATTTTCTACTCATTCTAAATCCAATGTCAGCCTAATGAGGATGGGAGAACTGAGATAATCAAGAGAAAGCCCTTTGGATCAAATTGGACTCAAGACATACTTTGATACTGGACTTTTCGGTCACTGAACCAATGCAAGCTTATTGTTGAAATTAGGCTGAGCTGAGGTTTATGTTCCCTGCAACCAAGGTTTCACAATGCCACACAGTATCTAAGATGACTGGGTTGCATATCCATCTGTATGTGTGTAAGGTACTGGCAGGGGCCATTGTGAGGCATTATGTTTTCTGAAAGGACACGTGTCCCAAAGAGAAACCGTATTGTACAGAGCTCTGGGCCACAACCTCTGGTCTCTACTTGAAAGTGGGCATCAATAAAAGAAACAAGCCGGGGGTGAAATGCAGCATATTTTAATTTGTTTCAAATAAAGCAATATATGTATATATATATATATATTTCAGAAAAACACCAGATGTTAAATTCTACAAAAGCGCATGTGTCTTCAGCAGATCATGTTTGTCTGATCAATAAGAATTTTTTTTTTTAAACATTAACTCTCTAAAGACGATCGATCAATGGACTGACATCACTGCTACAACATAGGTTGCTACTGAGCCTCTGATCTTTAGCCACATGTTGATTTTCCTAACAAATGAGTAAATACTGCCTGGCTAAATGCTGCAATGTCTTGATGAGAAAATGCATCAACAGATCAAGCAAAGCCATGAAAGTTATGAAGCAAGCTAGAGCGGATTATTAGAATTAGTAAAAATGATTAAGAGAGGATGACACAACCATACAGGGTTTGTCTATTCTGATTGACTCTCTTTTGGCAGCGAATTGGGTCAGCACCTTGGGCAGGGAACCAAAACTGAGTGAAAACTGCTTTTTTTCTCTCCTAGCTCAGGCCACCAACGTCACAGCTGGGACTGCGAGAACCGTGGCATCTGTGGAAACTTCTATTCTCGTTGGACAGAGATTGCACTGTGAAACCCTAGCGACGTTTCCCCGGAAAGGCCTGGCGTCCGCGTTGTCTGCTGCGTGCTGCCTTCGTCGGGGCTTTTCCGAATGGGCTGGGGTGTCGGGGGTCTTTGTCCCCAAAGAGGCCTCTTGATTTTTGGTGCCGCCTTTGTTTTTGGGACGGAAGCCGTTGTGCGGCTGTCTTCTGTGTTCGTGGCGGTTGTTGCCTTTCCCCATCGGATCAGCTTCATTACCACTGCCCTGTGGCTTGGCAGACCCATTTAGCCTGTTGTTATGATACTGTGGATTAAATCTTCGTCTTTGGCTAGAAGACCCATTCTATCAAAGAAAGAAAGGAATGAGGTATTAGATGCCAATAAACCACAGATGACATCGGTAGACCTCAAGGAAACCAAATCTCTAAGCCACAGGTAAGTTTTTTTTTTTTTGCATCTAAGAATATGGCAACATGAAAATGAGGTCAAGCTGATAAAATCCTCAAGCTTAATAGAAGAGTGGACTATCTTGTAAATGGATCACCAAGAGAATTACTGATGTTGAAAGTGAGGTCACAGAAGTATAAGACAGACAATTCAAGAACCAAGCCAAATAAAGCCCAGCAAGGATGCTTCAAATATATCAGAATGAAATGTAACAGAAGCAGGGCGATGACGCTTCTCTACCCTGAACATTTGGGGGACATGCTGTATAGACTACATATAAGCATTCTCATCACATTTATGAAGAAAAATGTAAAATTCTATTTATAACTTTTCTTCTCTAAGGCAGTTTTTCTATTATATTTCAAAACAAATATCAGAGTTCAGAAATATTATCTTGGGTCAATACAGGGATGAGGTGTATCTGAGAGATCTCGGTGGGATGTGGAGGTAATATTTTCAGAGAAGTTTTGCAGTTCTCAGCCAACGAATTTGGAAGCATCACACTGAAAAATTGGCCACCTTCAACAAGCTGGCAACCAAGAACATAAAGGGATGGGCAGAGAGGAAGCAATGGGTTATTCTGTCTGTCTCTGTACAAGGGAAAGATTTTTGAACTCTTTGAAGTCAATAATTGCCACCACTTTACTGAGTGCTTACAGTGTGCCGGTTGCCATCTCATTTGTCATCACAATCGTTCTTAAAATAGTTGCTATTATTTGTTTTATTTTATAGGTGAGGAAAATAAATTTAAGGGACCTGCCCAAGGCCTACAGTTAGAAAATGGAGCCATTCCCATGTCTGTCACATCTAGTTTCCTGACAAGGTTCACAGACAGGTTGTTACATGAACACAGACCTTTATTGAAAACCAAACTTCTATTGTTAAGGTGTATAATTTTATGACTTATAAACATATACGGTTATTAATTTGTGCACTGTGACTGGATGGTATAGGTTTAGGGCAGACCCATCTCTAATAATTCAGGGCTCAGGGCAACAGTACAAAGGCAGGCCCGCGTGCCATCTGCCCTGAATATTGTGTCTTCCCACCTCTGACCCCGTCACACATTGTGAGGGGGCTTTGAACATGTGAATGTGGACACTTCAGCCGGCACACCTCAGCTTTGTCCCCGGCCCCACAAATAATCACTCTTTGGACCTCGGGATGTGTAAACTGGTAATGTGCTACAACTTCAAGATGATGTATACAGGGAAGTGATCTAAACAGACCTCGAGAGCAGGCTCAGGAATTCCAGAATTCCAGGATCTTGAGTACTTGGAGTCCTTTCCAGAAGGGAGAGGACAGATTCTAGGGAGTCACATCTCCTTGGTCTTGCTTTGTAGGGAGGGCCATGGCTGGGGGAGGGCCCAGAGGGGTTACTGTCAAGCACAGCGCCCCACACAAGGCCCGTCTTGCCTGGGTCTACAGTATCCTAGCTTCGATATATATAAGTATATTTCAACTTAAATGGGCCATGGCCTGAAATGCTTTGCTGGAAATGTAAAACAGTGAGCTGAAAAAGTAACTGTAGCTAGCATTTAATCTGGCCGCCTTTGTTTTTTAATGTTGATTAAATTTTTAAAAAAAAATTTCAATGACAGTCTACATACAAAATATTATTAGTTTCAGGTGTAGAACATAATGGTTAGCCATTTATCTAACTTATGACGTGATCATCCCAATAAGTCTAGTACCCAGCTGATATCATACATAGTTATTACAATATTATTGACTATACTCCCTATGCTGTACTTTACATCCCTGTGTCTATTTTTATAACTGACCTCCTTTGTTTTTAAAGAATTTGTGAAAGGGAAACTCAGAGTATATTTTTGACTTACTTTTAGTACGGGGTTTAATAATGAGCAAAGAACAAGCCTGGGTGGACCCCAGGAAGCTCTGTGTCTAGTATTTGCTGTTTTATTCCTTTGCAAATGAGTAGTTTCTCCCAGGCACCAAGCACCGGGGTCTGTGGGACCCCTGCAGGCAGTGCACGGAGCCTCCCCAGAAATGCTTACCTGCTTGTTAGGCGGCATCACCTGGTGAGAGCTGTCCACGGTGCTGGGATGGTTGCTCGCCATTTTGGGATTTGCTGCTTTACCCTCAGAGGGCTTGTTGTGGTTGGATGGTTTTCTGGAAAAGTTACTCTGTTTTCCAGAGGTTGCTGCATGAGCGTTCAGCAGCGGCAGCAGGGAGCTGCAGGGAGTTCTAGAGGAGTAGTTGTTCTTTGGATGTGTAACTGCAACAAGAAAGCACTAGGCGTTAAAGGCTGTGCGACAAACATGGTTGCATTGGTAATCCATTAGGAGATGAAGAAATTGGCAGAAGCGTCATAAAAACATTAAGTTTTTTGGAATATGTCATTTGAAAAGGCACCTTGGTGCTTGGAGATCACCAAATTTCTTCTGTGAGAATCACTGAACTGTGATTACAGCACAATCACCCAAGTTGGGAGACATTTATAGGAAAAAAGACATATCTGAGTAACTCTAATATTATTCTGTAGGTCAAGAATTGCCAAGGGAAAAGGGACAGTAAATCTTGAAGGGCCCTCTTGGCCCTGTCCACAAATGTACTCTGCTGTCCTTGTCAGATCCCTAGACTGTCGGTGCTGCAGACATGTGGGAAGAGCAGGGGGTGCGTGGACACTTGGCTCATCAGAGCCATGATGTTCTGGGAGCATGGGACTGGGGTGATGTCGGTATCAGGGACTTTGTCACCCTGAGTCGTGCATATCCCCTGACCATAGGGCTAGGTCTGGCAGCCCCAAAGATGCTGTAATGCATCTTTTATATTCCACTAGAGCTGCATCATCTGGCCTTTATCAAACCCATTTTCTACAGCTCCACTGCAAATATGCACCAATTCCAATGCTAATGTCAATTCAGGGTAATCAGACAGGTCCCCACAGGGCTCAGGCAGGTCTGTTCAATGTTTATTATCATCATTCCTGCTGGTTTTGAAAAAGGTGGTTTCTGATGGCATGATTTCTAGACTGTTTTGCTGAATTGGGGCCTGAGGACATCAATTCAAGGATCAAGTCATGACTCCCTCTCACAGGTCACCAGAATTCGACTGCCAGGCTGGACAGCAAAACCTTTGAATCTTAAGATTGTCACCAATTTTTAAAAGCAATTTTCCCTGTGACCTGTTGATGGATCAGACTTAATCCTAGGATTCTTCCAGAGGATTAGGAGTGACTTGTGGGGATCAGAGAACATTAGCAGTGGGAAGGACTGGGATGTATCTCTAGTCCTTTCATTTTATAGGTAAGGTGTGATGGTGCATTGGGGGCTGTGCAAATATCCCAGGGAAGTTCAGTGGCTCTTGTAGTCACTGGATTCCATTTCATGGGGCCATTACTTCCTACAGCTCAGAGGCCACTACTGCTGCTGCAGCAGCTGTGGGCATTTAATGTGCTCTTAACTAAGCTGAGAAGGGCCTTTGGAAGACTCTTGTCTCCAACACGGGAGGCTGTCTTTCATGTGGACACTTGGAATTTGCTTCCTTCCACTAGATGTCACTGCAAGTGCTCTGGAGGAAAGCAGGTGAGCTGCACACTCCCACCCCTCAGATCGGTGACAGTCATTTGGCATCCATCTGGCTCCAGCTTATCATCAGGCTGAAGTGGAAAGCAGGATGGGCAGTTCAATTTCCAACTGTGAACCAGACTGATGGCTTTTTCAGAGAGGGGGCAAAAGCTGGAGGAGGAGAATAGCAAATGCATAGATTCTGTCATAAGGGAGGGGGCATACAGAAAAAAAAAAGAATTGAAAAGAAATGCAGTTAGAAAATCAGATAATTGCCAAAGATATGTGGATAAGCATGCTCACAGCAGTGTTATTTTAATGGTGAAAACTGGAAGCAACCTAAATGTCCACAGTTACAGGACCACTTACACAAACTTTATTTAAATAAACTATGGATTAAGTATATTGACATGGAAAAATGTCAACCATATATTGTGAAATAAAAACAAATAATATTACTATATATATGTAGTATAGCATAGCAAATTATATATAGTATAATTGTATATGTAATATATAATTTATATAGGCTATATGTGCATAAAAAGTGTGAAGGATACACAAAAGTAATGTCTTGTTCTGTTTAATACAGTTCTGTAACTTTCAGATCAAGCTTATTATTTTTTTTATACTCAGGAACAAAAAGCAATTTCCACTCTGAAAATAGCCAAATCTCAATTTGTCCACTGACTATTTTATGACTGTGGCCATATTCCATGTCCCTCACTAGTCCTTCTTTCCATCTTGTGGCCGTCCTTATAGCCACTTGAGTGCTCATTGCCACCTCCTTTGGTGGGTGGGCTGGAGCAGGGGAAAAAACGTATCAGCCAATTTTGTTGCACATTAGTTGCTCTAATTAAGGCTGAATAGCGAACCAGAATAAAGCTAATGGCTGAAGTGAAGTCTCTCATTATCTGCAGACTTCACTCAGCACAGAACCTGGGGAGAGGCTTCAGGCACTGCAGAGCAGCACACACACAACAGCTGGGCTCTTCACGACAGTAGCCGATTGTTCCCAGACTTATTAGGAAGACTCACTCTCCGTGTAACAGATCTCTGCAGAACCAGGCTATTTGAAATGAGAGAAGCAGATTATCTGGCAGTGATTAATAAAAGTTTGCAAAAGGTATAAACTAGTCGACCTGTTCTGTTCCGCTTAGTAAATCCTGGGGATTTACTGATGGGCAGTGGCATTTGAAGACTCTAAGTTCAAATCTTGACATTTCTAGTGACTTGTGTCATGACCTTAGATCATTAAATCTCTTTAGACCTCACTTTAGCCTCCCTGGGGGACAGCGCGCCTGACATTTCTGGTATTAACTCCAAATAGCACCAGGCTTCTTCACACAGAATTATTTAGCAAGTATGCAAAACTTACTTTCTCCGCAGAGCATGATTTGGGCCTTGAGCTGTTCAATGTCACAGGAGAATCGGGCCGCTTTCCCGAGCTCTTCATCATATTTACGCTCGCTGACAAAGTGCTGAAGAAAGAGAAATAAACCAGGAGTTCTCCAATGACAGAAATGACAGGCACACTGCAGATGTGTTCACTCTACTCGTCTGCTACCACGGATGGCGTTAACCACGCCAGCTCTGTCCCCGGGAGAATCCACTGAATCACGCGTGGTTTTGACCTGCCTGGAATGATCACCTTCTTGTTCTGGGAATATGTGTGGGTCCTGTCTTTCCTCTGCCTGAGCTTAAACAAAACTGATACAGGCAAAATGGACTCATCCATGTAACCTTTCAGCACTCCCTGCCCTCCTTCCAGCATTTTATGTCCTGTTGCACATTTTGGGGTTGCATTCGGGCAGTCTTCCAAATTTGACCAATGGTGTGCTCAGGTATTACTTCTCAAGAGAAGCATGTTATCCTACCCTAGACATCCATCTCTATTTTAATAGGGAATCAGGATGTCCACAGCCTTTAGTAACTAGAAACATTATCTTGAATGGTAAAATTCCAAGTGCTGTTAAAGGAAGTGGGGAAGAGATTATTTCTCAATTCATTTAAAATTCAGATCGATGCGTAGATGGCAGAGTGAGAGGTACAGAAATAACTATGACTCAGCCCCTCCTTGAGTTTACCAGAGTTTACCACGTGGCAAGGGAAAGGGATCCCACTAAATACAATATAGGGTAGAATGCGGTAGGTGCTTTAGAAATATAAAAAAGGAAGAAATTATCCTGTGAGGGGAATGAGGAGTTATGTAAGAGGAAGCATTTGACCTGGAACATTAAAAAAATTATTGAACCCTTACCAGACATGGGCCAAATTTTTAAGAGATTATCTCATATTCATCTGATCATAGTATTATGAAGTCAGTACTATTATTATCTCTATTTTACAGAGGGGGAATTGAGGTTCTAACAATATGTAATTTATCCAAGGTTGCAGGAGCTAGACTTTTTCACCCCAAAGCCTGTTTTATGTTGAGTGGGATTTTGATTGGCAGAAATGAGACTTGGAAGATGAGTAGGTTTCAACAGACTAGGAAACTGGTAACTTCATAGTCCTCACTTGATGTTCTAATAAGGGGTGGGGGAGATAGATGTTGGGAAATATGTACTGGAGTCTAGTCGTGGGTTTCATTCTGAGGGGAAGACCAGATATGCTCTGGGGTATAACTCATTAGGAGGCCATGGCAGTTGAGTGAGTGGGAGGCAACAAGGGACAGAAGAGAAGGTGAGAAAGAAAAGCCCTCTAGAGCTTCTCAGGGCCCTCTGGGAGGAGGGTGGTCCTTATCCCCGTGAGGTTCCGTTTCATGCCTAACCAAAACGGAGGGTACCTAAAAGTTACTTGCCACTTTCTACCATACCCAGCCAGTTTTCTGCCCAGATGAGCAAACCATCCTACTTATAAAGCCTGCAGCAACTAACTGTGTCTTCAAAGTACTCTAGTTCCCAAGAAGTGGGTCAGAAGCTGGAGAGAGAGAGAGAGAGAGAGAGAGAGAGAGAGAGAGAGAGAGAGAGAGAGAGAGAGAGAGAGAGAGAGAGAGAGAGAGAGAGAGAGAGAGAGAGAGAGGGAGAGAGAGAGAGGGGAAACTTATAAACTGTAAATTCCTCTTTTGTTGTACATACTTGTTTTTGCCTTTCTGGTACCCATTTTTCTCTCTGGTAACTGTAGTTTCAAAGATTCACAGTCTGGGTGGGTCTGTCAATCAAGACCAATCTCTGCTAAATGGTGGATGTGGCCCAAGTGGCGGCCAATCAGGATCTCTCTTTGGGATTTGAATCAAGTGGGGTGGCATAAGGCTGGTGATGTCTGGAGATTGCTCGCTCTGCTGGTGCCCTGAAGGGTGTCTGGCAATCCTGTGCCTGTATTACCTGGCGACTGCCCAGGTTTCTGCCTAAGTGCAGCCTGGAGTCTTCAGATCACACTGTCTTGCTGAGCTACCCTCATACTCTTTCAAATCCTACTTGTTCTTGAGGTGAGCCAGGGTCAGCTTCTGTTGCTTGCAACTGAAGAAATCTAATAAATACATACTTGTGGGTGGGATTCTTAAGCTAGACAAGAACATAGGAATAAAGTCTCCACGTATTGTGCATTCTTTAGAATCTTTACTGTTACACCAAGTTCATATGTGCATGTGCACGTGTGTGTTTATTACATACACATAAATTACATGTGGTGAAAATAATATCCCCCATCCCAGCTATAATTCATGGTTGAATACATTTTATGTAGGTCAGTCTCCACTAAGAAAACAGCTTGTACTTCTCCTCTGTACTAACAGAGCCCTTCAAACCGTAGTATACTTAAATACAGTGATTAGATAGTTCTTCACCCTTCTGTTCTCTGTTCAACCTTGTGAAAGGGAGCTGGGTGGATGATGTTAGAGCCTCAGAGTAGCACTCTGGGTGCAACGCAAACATAATGGGGATCTCTGGCTCAGAGTTCAGGCTGTGATATTTTAGAACTGACCTTAATTTCTGCCCTGAGTTCGGCCAGTTGCATCTCTGCCATCTGACTGGCTAGGTCAGTAAGTCTCTTTAGTTCTTCTGCTTTCTTCTGACGAGCAGTCAGGATTTCCACTGCCAAATAAGAAGGAATACTACATTAGGGCCAGAGATTTAAACATATTCAATGACCTAATTTCTTGGAATCAGTTCTACCTCCACAGACTGATTGCTTTATTGGACCACGGCTGTGTTTTCTGAGTTGGTCATCGGGGTGGGTTTACCATTGGTGCTCATTACCAACCACCCATTTCTGCATGTCCTTACCCACCAATACCCAAGCCAAACATGATCCTCCGATTCACTGTACGCCCACCACCAACTTCGTTTTCTTCATTGGTATCTGATCTCATTTACTTAATTTGGACTTTTAAATTTGTGTCTTACTCAGAACAGCTCTTTTTGAAAAAGATAGTTATTAAAATCCTATCTGAATGGTATTGCAAAGTTAGGACATTCATTAAGCAAAACCCATTCTATGTGCTGTACTATTAAATTCGAACAGCATCAGACCTTATGATCTTTAACACATACTCCTTTAGGGCAACTAGCTGTGTTATTGGAATATGACATAAGGGTTTTACTTTATTAGTTTATTTGTGAGCTAAAAAAAAAAATTCCTCTTCTTCTTTTCTTTTTTTTCTATTGGGGAATTGGGGGATAGGAACAGTGCTGGGGAATCCAGGAATTGGGGAAGGGGAACAGGCAAGTTGCTGTGCTTTTTGTTCTTCAGCCTAGTTGTGGAGGACGTCGCCCCACTGGCCCATGTTGGTATTATCATTGCGCTCTTCCTGGGTAAGGCAGATCGGTCACCGGCCACTGCACGGCTGCTCACGGCGGCTCTTGGCAGCTCACATTGGCTGCCTGCCGCCCGCCCATGCCAGCTGCCGGCCACACACGGTAGCTTATGGCAGCAGGAGCTGCAGCCTTCGCCATCTTCAGCAACCCACAGAAGCCCAGCTCCAGGTTGAGCTGTTGTTCACCATCTTAGCTGTGGAGGGCGCAGCGTCACTGGCCCTAATGTGGGATCCAAACCGGGGCCCTCTGGCATCCCAAGCCAGCTCTTAACGCACCACTCGGCCGGCCCGAAATTCCTCTTCTTTTGATACTGTGCAGATATGTTTCCATTTTGCAATCAGACAGAAGTTACAGAGCAGAGCATCCAGTGTCCTGTCTTTGTTATAAGTGGCCCCAATGGAAAAATTTCAAGGGTGAGTCAAAGCCCCTTTGAATTGGATTTGTGTGCGCTCTTTAGCATCTGCACAAGAAGACAGCAGGGAGTTCTCTGGCACCACATTCACACATCTGTCAGATGAACTAAAGGTTCAAGTAGACATAGTAGCTTGCAAGTTAGTGTGTGTGTGTGTGTGTGTGTGTGTGTGTATTTGTGTCTGTGTTTTCCCAAAGATTATGGAGATTCAAAAGCAATGAATACAAACCCATCGGGTGAGATTTAAATAGGAAGTCTGATCTTTCAATAGACAGACTTGTAGCTCTCTAATTCAAGCCACATATGAAATGTTTCTTTTGGACAAGTATTTTGAGTTATAAGAAAAGAGAAGTTTATCTAAGATGATATGCATGTTGAATTCACATTTTATTCTTGGCTGAACTAAGGTCAGCTGCTTCGTTGGACCTGATTCACAGCAGCCATGCAGAGCCCAACAACGTGATTTCTCATTGTAAGAGTTCTTAATTTATAAATGTCAAAAATAGTGATCTTAGAAACCCCAAAAGAAGTTCAGTAGCAATCAAGAGTTAAGAGTTCCTGCAAACCATAAACCATTCTCCAGACAGTCTGAGAAACATTATATTTTTATGCTGATATCAATGTTGAGATGTCAATAAAATAAGTAATCTGTAACTCGTAAAGCCTTATCATCTACCAAACTACTCTAATCATGCTTTGATTATTTACCAGGACTCCCCTGCCTCCCACTTACAATACCATGTAGCTGGGCAGAGGCTGATCTGTGCTTGATGGTCTTTTAGAATACAGAAGAGCTAGTGAAAAACTTGTCCTGATGATGGAAGTGAAAGGAATTTTCATCTGAACATAGACAATGTATTACTGAATGATGTCCAAGTTTACCCCATCAGACTAGAGGTCACAAAAAGGTGGCCCACTATTACTTTTGGCTACAGAGTACACATGGTTTGTTTGGTCCATACATTACAAGTTAAGTTTTCAAATTAACTGCCCACATTTGAAAATTAGAAGATTCCATTTGAAAGCTGAATTTCTGGCATCTCTTAAAATATTGGAATTTCTGGCCATAGTTGACCAGCATTCCCATGTGGCAATAACTGGCCAGAGCCGAGGGCTCACTGCCCTTCTTAGATGAAGCATGGTGGCCAGCGCACCTTGGTCCCTCCCTGCCCTGCTCAGCTGACTAATGTTACCTGCCTGGCCCCTGGAGGCATCTTCAATCACAGCAGAGATTGCACATGTAGTTATTGTGTCTACAACATTGATAGCCTGGTACACAGTGTGTGCCCAATATGTTTGCTGAATGAAGGATTGAATGAACACATCAATCCGTTACTTAAAAGGAATATGCAGAGAAGGACAGAAGTTCCTTTTCTACAGGGGCCGCATTAGAATGTCTAGGACTCATACCTTTGATTATTTATTTCTTGGCCATTATAATTCAGCCTATGGAAGGGACTCATGTCTGGAGCATGAGAAAACGATTCTTGAGTAAGAAGATGAAATGAAGTACTTTCTTCTTGCAAAGATTAAAAAGAAAAAATTAGAAGGCCCAGCCTTGACAAACAGCTAATAAGTAAAGGGGTAAGCAGACCCTGAGTGACTATACAGTTAAACAGATCTGACTTTTCTTAATGGATCATTTATTGGACTGGTAACAATTAGGGGCAATTGTTCTTTTTGATTAAGTAGAACTTGGGCATTCACATCAAACAAAAGATTTTATAGAAATAGATATAAGAGGGCCCTAAAATAGGAATGCAGGTGCAAGATCACCAATAAATCCTGAGTTTACACTCATGCAAATGTGCATGGAAATGAATACTTTGCATCAGCAAGTGATGGGATGAGGTTTACGTATAGTCTCATTAACATTTCAAAGCCTTTCTTTATGAAAAAGCCTTAAAACTTGAGATGTAAAGCCAATATTCTTTGCGGGGAGCAACATTTTCACCTCAAAAACATCAATCACAGAAATAAAAAGCAACACCAAAATAAGATCAGATTCTAAGATTCACTGATTCTAAAATTTAAAATAGCATAGTAAATATATTTTGAAAACACCACCCTTTCGTAACTCTGTAGAGGGAGACAGTTCCCACACAGCTTTAGATTTTCATGGCATCAGGACTTCGTTAATATTATTTAGGTGCTTTTATAAACAGTATCTGGCATGCTGAAATACATTTTCTCAATAGGATTTATAAATTCCGTCAAGTTTTTGGAACACATTGGAAGCTTGCTCTTATTGCTTGAACCATGGAGTATTTTGGGGCTTCTCCAATAACACTCTTTAGCAGAGGGTGTACTTGAAATCCTGGAGGTGGCCAAGAGCTGGGGCAGAAGTCGCTCAAGCACAAAGATTCTTTGAAATCCTTTTTTTTTCTTAAAAATTCTTGTGAACTTTGCATTTTATTTCATAATATATCTGAATTCCTGTTAATGTAAAGCAATGTTTTCTTTCCAGATCTCTTGTAAACTTGATGCCCCAAGATCATGCCTATGTTGGCCTTGAATTCCCTGGGCATGCAGACAAAGTTTGCACTACAATGGGCGTAGTTTCTTCGTCTGTAAATGTAATCATCATACACATCTTGAAGTGTTACTGTGAAACTAAATGAAATAACCTATGTAAAGTGTTTAGTACAGTATAGTAAAAAATGCTAACTATGCATATTATTAATAAAGTGAGATATATTCATCTAGAATATACTTCCTTCTTTTGTAATTACATTAGTGTTCACTTTTATTGGGTCCCACAGCCTATAGACAATGATTTAATTACAATAGTTTGTTTAACAAATATTATGAAGTACCTACAGTCTTCTCAGTATTGTGTTAGGTGCCATGAGGGATATAGGAGCTTATGTTATAATTGAGGAAATATAGATTATACCATGTACAGGAAATGGAAAATACTTGTGAGACGATAGATACGCAAGCTCAAGATGGTGGCTGTAAAGACAGTTCAGTACTTTGTGGGGAGAAATTCAATGGTTCCTTCTGCCTGTGAGAAGACATAACCCCTCTGACCTCCATTTTCTGACTGTCACATGAGGGGGTTGGACTAACCTTTTTATTAATAACAGCTTTTCCTTTTTTGAACACATATGGTATCATACACTGTGCTAAGTGCCTGCCATGTCTTTTCTCATTTTATCTCTATAATAGCTGTTTGAGATAGACACTATTCTTATTCTCCCTTTTCCGATATGCAAATGATAGATTTTGAGGAGTTAACAAACTAGTTCACCGTCACACAGCCAGTAAATGGGTAGAACTTGGATTTGAACTCAGTTCTGCCTGCCTCCAGTGTATATGAATTGGCTTCCCCAGGGCTCTGGGCAGTTTTAACACCAGGAGTTGTAGCACCAGTTACTGAAGTTAGGTGAACCCTGTCAACCAGTCCAGCTGTTTCAGCTCCCCTGAAAGTTCTGAATGCAGGTCCCATGGGTTGCTGTTTGCTGTTCATCCCAGTCACTAACAGTGCTCAGCACATAAGGAAGCACACAGTAAATGTTTATTTGATTGACTGAGTTGTAAAAAACAGGGACGCTCTCCAGAGATGCTCTATATTCCACAGGTCCTAGCACCGAATATTGTCCCAAGAAGAATGAATGAGCACATGAAATCTGAGGTCTTTTGTTAACCTCTTAAAAAGTGATGCGCTAGTAACTTTCCATTTTGATATTAGAGAAACATGTGTCAGTGTTGGCTCTAAGTGTTTTTACCAACAGAACATGAAGCTGAAGAGAAAAAAAATAAGCTTTACCTGAGAAACAGGAAAAATCCCGTCATGTGGAAAACTATTTTCATTGAAGAACTAATAAATTTCATAAGAATAAAACAATTTCACAATCAAAGGAATTGTGTAACTACCTAAACATTCCACGGTTTAATCTTGGATCACATTTAGTTTTATTTAATAAAATCTCCTCTGTCTTAGATTCTAAAATTTTGTTTAAAATTATTTAGAAAAATTGTGTAATGAAAATAATGATAGGTATTTTCCATAAAGGGACTATTAAATTTTGGCCAAGGACCAGGCGAGGAAAATAAAAAAAGAATGAAGAATCTGGTCTGATTCTTCATTCTGGTAAAAAGAAAGGCATTGGAGGCAAATGTAAAGGAATTTAGCTGAAACTTAGTTGGAAGTGCAGACTGCCATGTAGCCAATTCAAGAGATAAAATTTCGGTAAGGATGAAGAATTTAAAATGTCCAGGAGATAAGAATTGTACAACTAAATCCCAGCTGAAAAAATATGGTCTTAGGGTTCCCATTAACACAGCAGACTGAATTCAATAATAAGAGGGGGCCCAGCATGTCCCGTTGCGGCTTGGTGTTGAACCTGACTATCTTGTCTCGGTTGAAATTTCCAACCCACGAGCCTCAGACTATTTGAGATGGTAAATCTGCCCCACTAGCTGTTGAGTAACTTCACAATAGTGGAAAGGTTTAGAAATAAATTTAAAGACAATAAAATAAATCAAACCCAGAGTACTAATATTTTGTGTTAAAATTAGGAAAAGTTTTGCAATCATCAAGATCGTCTGAGTGCATTCATTATTGAAATCGAGTATTTGGTACATTAAGCAATCTCACTTGTGATTTCAATTTAAAACATGTAATTGATTTTCTTTTGAGGTGTTAAGTGGGCAGGTGTCAGCAAATTTGACTAAGTTTGTAAACAGAACTGGAGTGTTTTAAGAAAACTTCATTAAGTACCTCTCTAAGTTTGAATTATTAATCACAGAAGAGTTACTTAGAAGCGTGGAATACTTTGACCTATTAGGTTTGAGTTTGCCTGGTCAGGCATCTGAAGACCTCAAAAAAAAATCAGATGTATTAAATTCATAAATGTTATTCAAAATGTTAAGAGGAATTTAAGTAAGTTTCAAATGGGACTAATTTTTTAGGGAAATTTAATTGGTTGAACTTGAGTTCATTGAACCTAGAAGGTGAAAAGGACCACGGGAACAGCATTGTATAAGTAGTATAGCAAGATTTGGAAGTTGTGAAGTCTTAAAAGTTATGTTTCAAAATTTAATACTAAATTCAATGTCATTTTATTATTTTAAAAGATTTTATTAAATTTATTTGGGTAACATTGGTTAAAAACATTATATGAATTTCGGGTGTGCAACTTTAGAATACATCTGTATACTCAATTGTGTGCTTACGGCCTGAAGTCTAGTTTCCATCTGTCGCCATCTATTGGACCCCCTTTACTCTCTTTGTCCTCTCCCCACCCTTCTTACCCTCTGGTAACCACCACTCTGTTTCCTGTATCTGTGAAATTCAATGTCCTTTTAAACCCAGCTAACTATAAGTAGTCCTTTACATGCACAAAAGCCCTTTTGGAATTTAAGTAACTCAGTGATACCCATTATTTGCTGTGTGCCTCTTCTGCCCTGTGCTCTGTAGGCTACTACTCTCTTTCAGCCACATGAGGTTATTGAGGTTTCCTGAGGCTAAGTGACTTGCCTAAGGTTACAGAGCTCATGAGCCAGGGTTTCAGTGTGAATTTTAGGACCCCACTCAGAATCCATATCACTGTCCATCTGACCTACAGATTGCTTCTGATTGGGAGGCTCCAAATCAAACAAACAGGTGTCTACTTACTGGCCTCTTCTTTAACTTTATCCATTTCTGCCATTAATGAAACTTCTTTGTCAATGATGCTGGGGGAAAAAAAAAACACAAAGTCAAAGAATGCTTAATCAAAGAAACTTTCAATGAAGTAATGAAGTAAAAAAAAGATTATTTTCATTAAACAAAATACACAATTACCATAAATATTTCTGTGTTACAATGCCAGCAACACACTCTGCTTTTCCAAAAATGAGGCAATGTGGAAGAGATGCTCCTAAGTATTACATAGTGACATCTGCTGATTAAATCATTGTCAGCAAATCTAAAAAAAAAGCCTTTTCAGGCTTTCAGAATTGCAGCGCTTTGAATTTCAATTGGGGAGTATTTTTGCCCTATGAATTCCAAAGTTCCAAAACAACGTAATAAGTATTTGAAAAGCTGGCACTCAGGTTATAAAGCTTGTACTTGTCAAAAGTCTCTATGCTTCGCTCACTCAGAATCTGACTGGCAGCGAGGGAGGTGGGCTCAGTTCTGATGCAGGTGGTCCTGGGACCAACTTTGAGAAATATGGTCTAAGTCAATCCATCTACGTGCTCTCTGAGTCTATACCTTCTCATTCTCCCAAACTAGCATTTCAAGCATCTTCAAATTACCTTTTTCCCATTCTATTTATTTTTGGTTAGTCTTCTGAAAAGGTATTACTTGCATAAAGTAAGTAATGATCTGTCTGAAAGTTTGTTTCTCTCCCAGCCTGACTCTTAGTTTCCGTTCCAGAAGCAACACACCATCAAAATCCCTCATACATCCTTTCACAGACTTATATCTATATAAGCATAGATGTCAGATGTTTTTAAATTTTTGTTTCAACCATAAATATTTTAATATATATCTAAAAGATGAGGACTTTGGGGGACTATAACCATGATATTACTTTAATACCTAAAACTTTAACAATAATTTAATGTTATCAGGTATCTACTCAATATTCTAATTTCCCCAAAAGTCCCATACCTATTTTTAAACAGTTTGTTTGAACCAGGTTGTAAAAAAAGCCTGTTTATTACTGTTGGTTGATTGTCTCTTAAATCTGTTTTAGGCTATAGATAGATTCCTTCTTATCTCTGTTTTTTCTCCTTTGCAATCATTTGTTGAAGAAACCAGGTCTGAATTTTGCTGACTGCATCTTCATCATATTACATAACCCATTCTTTTATATTTCCTATAAGTTTGTTTCGAGATACAGAGATCTGATTGGATTTAGATTTGTTTTTTATTTCAGGAGGAATACTTACGTTATATATTTCCATCAGCAGACACATAATGACACAACACCTTATAAATATTCCTCCTGAAAAGAAATCAAATCTAATTCAAATTTCTACACCTCATAACAAATTTATAGGCAATACAAAGGACATCTCTATTTTTGATATTAGCAGCCACTGATGATCATCGCCTAGGTCAGTAGGGTTTGAAATATGGGGACATTCAAATTCTATCACTTCTCCTTCATTTATTTAATAGACAGCTTCCATAGAGAAACTTTCCCTTATAAGCTACTTGAGTTATCATAAAAAACAGTTTGTATAAGTAAATATAAGCAGGATAAATGCTTGGCGCTTCCCTTTTATCAGTTTTCGAGATGATAGATGGTTTTTTAGGGTCCTCCAAAAGTAACCAACAAGATTTTTTTGCTTGTTTGTATAGTTTAATTATGAACTCATATGTAATGCACTAAACACACCGCAGTTATATCCTTATTATGACTCAGATTGTTTCATCAGACGTGCTATTTTTTTTCTCCATCAGACGCACTTTTAAAATCCAAAGGGTGCTGAAAATTTATTTCTTTTTAAGAGGAACTATTTTGTAATATTTGCCAAGGTAAGAAGTGGTTCCTGGGATATATCTATAGGAGTCTGGGGGCTCCTAACCTAGATGATGTAACCTAAACATGTGACGTGTAAGGACTGTGTGCTGAGGAGCTCAGCCATTTCCAACGAGGAAATTCTAATGGAAAGAACTGACGTGTAAGTCAAGTTCTCCAGAACTGGGCTCTGAGCCAAATCTATCAAGTTAGACATCAGTTATTCCCATGACGCAGATGGCTTAAGGTCACTGGGTATGATCCCTTTGGTGTAACCAGCGTATCAGGCTTCCTGTACCTTATTTATTGACATTATATAGGTATGATGTCAATGAGTTTTAGTACAGGAAATACTTGGTACAGAAAGGTGCATGGTGAGAAGGGAGTCTTTATTCCATCTCTGTCCCAACTTGTTCAGTTCCCCTCCCTGGAGTTCTCCACTGTTAGCAACTTCTTGCGTTTCTTCCCGGAGACCATGTATTCAAAAATCAGCATATATTTGCTAATTATATGAAATGCTGGGTTAGAACAATAGGCTTGTGTTCCTGTGATTATGAGGTATATTTAGCGTCTCTGTCAAGTTCACAAATGTAGCCACAACAGAGGCCAAGTGATTTTTTTATTTTGTTTTGAACAAGCCCCTGGGGGAGGGCAGTTCCATGTTAGTTTAGGACATCCAGGTTAATGGATGAGCTGTTCAAGACATTAGGTGAGAACCTAGAGATCTGGAGTCAGGAACCCAAATCACAACAATATGGTTAAGCTACTCTGCCTGAGAAATTTTTATTCTCTATAGAAAGGGCGGAGATAAGAGAGAGACAGAAGTCAGCAAGACGGCTGGCAGCTGTTTTGGGTGAAGAGCCTGAAAGAAATCACAGGAGTGGGGTGGAGGGTGGGCAACAGCCCTTCCAGGAGCCAAGGGGTCTCCTATGCTAATGCAAGGTGTACACTGCTTGGTGTGCTTGGTCTGAACGTGCGCGCGCACACACACACAGGCACTGAGGACGTGGCTAGGTTTTCTATCTGTGTAAATGCAAGGCTGAACAGATGGGAAGAGGCAATAGCCTGCAGGCAGAGTGAGCTGAGAATGTCAAGCCCTACCCCACCCCCAGACCTGGCACAAATCTGAGAGAGGGCTTTCAACTGCCACAGGACATGGAACAGGAGCCCAGGAAAACATCTTTACTTAAGGGGCTGGGAGACTCCAGCTGACATACGGGTTACAGGTCACGTGAGACTTGCAGGTAACTTGTACTCCCTCCTCTTCTCCAGTGGTGTGAAACAGGGTTGGACATGTTTGGGACGGCTGTGTAGGAATATGGCACAGAGAGAACTAGAAATAGGGGAGGACTAACAAAATATTCATCCATTGGACAAATAGTTGCTGAGTGCCTGCCGTGTGCCAGGCAAGGGTGGTGGGGCTGGGAATAGAGCTGTGGATTTAAAAAAAAAAAATCCTCCCATCCTTGTGGACCCTACACATTCTTTTTGGGAATGCTGAGAGGAAGAAGGTGAGAGGACCTGCGGAAATTATTGGGGAAATAGTGAAAAACAGAAGAGGGGAGAAAATGATGGCAAGAAGAAATTAGGGTTCCCGCACCCTTAACCAACCAGAAGGCTTCTCATTAATTAGTCTCCAGGTTTGGAGAGCATGCGAAGTACACCGTTAAAGGCAATACATGCACATGATACAAGATGGGGTGTCTTCAGACTTCCAGCAGGTGGGGGGCAGAGGAGCAGATTGCAGCGAGACTGCCAGTCGCCCTACCCATCCGTCCCCAAACAAGGCCACAGACTCTGGACGCTGGGAATCCTGCAGTCTGTGTGTGTGTTGGATGGGGAGAATGGTATAGGAGAGGCCTTTGCTAATTTCTTTACCAGCTACAAGATCGTGGTACATTTTTGTTGGTTAAATTTCTTCGCATAATTATGCGCCCAGAGAGTTTACAAGATGGACACCTGGGGTCTAATGCGTGTCCCCAGGTCTAACGCGTACTACACGAAGCTGGATATTCACACAGTGGTTAGTTAGTTCAGGGCTTCTGGGCGAGCAACGGGGGGAATCAAGGTTCTACACCATAAATTGTTAATCTGCTTAATGTCTACTTGAGGATGTGAAAAAGCCTGTGGAGTTGGCATCAGACCATGCTTCTATTCCTCTGGGTATCTCAACAAAACATCGTCCTCAAGTGTCTTAGCAATTCAAGCACTGCGATGTATGGCTGCTTTAAAAACTCACGCGCATAAAGGCAAGCCAAGGAATCTCTGCGGAGTTGGGACCCTGCTCTGAACTGATGGTCTAAATGCAAACCAGGTTCAGGTGTCAGCCTGAGACAGCGCCCCCTGAACCTCCTTCAAGAATCTCAGAAAGGTGCGCCTGAGGGTTTCCTTGGCTCTTGCTTTCGAGGCAGCAGGCTGTGGAAGTGGACGCGGAGGATGAAGCAGTAAAGGCCAGCCTGTCCTCTGGCAGGCTGTTAGGCGGCAAGGCTGGCATCAAGCTGTGTGCCAGACCAAAGAAAGGGTCCAAGGGAAAAGACTGTGTCTAAAACCTTCCACATGTCCACAAGCCCCGCTGTCACATCCAGCTTCATGAGGAAATTTCAGCAGTGCCATTTGCAAGTCCTACTAAAACTTCTTAGCGGTGACAAACAACTCAGCAGGCCGGCTAAGGACAGAATGTGCTAGGTAAAACCCTGGTACGGGGGCTAGCAGAGATGGGGGGCAGGAGGGAGGGCTTTTCAGGGGAATGACATCAGAGAGTTGATGAGTTGCAGAAAAATCAGACACAGTGTCACAGACCACATTCCCATAAGGGAAGCAGAAAGGTCACCCGCTTGCTTTCCAGGTCAGCCTGTGTAAACAGGAATCGGCCCCACATTGCCTCAGAATGAGAGCCGACCAAAGCTAACACATCCTGAGTGCTTACCGTGTGGCAGACACGCAAAGCAGGGCACCAGTGCCTTACTGCTGTGGATGATGTGGTTTAAGTTTCACAACACCCCAGAGGGTATGAGCTCTGCTCTCTCCCCACCACAGGGCCTTGGCACCTGCCCTGCCCTCTGCTGGAAGACAACTCTACTCCCCTAGCCTGCCTTTCTTCAGCTCATTAACTTTGAGTATTCCCTTAGGTCTCTGCTTAATCATCACTTCTTCAGGGAAACTCTGATTTTTTAAAAACTTCTGTTCAACTTCATGATCTTAGACCATTGTGGGTTGCTTGACAAAAATTGCTTGATACTGATGAATGTAAGGGAAGAAAACATATTCATTTTTCTATGGCATACCAATAATGAAACTGTTTAATTGGTATACATTGTAGTCATTATGTATAAATCATGTTTACGCAAAAATGTATACAATTTTTGCTACTGACAGAACCTAATCTTTTGAGACATAAGCTTATGAATAAAAGTGCAACGATATTCACCAAACCACACAGGGTTTGGCTCAGAATCAAAACAGGTAGTTGATGATACTGTCTGCAAATTGAGGTGGTAATAAAATATTTAAATTTGTGCTTTCCCCCACTCATCATCTGCAAGTCTGGGTTTTGAACATTTCTGCTTTTCAGCAGTGATCCTCTGTACTTGACAGCAACACGGAACTCCTTAATTGGCTTTCCACCGACCACTAAAAGTTTTCTCAATGGTTGAATAAAGTCATTCAGGGGGCACTAGGCTTATGATACATTGAACATGTTCTACCTAAACTGAGCTCGCATAAAACCCGTGCTGACCTCACATGTTTCAGATGTGCCCTTTATCCTTCCAAAACATATCTCCTCATTTTATCTAAACTGCAGGGACAGTAAAATTTTATTCCACCGCCATAAAAAAGCTTTTATTATCAAAGCAATAAGGTGTAAGGATAAGGAGATTACCATGGCAAAGCCTTTATGGCTTCTTATATAGTTAATCATAGAGATGAAGTGTCATTTTATAAAAATGTTTCCATTGTCTTGATTCCTTTGTATAGAGGACTAATAATAACAATAATAAAAAAGAATTGGAAAGGTATTTCAGCAGGAATAGAGGTGCCATTTTTTCTGTGCTGTGGAAGGCTCTTCTTTAAATGTGGAGACTAAGACACTGAGTGATGAAACGGCTTTATCTGGAAGCCTGGATGAGCCCCATCAAGTCCTGTGTTCCTCATAAAGCGAGATGCTGGGATAGGGAGCAGCACAGGACTGTCAGGGGTTGATGAGAGGAGAGCAGAACATGCTGGTGGGGGCTGAGGAATGAAAGCAGAATTTCAAAGGGAATGCAAAGAAATCAATCAGTGACAGCAGCCAGAGTTAGATGGTAAAGAGTTAAAACGAGGCCACCTTCCTTCTCTCAGGAGTCTGTGAGAGAAATTGCCTGGGACCATCTGATGCCAGACACTTGTTTCAGGACCTTCTTGTGGTGGATCAAGTGCTTCACTTTGGAGCTTCCTTAACTCCTCAGCTGCCAAAGAGAACAAAGCAAGTGGAGAGGGTCTGGAGGGAGATGGAGCCCCGGCCTCCTGCAGGATGAGCGTGCTGAAGGAGGGCCTCCTGTCCCCCGACCCATTAGAGGGAAAAAGGGAATCCAATGAATGCCAAGGTGTTGTTTTAGCCTCTCTGGACTCCACATTTTACATAAAGCACACAAATGAGAGAGAAGCCATAGAGCAAGAACTCCCGTATAAAGAATTTCTGAGCAACAGGGTCGCCGGTTCGATTCCTGGCCGGAGCTGAGCTGCTGCTGCCTGTGGCCTCTGCTCCTTACTATTGCATCAGGAACTGTGGATGCCCAGAGGAATGCCAGCTGGGCTCCTAGTAGCCTCGTAGCACCCAGTGGCCACTATGTGGGACTTGAGCTGGGAGTTAGCGCTGAGGAAGAGGCCATGTGTACCGTCCACAAGTTCAGGCATCTACGTCCCTTCCCCGGGGTGAGAGGATTTTGCCTAACAGGTGGCGTGTAGAAAAAACTCCCTTTATACATTTAGGACGTACAGTACTGTTACCATGGGTACCATTTCTAGTCTAACTCCCTGAGTATTACCAGAAATTCTTGGGCCCACGGCAACACTAGTCAGGGGCTTCAGCTCACTCAGTTTTCAACTACTGCTGCTGTGGGCCAAGTTCTGTCCCTGGCCCGAGAGGTACAAATGCAGCAAGACTGTGTGTGGTTCTTTATTTCTAGGTCAAGAGAACAGGCATCCCTAACACTTACGAAAGGAGCCTGCAAATGGCACCCACGCTCTTGCATGCTGCCAACTGCCCGTTCCTCCTTTCTCTATTCTGCTTCTTGAAGGATAGCAGAATATGCCACCCAAGATATGGCACTTTGGTAATCTTGTCTACTGTGAGCTATAGGCACTTGAAAACCAGCAAATGCAGGGAGAGGCTTTCTCTGAACTCTTCTTATCTACCTAAAGGCAGATTCTCCACAAGGAACCTGATTGCCATGAACACCCTTCCTCCCCAGGAGTTTCATCATCCAGGGAGGATTGTTGCCTGCTTTCACAGGAGAGGAGACGAGCAATCAACACCACACCCAGACACACTTTGTCAGAAACTTGCCTACCTCCCATCTACTCTTCTAAGGACCCATTCATCTTTCCTAAAAATCATTTCCTCTCCCCTACACCCCCTCTACCCTTTCCCTGTTAAGATGGTATTTAAGCCTGAGTTCTACGCCAACTCTTTGAGTTCCTCATTTTCCCCTGGGTGTCTCCCATGTATATATGAGGTATACAAATTAATAAACTACGGTTTGTTTTTCTCTTGTTAATCTGTCTTTTATTATAGGGCGTCTCAGCCAAGAACTCAGAAGGGTAGAGGGAAAATGGTCCTGCCCCCTCTCCTACACCCTGCACACTGGCGACTGGCATCACCACTCCCCCGGTGTCCGTGAGTCCTTTTCTTTCATTTCCCATGTGATCAAGTCCTCTGAAGTCCACCTCGGAACTACTGGGTTGTCGGAAAAGTCATGACATATTTTTTCTATGTTTTTCGTTGCAAAAATGCATCATGACTTTTCCGACAACCCACTATCTCTCTTACCCTACTCCACTTCCACTGTTGCAGATTTATCTCCAGGCTCATTATCAAGTAGTTGGCTCTGTTTATTTTTTTTGTTGGGATTCCTGGGTCTGTCACCTTCTGCTGTGTCCATGTTTTCATTTAGATTTTACAACAACCTGCATTGTGTATATAACTAGAAAAAAACAATAGAATTATTTTTTCTTAATGTAGCAGTGGTGACAAAATGGTCTTTTAAATATTTCTTGACTTCCACAGTGTGACTTGGTAAACTTATGAAACCCACATATATGTCTATAGCATGTAGACGAGGGTTGGAACACAACCCTTTGATAAGCTGTCTAGTAATTGTGACTATCAGGGAAATAGAGTAGCAGTGCCTCTAAGCATGAACCACATTTAACATATAAAACAAAATTAAAATCCCTCTGGCTGTCAATGAATGTGACAACAGCACTCAATTTGCCAATCAGGCTGAGCCCTTTTTATTTCTGTTTCTTTTATCAGAGGTAATATAATCTGTTAATGTTAATACCTCTTAGTCTGCATTTTTTATATTGAGATCCTACAATGATTTAAATCACAGTTAATGAATATTTCATCACACTGTCAGAGGTGCATTTCAGGAATGAGGCACATGCAGATTTAGCACAAGAACTAACTTCCAACACTTATAAAATCCTGGAGTTCCTCAGAAAAGACACAGTTAATTGAAAAAACAAACACAGCGATTCCTTTTTTCCTTGGAATTTTTAAAATGACATCAGAGTTGCAAAATCCTGTAAATTCTACAAATCCCACACCACCACATATTCAATGGAAAAATCTATATTCCTTGTATACCTCCATTTAGAATATTACACATGATTTTGCTTAATAATATATTTTCTTATCTTTGCTAATTATTTCTTAGTTTTGTTTCCTTCCATGGAGATCGCTGTATCACTGTTCTCATCACTAAACTGTGTTCAGTTTCTATAGCTACAAAAATTATATGATTTACCACAACCCCCTTAAAAACAAAACAAAACAAAACAAAAACAACTAAAACTACATTTACAGAAAAGAAAGCAATGTGGATGTTAATTGTCTTATAGCACAAGGATACCATTTAAGAAACTGAATTAACATTTTCTTCACATTTTTACTTTTCTCATGCTTATTAAAAAAATCAGAAAAGCAGGATAAAATAAAGCAAATTTCAAAATAAAACAAAATAAGACAAATGCTCTCTTGGTCTCATACTTAAAATAGAGCCAACCATTCTGAACACTGTTGCATTGCTTTCCAATTTTTGGGAAGTGGGTGGCATCTATGCAGAAGCCATCATGGTTGTTGAACATCAGTAAGTTAGGAACAGAAGCTAGAAGAGACTGATGTGGTACAAGAAGTCACAGAAATGCCGGCCCACAACCCAAGACAGCCTGGCCTAGCTGAGGCGGCTCCTTGCCTCCTGGTGGGCTCCTCAATGCTTGGCTCTCACGTGAAAAGCGAAGTGGTGGGGAATGTACAATACACTTCCTGGTTTAGGCCATAAGACTCTTTACCATCCAGCACCTCTAGTGTCCTGTGCTGCCACTCCCCTTCAGGACCTGCCCTAGGCCACCAGTTTCCCAAGTGGGGGGAACAAAGAAAATAATAAACGCTGAGTACTTAATTTTTATTCTAATCGTTAGTAGACAGATTAATAGTAGAAGCCATGTATGATTTATAAATAAGGTTTCTGGTTTGAGAGGGATGTTTTCAAAATTCACTGTCTGATGGAAAGAGACCCAGGGAACATACTCCTCCCAGAGCACACTGTGGGTGGGCCCTTCCCTAACGCTCCCGCCGGTGTTGATTTCCCCCTCCCCCATGCACAGCTCCATTACAGTTTTTGCCATACCGCATTACATAGCCTGTTTGTCTGCTGCCACTAAACCTTGGACTTTTTAAGGGAAGAAATCGTCTTCTATCCCTCTGTATTATTAGCAGTGCTTCTTCAAGGGAGGTCCTCAGACCACTTACACTGGTACCCACTGTGCTCATTAAATGCAGCTTCCTGGGCCCCGCCCCACAGGATCAGTTTCTGCGAATGGGGCTCAGGTGTTCCCCATGCATTCCAAACTTTGAGAAGCATGGCTTGTGACGTATTCATCTATCTGTTGGATGGATGAATGACGAAAGGGGAAGAGAAGGTAGAGTGAAGGCATGGCAAGACATGAAAGGAGCAGGAGGGCTGAACTGGCGACCACTGTGGCCATTCAGAATCAGGGGTCCTTTCGCCTTACTTCTCTCTTCATCGAGCAATACACAGTAAAAAGCTGTGATGAAATACTCGTAACTCATAGCTGGGATCTGCCGGATGCTAAATAAACAGACAGGTGGAGAAGGATAATGTCTTCCCAATGTCTTGGCAGAGAGGGAAAGAAATGTACTCGATGGTTATTTGGAAGAGAAGAGAACCAACCAAGGTTGAACTTCCACTGTGGGCAAGGCTAGAGATTTTCTAGAATAATCCAAGAAATGCATATCTTGTACATGAATCTTCACAAAATCTCTAGAAAGTAACAGCAACACCCTTGTTTTATAGTTGAGTGAAGTTAAGAAAGCCAACCATCTTCAGAGCTAGAATATGTTGAGAAGAGATTTAGACCCTATTCTATCTAAATCTACACCCCATGCTTCCAATTAAGTGGTTAATATGCCTTGAAACTGTGACTTTTGTTAGCATATGGCCTAAGAACCAAAGATTTACAGTCATTGAAATAAAATTTAACATACATTTAAGAAATTTTATATTAACTTCAGGTATTTTATAATCTTTTATATGATTTGTTGCTATCCTAGCTGACAAATTTTGCCCAAAATGATGCCTTAGTTTCACTCTAAGAGACTGCAGAGTCTCACTCGATATCAGTCTAATAAACAGGAATATGTTCCAAGATCCATTCTGAAATTATGATCTCAGATACCCCACTTTTAACATTATAATGTATTTTAGATTTATACTAATATATAAGAACGAATTCAGCTTATTTTCCCAATGAAAATGGATTCTACTGTAAATTAAGAAAAATACACACACACAAATGGTGCATGTACTCTTCCTCTGGTATTGTACAGCTAGAACATTTTGTTTAATTCCTTTTTATATTTCTAGTCTATGAGGAAAACTAACAATTCCTATTCAGGAGCATGTTACCAGCTGGTATGATTGGTAGCCTTCATTTGCTGAAAAGATTCAGAAATCTTTTCAGATTTCAAGCTGAAATCAGAATCAACTTCTTGTCCTCCGGTGCTTATTGTGGGTCTATTATTCTGCAAAGAAGGCTGCAGCGAAAGGAAAGCGGCCTTCTAATGCTAAGTGTGCGGCTGACATAACGTATGGAGGTAATCGCACATGTAGCTAAGAAAGGCTGTTAATACCAGGTGCTATTGATGCTGGTTTCCTGGGGACTGTACCTAAATGGAAAAGGCTAGTTCTGTAGTTTCTGTATTTCTCAACCTGCTCTTCCTTCATGTCAGTGATTCACTCAGTCCTCGCAGTGTCCCTGGGGAAACATCCAATGCACAGAAAAACCTCGGGGAGGAAAGAAAATAGGAAAAGGGAAGCTTTCCCCTCCAGAAGGCGAGCTACACTATTTAGAATGGCACAGTCACAAACGAGGCAAGATTTGAAATACACTGTACCACAGGGACTTGCCTTAGTTACAAAGTCACAGGAACCTTGAGTTTCTCCATGCTATTCTCGTATGGTATTTACGCTTTTCCACAATTTCAGAATGGATCCTGGAGCTTCTTGCTGTTTATTGGACTGATACAGAGTCAGAAAATGGAGTCATTTTGTCAGCCAGGACAGCAACAAAAACCCATTCATATGGCTCTCCTGAGGCATACATGTATTTATTAGACTCCTCTATTATTGTCTTTTGATATCCTTGGCAGGTGTGTGCTCATCTCCATGCTGTGCGTTCTTTCACTTACGCTGGCATAATCTCAAATACTGGGTGTGGGGAGAGGAAACAGGTACGTTTAATTTCCGTTGTATAGTGCTTTTTACAAGTCACAAGCAGGTGGGCACTTAGGAAAACCATCTGATGAGAAGGAAAGGGATTAATCAGAAAGTCTTGTTTGTACAGGTTTCGATCAATGGGAAGACTGTATTCATTTCCAGAGCAGAAGGACATACAGACCTTTTATTAAATTTCTTAAAAAAAATACAATGCAAACTCTTGACTTTGTCTTCATTACATGTTGAGTCCAAGGAGATGGCAAAATCTAGCCATCATTTAACACACGGCTGCTATTTTAATAGGGAACTGAAGGCTTTGTAATATTATTACATAACAATACTAAGCGGTTGAAAAGGTTCCTAACGTCAGTTCTCCTGATGATAATCCCATTACCAACATCCATTAATGAATGGCACAGAGAAAAGCATCATTTTGTTACTGGACAACACACTACTCCAGATACTCAGGACGCTAGTGGGGGCACTGGGAATGCTTACTATTTGAGCCACATGGTTTTTAAAATGGAGTCTCTACTCATTACCCATGCTTATGTCAACATTCTCCATGTGACTGAACTCAAAAGCCAAGTTTGCTTGTTGTCACAGCATCTATTCTATGACACAGATCTAATTCCAGGACGCGTTTCACCTAATACTTAATTTCCTTCCATTTATCTATCAAAGTATACACAATGTTACAATTCCAATGACTCCTAATAAGAGAGGGTCATTAAATGGTTAGCTACTACTGTACCATAAGATACGCAAAAACACCTTCTGTTTTAATCATTCATTTCATTTCATTAAGGAGCACAAGGGCTGGCACATCTGAGGATGTCACTGGCAGTAGAGTAGCTGGACATACACCATGTATGCCCAGGAACACCAAGCAATATTGCTGCCTGGCTGAAGCCAAAGAAAAATAATAATCCCCTAGACAGAAAAATTCTCTATTGCATTTACCTTTCCATGCTTCAGGTCTTCACCCTAATCTCGGCCCCCCACTGCGCTATTTGGCTTTATTGCAAAATGAGAAAAAGACTCAGGTAGAGACAGAATGGCTAATGAGAGTGGCTGCCTATCGTTAGCTACAAGCATTAGTTCTTAATATTGCCATTTTCTCCTAAGGACTGAGTTGAATTCTATAATGAAAAACAGACAAAAAAAAGCAAAGTCCTCAATGTTCTGCGCTTCAATACAATTGTTTTTCTGGTCTTAAGGAAACAAAAATGTAATTTGACCTTTAAAATGTGTACCTAGAAGGTTTATCCTTCAGGCCACACACACAAAAATGTCCTACTTCACTGATCTGAAAAGAGGAAGCACTGTGGTTATGTTTTGGGGGTATGTAAAGGCCTGGAAAGGGAATTTCCTCTCTAGTCTCGGTGGCACACTAGGAGGGCGAGTGGGGGAGGGGAGATAGCTACTCGGGGTTGTTGCAAGGGGAGGACTCTCCTTCCTTCCCTCCAGGAGCTACTGCAGAACACACAGAAGGGCAGTGTCCTTGATAGTGAAGGGAGACATGCAGCCTTCCTCTTCCTTTCCTCTGTCAGGCTTTCTCAGCATCATGGATGTCTTAGGACAGATAATTCTTTGTTACCTGGACGGGGGAGGACTGTTCTGTGCATTCTGTGATATTTAGCAGTGGGCCTGGCCTGGACCTACTAGATGCCAATTGTGACAACCAAAAATATCTCCAGACATGAGGTCTCCTGGGAGGCAAATTCATCCTGCTTGAGAACATTGCTCTAGCCCCAGACATATCCTTCTCTTTGCAGGACTCTCAATGAGTGAGTTTCAAGCCAAAGAATCACCTGGAGTTCTTTAAAAAAAAAAAAAAATCTATTTCTGGGTCCACTTCAGACCAAAGACATCAGCATCTCTGGAGGTGGCACTTAGGCAAAGGATGACCACAAAGCTCTAAGAGTTTTTAATTATAGTGGATACACAATACTTTGGTATGGAGAGAAGTAAATATTAATTTACAGGCACCATCTTTCAGTCACTGTTTAGTCACAAAGAGAAAAAATAAAAACCCTGAAGGCATTGCATGGAAAGCAAGGTATTAACCCCAAAGCAGCTAAAAGTTTGGGGAATGTAGGGGGAGAATAAAACAACCAACGAGGAAAGAAGCCTCCTATGTGATAAACCTGCAATAAAAGGAAAATGGTCTAATATGGAATGAAACTGAAGTAGTTCCAAGACTGTATGCTCTAAGAGTTTTATATTATTTGGGCACCTAAGAATCGGCAAGCTGGATACGTGGGACAGACTGCTGCATAGCTTGTTCCGAAATGCAGCAGCCACAGTGGCAATTTCCCTTGTGGGGGGCCTGCTGAAGCTCACAGCCCAGCAAAAAGACACAACATTTAAAAAGTCACAGTGATGACACCTGGTCAGCATGGGGGCCACGCTGCTGACCACCAGGGCGGTCTGTGTGCGGGTTTGCATGGCTACCACTAGGGCTTCCATAGCAGATGAGAGGCCCCGTTTGCAGTGGGATTGGAGGGAGGTCGGAAGAAAATAAACTTATCTCAAAACAGCTTTTTCTGCAGCCTGAAATTCTCCCTTGTCGAGTTATTCTTTTGGCCGGTGGAGAGTCTCAACAGGCTCTGTTAACATTTGTTAACACGCAAATATGTCACTTTGAGAGAGAGGACACATGGTCATCAAAAGGATGAGGTTATGAGATTATCCGTTACACAAAAATAAGTTTCAATGGTTAAAAGGAAAAAGGAAGGGAAAGAGGGACCCCATTCCGAGTTCCAGTCTTGTAGTGAGTGGTGTCATGGTGAGGCGCCCCTGGACTGTAGGGGGCAGCAGGAGATTCACCTTGTCTGTTGTGAGGGAAGAAACTCCAACAGAAAGAGAAGGGGGAAGTGGATAAGGGCTTAAGGCCAGAGGAGCGGAAACCCCTGACCTACTTCCAAATTCTGCTTGAGCCAGATTTGGCACTGCTCCCGCAAAAAATAAACATGAGGTATAGGAACATTTTGGCCCCTTTACACAGAACGCATGCTTTGACTTATTTCCCTTTCCTATTTGAACCCAAAGCAGCCTAAAAAAATGGTTCCCTCCAACCCCCATTCCCTGCAACCCCATTGCCCCATCCTCAGCACACACTATCCCTTTGGTTCATTACCATCTTTCATTTTCTTTAGGAGTGCTTTTAATTAGATGTTAAATCACCAAGAGCACCTAACAATCTTTACAGCTTTATTTTGGAATACTTTCTCCCCCAGCATATGGCAGAACTACCAACTATTATTCTCCTTCTTCAATGTTTTTTGAATTCAATTATTTATTGCTCATTCTAAGCCTTCATCATCAACTTGGACATGCACACACATGCAAACACACACGCGTGCACACACACACACACACACACACACACATACACACACACATCTGTGATGAGAAGCCAGACTAGTATGCACACAATGCAATGAAATCTGGCAGCTATAATTCCAAAGAATGAATATTTTCCAGTTGTGGTAGGGGACCAATCATACAGAAAAGAAACCAGCTGTTTCATGTTAGTTCCTGATGGGACTTTTCACACAGGCGCTCATGTTGCAAAATTAATTTTCTGTTAAGACATATTGTGAGAGCATGGTGTCATCTGTGTTCCCCTCTCAAATCCCCAATTCTTTCTGGGAAAATAAGAATGATCCACGTAACGGTCAGTTAGCCCTGTGTAGCTGTGTCCTGGTTAAATGCCAACTTTGATATTATAATTTAGCTATTTAATGGTTTTCTTCACTAACCATATTGAACAAAGTGTTCTTCACAACCAGACTGGGAAGGATAAGCCTTTAGTTCATTTTTTCTCAGACATCTGCTCACTTGGTGCTGAGCATGTGCACACCAGTGCTTTCTCCCAGCCTCACAGAATCCTCATTCCCAGGAATTCCAGCAGTATTCTGAGGGTATTCAGTCAGGCAAGATTCACTTCCTGAAGCTGGCACTTTGGTAGTAAAGTGAATGTTTAGCATTTCTTACATGAGGGTTTCTATTTATTTCTAAACTACACGCGATGCCTGTTGAATGTTTTGGTGAGAGAGCTGCTGGCTTGAAGTAAGGAGAGAAGAACTGGGAGTGCAGTGTCGCTTGTAAACCAGATGAGTTACCATCTGTTTCAATGAGCACTTTCTAGAAATCTCCAGAGGCCTTGTCCCGCGTTCTCCAAACAATGTAATCCTGAGGTTTCAGCTGTATTAAATGAATGGTGCGGCATTCAAAATTTTCTCTAAAGCCTAGAGTTCACGACTTCACCACCAATAGAAAGCTTCATTTTTAAAAACATTTAAGCTGCCTTCTTGAGTTCTGTGACCTGCTATTTTTCAAGAGTACCCCAGTCCCTAAAATTCATCCCTCAGAAAACGAGAGGGGGGCTTAATTCAAGTACATCACCATGTTGGCTGGGTTGCAGGCTCCTTTGGAAAAGAGTCAAAGTTTTTCCATTTGACAGAAATGCATGTAAATGGTTGATTAAAAAAAATACTTTGGTTTTATATTTAGATTAACATTTATGTCATTTTGGGATGATTTTTATTAAGGGTTAGATCAGAAAACAAGTGCTGTGTTTCCTCCTTTTATAGCAATCACATACAGAAAGCTGTTGATCTCAATTTGTTGTTCTTCAATTTGGAGGGAAAGTGCCATTTTGTTAAGTAGGTGACTTCTGAACAGTAGTGTAGCTGGAAGAGCTCGTTTAGAATCACAAGCAGAGAGAAGATATACAGCTTCCCTGGGTGCTGACTTTCCTGGCCCATGCTTGCAGCTCTTGAGGAGCAAAACACTCAAAGAATCTGTTACAAACCTCCAGATGTCCCGTGACCCATGTGGGGTTCATTTTACTAAGGAAATAAAGCAAAACTAAATAAATAAATAAATAAAAGTACTCAGAGCAGCTGAAGGAGAGAGGTAATCTGAGGTCATTGCTACACTTGGTCAATTAGTGTGAGTCACTCAGATGGAAGAGAGAATACAGAGGCCTCAGAGGAAGAGTTTATTTTAAAATGCCACACAAAAGGATAAGACAGCGTGGTCTTCTCTGAGCAGCTAACTAATGCCTCCAGACAGAGGCTGGCCCACTACGACCCCCACGGGCCAAATCTGGCCCACCGCCTTTTTGCATTATCTCTGGCTGCTTTCATGCCACGACAGCAGAGCTGAGTCGTTGCAGGGAACTTACAGCCCATAAAGCTTACAATATTTACTAGCTGGCCCTCTACAGATAAAGTTTGCTGACTCTGGTTCTAGCGAACATGCCTGGAAGTTGTGTGTGCTATATATAATATATTAGGGTAACTTAAGGACAGAGTGGAAAAGTCATCTAACTATAAAATTTAAAAACCGATAATACTAAGAGAAACGCCTTTCATTGTATAGTATCTTTACCTTCTTTAAGTACTTTCAAACATATTCTTGGAGTTTGCTTTGAACAGACAGTTAGGTTATAACCAGATCAAACAGAGACAAGGTCCATGAAGATCTGGGTGCTGTGACTGGGTGGAGGGTCAATGGTTCCTCGCTGAATGATAGCTGGAGGTCATGGTCTTCTTTCAAGTCCCTGGCGTCTTATGCACCCTTGGGCTGTTGTATTATATGTAGCACGTGGCTTCAAATTCAACAATTTTAGATTAGGATAGTGTTAAGAATCGTCATTTAATTTTACACAACTCAACAATCAGTGTCCAACCAAGGACTTGGAATAGGAAAAGGACGCAGAAGATGTGATCAAATTTTAGAATCACGGGCGGCCAATGAGATATAAGGAGCATGTTATGGAGCCCGGGCACTGTGGATGTGTTTTGTTTTGTCCTGTATTTTCCCTTTTTAGCACCCTGATTTTCCACTGGGAGCCACAGCTCTTCAGTTCTCAGTTCCTGGAGATCAGCTGGAGCTCGCCCCACTGCTAGCTCTGTGGTAGGACCATGACTTGGGCCTGGCTGGGGGAAGACTCCGTCCCTCCTAGTCACAGCAATTGGTGCAGGGACAGGTACATGACACGACCCAGCTAGTGAGAATTAGCCCTTGGCCTTTTACTAGGACTACTGGAGACACAGCACTCCCTCAGATCACAGGGGCTAAGGACTATGTGAGCTTGGAGCGGCCAAGGGATCATCTTGCTGCTACATGGGGAGGTCATGCCTGAGAATAAAGCCAAGAATAAGCAGAATAAGAGGAACAGAAAGTGAGGGAGGAAGAGAGAGAAAGAGAGAGATAAACTGAATTCTGGTAACATCGTTTGGGCTCAGAGCTAAATTTGCCTAACAGAATCTTCTGGAGTTTTCATGTACATTAGTCAGTAAATTCTCTTTTGTCTTTATCTAGTGTGACTAGTTAGTTCGGGTTCTGTCACTTGAAACCAAAAATGTTCTGATTGATTCCCTGAGAACATTTTTATACTGATAATAACGTGACCTTTACTAATACATATTTCATTCCAGTTGTGAACATAAGCAAATGTGCAGGACTCAAAGCAAGGTCTTCCATCAAAATCTGCTGCAGAGCAGGGCAAGACAGGATGAAAACCGCCCAGTGGAGCATTTCTAAACTCCAGTCTTAAAGATCTCCAAGCATGGGATTCTATCACTAAGCTCGTGTAAGATATTTCTGAGTTTTGTTTTCTTTTATAATGACAAAGCTGAAAACTAGTTTTTACTTAGTAGCATTCATGATATTAGCCTTCCAGAGATTTGTCAAAAATATCATTTGGTGAGGTTTTGTTCTTTGGTGAGGTTGTGTTCTACATCATTCATACACTTTCAGGCCAACTTCAAGCATCAATAAATTATGTGTATCGGGTTTCTTTTTATTCAAACACGTTCTCTTCTTTTTTATTCCCAAGATATATGCTTCTGCCTGCAGGGCTTGAAAAAAACGGCTGAAGAGTTGTTCTGTGATGTTTACGTACTAAATAAACAACAGTTTCCCTCTGATGCTTTTACCTATAGAACAGTGCCATACATTGTTTCCAAGTTGAATTACTCACCAGTTGTGTAGCTCAGCAAAGGCAGCTTTGATCTTCTTCACTGAACTATCCACCTCTTCCTTGATCATGACGCGGTATCTAGTTAGAGACACAGTGCAGCGTTGCAAATCCTTCACCGATTTCTCAATATTTGGGCCTAAAATTAATGTCGAGGAATAAAATGTTAAACTGAGTACTTTATCTTTTTATTTGTGAGCTGAACAATAACAACAAAAAACCCAACTAGCTCACCCCTACCCCCAATAAAAAAATTTGTTGTTTTGTTTTTCAATGAAAAAAAAAAAAGTTCTGTCCAGAGAATGTTTATAACCCAGGGTTTTAAAAATCTGGAGTGGGTGGTTTGTGCGGCCCGAGACTGCTCTGATTTCACCAGTGGGTTCTCTGGCTGGGCTGTCCTGGACACACGTGTCTCCTTTGCTCTTAGGAAAGAGGTTCTGATCATGTGTTTCATCACACGGAGCAGTTTCTTGGAATCTGATATGTCTAAAGACCATTTGTGCTGCTGGCTCTCTCTGGGAACACCACTCTGCATGGTTAAAAGCCAGCAGGGCTTTGGAAAAGGAAAATGACATAGAGATTGGGAGAGGTACAAATGAGCTAGAAAGAGGACGGAGCATCAGTGCCAGGTACTCTGGCTCTGGCCCCATCTGTCCCGAGCCAGGCCTGTAATTATAGCAGCAGCACTTAAAGTGGCTCTGTGGGTGCCAATCTTGCCTGATTTCCTGAAATTGTCACCAGGCTCTACAGATAGTGCAAAACAAATAGGCAAACTGTATTTATCCCAACAAGGGCATGTTTCTTAGAAGAAAGAAATCTCTCTCAAGAAAAGCGAGAAAGTATATCAAACCAAAGCCAAGGAAATCAGATACAACTGAGGCTGAATGGGAGTAATATTATTTAACCTTCTGGGAATCAGAAAGGAAGTGTTTTAGCCCCTCTCATTTTTAATACCAGTTATGTGTATAAAGCATACCAAAGCTTTAAAAATAACAAAAATATAGTGTTCCAAATATAAAACCCTCTTTCAGTGTTATAGTGTCTGCATGTTCTAACAGAACTGAAGTCACGTGAAGAAGATCATATCTGAAGAAGACATACCAGCCTCTAGACCAGTGGTTCTCAACCTGTGGGTTGCGACCCCTTTGGGGGTCGAACGACCCTTTCACAGAGGTCGCCTAAGACCATCGGAAAACAAAAAGATATTTACATTACGATTCATAACAGTAGCAAAATTACAGTTATAGAGTAGCAACGAAAATAATTTTATGGTTGGGGGTCACCACATGAGGAACTGTATTAAGGGGTCACAGCATTAGGAAGGTTGAGAACCGCTGCTCTAGACTCATCTTTGTTCACTGCAAGTTCAGAATTTGTAAATCAAGGAAACATTCGGCATTCGCATTTCTAAAAGAGCTCCTACATTAACATTTTCTTTATAAGATATTAGGGTAGACAGCATTTGTGGTGCAAATTTATCCATGATTACAAAGAGAAGAATGGCAACAGAGGGGCAGGGAAAGGGGATGGAATTCCACTTAAACATTGAAGACCTTTGGTTAACATGGGAGGGATCACATCTGCCTTCCTGTCTAAGTGGGTCACAGAGAGAAATGCAATCTCATGTGTCTCTCTCTACTAAGCAGCATCTTCTGGAAAGTTCTATCATTCTTCTCTGTGTGTGCAAAATATGTTGAATCATTTGTGCAAAAGAAACCACTTTACCTCTTTTCTTTGCCAGCTCATCTGGCTTTATCTCAAGATGAGCTGCAGGGGCAATGGACTTAACAGGAGATGTTTTTGCCTTAGGCTTGCTTGGGTTACAGGGCTGCTCAGCTGACCACTGTAGGCCATCTGACCTCTCTGGTGTTCCATGTATAGGTTTGGGGTTCCCATCTAAGGATAGTTTCTGTTGCAGTGGTCTGTTGCCTTCTGTAAGAAAACACCAAATAATGACTGTGAAGTGATAGACTGAAAACATTGATGATAAAGTGATGGGGAATGCCAAGCTTTTTGTTTTTCTTTACATGTTGGTAATAATACCTTTCATTGCAAACAGTGCAGAAATTGTTTTAATAGACTCCCCAGTAGACTAAAGAATATACTAGAAGTAGAAAGAGCCTTGTACTTGGAGTCAGAAGACCTGGACAGGTGTTTGGCTCTTGTAATTATTTGCAGGGTGACCCTGGGCAAGCCACTTAACATTTCTGAGCTTTAGTTTCCTCACCCAGAAAGGTTATTAGGTGGTTTACATCAGATATGCGAGATGATCATTTTTTTCCCCCCATTCGGTAAAAGAGGTGTATGATTTCATATTGAGGCTCTAAAAATGTAGCCCTCCTATCTCCAAGTGTTACATTAATGTCTTGTGGTATTTTATTCTGACTTAATGAAGGCAGAAGAGTGATTGGAGATAGGGCAAGAATAAAGTGACAACAGGTACTATAATCATTTCATTTAATTTATGGAAGGATTAAATCAGGAAACATCATCATAATATCTCAACTATATTTAAAATCTAGGGAGTCAGATTCTCCCTGGAGCACTAACAGATGTGGCAATAAATTAGCAGCATGTTGCTTTCGGCACCTTTTAAAGGTAGGTTCCTATTTAGTTATTGCTGGAGTTAAATGACATCTACGTGGCCCAAAAAAGAAATGTATCACCCTTAACATCTTACTTAACCACAGAGAGCTTTGGGTGTGAAAAAGGGAAGCCAGTGTGCTTCTGAAGGCCAGGTTCTTGGAGAAAGCCGGGTGTAGTGGAAAGAGTGCAGGTTTGGATCCAGGAGACCCATGTTCTGATCTTCCCTAGATCCTGATGACTCTGTGGAATGACTTCACTTTTCTGGCCCACTGTGGCTCACACTCAAACAGAGCACATCATCATCTCCACGAAACCCTGCCCCTTTTCAGATAGTGACCCTTCCTCCCTTCTCTCTGTCCACCTGGTATTCGTAAAAACATAATGTGTTATATTTTAACACAGGACTTACATGTCTGCCCCCTGCTGCTGCCTTGAAGGGGCTATGACTTCCTCAAAGGCAAATACTAAAATATGATTCATTTCTCAAGGCCCAGTACTTGTGTCTGGATCAATAACTATCTGTAGAATTGTGACTGAAGTAAAGAACACTTAAAATGATTTCGTAGAAAACAAAAAAAGAAGCAAGGAACACCTTTCCCGACACTGTTACAAACTTTACAGAGACTGCACTCGGAAAGTGCAAAAGAATCTGATCTGGGTCCTAGTCAATTTGATTTTAGACATTAGTCCATTTATGATAAGTGTAAATTTCACTTTAGTTGAATCCATCATTCATAACCTACATATCAAGAAAGCACAACATACATTTTATGGGCTGAAGATGAGTACTCTTTAAAATATACTTAAAGGAAAATTACAGTACACAAGAAAATGTTCAGCAAATGTAGTGAACATGGTAATTAAGTACTGAAAACGGCACTTCCTCCAGTAATGAAATATTTAGTAAGATTAGAGGATGTACTAGAAATAGAAAGAGCCTTGTACTTGGAATCAGAAGACCTGGGTGGGTGTTTGGCTCTCGTAATTTCTTGCAGAGTGACTCTGGGCAAGCCACTTAACATCTCTGAGCCTTAGTTTCCTCACCTAGAAGGTAACGAGGAGGCTTTAGTTATACTAAAGTGGAACTTCACTCTAGGCAGTGTTGTCAAACTTTAGTGTGCATGAGTTCTCGCTTCGTACTCATTACAAATGCAAAATCCCAGAGGTTTGGATTTATAAGTGGGCCCAGGAGTCTACCCACCAAGTGATTCTGCTGGGGTGGAGAGGAGTGGCACCACCCACCTAGATAATTTCTACTGTTTGTGAAAGATGAGAAACTAATTCTTTGATGAGTCTGTAAATGTTTTGTTAAAACAGTGATTAAGTACAGGCTGGTTCCAACTCATTGTCTCTTTATATCATAGTTAAGACTCAGCCTTGATGAAATATTATAGAGAATCTAAAATATAACTATCTGTGCATAGTGTAGTAAATTAGTCTTATTCTTAAAAATAAGGGGATTTATATTATAGCCTAATGGAAATAATGGCCTAAGGGAAAAAATTATTCTGTTGAATGCAAAAGAATTTAAAATGGAAGACAAGCACACAAATGAGCATAGGCTCATTAACCCAGAGCTGAATATATTTTATTTGTGTATCAGAAAATTATTGGTTCATTTCATCATTCATTCAACAAGTATTTATTGAGAAATTTGGGAGGGGTATCCTGAAAAACTTTCTAATTATTGGTGGGATCATTGAACACTGGGATGATTTGAAATTCTCAAAGACTACTTGGATATAGTATTTGCACACTGACTAGACAGATCTGTTTCCAAATATAGTAAAACTCTGGAACTATTCCAGATGAAAATTGGTGGAGAGTTATTCAGCTATAACAGAATTAGGTTCATCTTGACCACAAATCCTGATATTTCTAGCAATTAGAATAATAGGAGTTCTCTCCTGGATACAGTGATTTTCCTCTAACATTACAGGCCAGAAGTACCATCAGCTCTTTGTCTTTCTGGAATCCACTTGTAAACGTGAATAGGCTGTAGCTGACTCAGAGTTGATTCATATTACTGTCCAATAAGATGGCCATTAGCCACATGTGGCTATTGAACATTTGAAATGTGGATTGTCTAAATGGAGATGTGCTGTACGTGTAAAATACACAGTGAAATTTGAAGACTTAGTACAAAAAATACCTCCTTGATAATTAAAATATTGACCACATATCAAAATGATATTTGGGATAAATTAAGTTACATAAAATATATCACTCAATTTAATTCACCTGTTTCTTTTTACTATTTATTTATTTATTTACTTATTTATTTTTTAAAGATTTTTATTTGGGAATTGGAGGATGGGAACAGCACTGGGGAATTGGGGGAAGGGGGGACAGACAAGTTGCTGTCCTTTTGTTCTTCAGTTTAGTTGTGGAGGACGTTGCTTCACTGGCCCAAGTTGGCACCATCACTGCTCTTCCCGGGCGAGACAGATCAGTCGCTGGCTTCTGGACGGCCACTCACTGCAGCTGCTGGCCGCTCACGCTGGCTGCTGGCTACACATGGTAGCCCATGGCAACTCACTGCCACAGGGGCTGCAGCCTACGCCGTCGCCAGTGTCACTGGCCCTCATATGTGGGATCCGAACCAGGGCCCTCTGGCGTCCCAAGCCAGCTCTTAACCATCGCGCCACTCGCCCGGCCCTCTTTTTACTTTTTAAAATTTAGCTACTAATATTAGTGTTTTTGCTTTTTGTAGAGCTCTTAAAATTTTCTACATAGGCAATAATGACATCAGTGAGTGAAGTTTAACTTCTTTCTTTCCAATATTTCCTTGCCCTATTGGGATGGTTGGGAAGCCTAGTACAATGTAGAATAAGCATCCTTGCATTGTTCTTGATCTTGGGGAAATGGCATTCAATATTTTATTATTAAGTATGGTATTAATTGTAGAACAGATTTTTTATATGTTTATCAGGAAGTTCTCTTATATTCCTGATTTGCTGGGAGTTTTTATGTTGTCAAGTGATTTTGTTTTGTTTTACCTATTGAGATAATTATATTGTTCCACTCCTTAATCTTTTTAATATAGTAAATTGCATTGACTGGTTTTTAAATATGAAATCAATGTTGCATTCTGGAGAAAAAGCACACTTGCTCATGGTGTATTTTTTTTTAAATATATATTGCTTGCTTCAATTTGCTAATATTTTGTTGAGGAATTTGCTTCTTTATTTATGACCAATATTACTGTGTAATTTTTCTTGTAATGACTTACGTTTTGATAAGGTTATGCTAGTCTCATTAAATGAGTTGAAAAGTGTTCCATTCCTTCTATTTCTATTTTTCTTTTTCTTTTAATCCTTTTCTCTCTGTTCTTCAGTTTGGATAATTTCTTTTGACCTGTCCTCAAGTTCACTGATCCTTTCTTCTTCATTGTCCAAATTGCTATCAAATACATCTGATGAGTTTTAAAAAAAATTTCAGATATTGTACATTTTAGTTCTAGAGTTTCCATTTCATTATTTTATCTCTCCTGAAATTCTCCTTCTCTTCACCCTTTATAGTCATCTTTCTTTTTTCCTGTAAAGTTTTTTTTTAGCATATTTATAATCCTTCTCTGCTGATTGAAACATCTGGGTTACCTATAGGTGTGCTTCTCATGACTAATCTTTCTCTTCATTATAGGTCACATTTTCTTGCTTCTTCCCATATCTAGTAATTTTTAAAATTGGGTATTGAACATTGTAGAAGATGCACTGAGAAATGTTGGATTTTGTTATTTTTCTCCAAATGCTTTGAATTTTGTTCTAATAGGTCATTAAAATACTAGGAGATCATTCTCCACTCTCTTCCCCCACCTTTTCTTTCTTTTTTCTACTTGAAGGTAAATGTTAGGGATCTTATAGAATAAGCTGGACTAGAAGAGGTGTGGATGGGATAGTGGTCTGTTTCTTAAAATATTTTCATTTAATTCTTCTGTTTTATACCTTTCTTCTTCAGCTTGCCCTCCATCCTATCTGCTGACTCTAAATCCAGAGCTTCCCCGTTTTCTGGTAGGCAGTCATCCTCCTCCCTGCTGAAGCTCCCTCTCTTGGAATTCTATGCTGCAGCTGCCCATCCTCTGCTTCACCAGTCAATTCTCTTCCATCTACTTTCCCTCTCCTATTAATCGAGGCCCTCCTTTTCTTTTTCTTCCTTATTGTACATTAAAAAGTTCATTTACTATAATTCAATGGGGTTTGTGATTAAGATATAAATTCATGCCTTTCTTTTTCTTAAAATGCTATTAATATGCATTGCTAAATTATTTTCCAGTCAGTTGGTACCCATTTATACTCAGCTGTAATGCATGAAAGTGTTCTCACAATTAACTCTTCCACTACTGACAGCAATCAATTTCACAGTTACTAAATCTTATTATCTTACATATTTGATTTGTCCATAACTTGATTTATTTTACATAGCAAAACATGAACTGTGGTTGTTGTTTTTTGTTAACAGCACCAAACAAACAAATCTTCCTCTTGGTAGAAATATATGAACTTGGATTCAAAGATTTTCATAATATATGCACAGCTTTGTATGTGTTCGGATTTGAAAGTTTCTAAAAACTCTTTTATCTCTTTAGGTTTACTTTTTAGTGAAAGCTTTATGTACTTAAAAGTAGACTGAAAAAAGTATACATGGAATTGAAATCTAACTTTAAGAAATGTATTAAATACAGAGTAGTTCTAAAATAATTATTTTAACCCATTAAGATGGTTTAATAGTCTCCTATACACACACAATTTCAGTAGAGTACATTATCTGATGATGATTAATTTAGTATTGTAAAGTAGTTTTACCTAGAAAAAATTGATAAAGTATAATTTTGTTGTTATTAAATTGTCTAAAATTCCTAATGTCTGTGTTACTTAAAGCAGGTTACCAATGAATTAAAAGTACTTAAGTGAATATGAGAGTGTTTTATGATAACTGATAATAATATACTGGTAGTTCTTTGATCATTGATCTTAAGAGTTCTTAAATATTCACAAAAGAAGAAATGCAAATGGAAATTAAATATCTTAAAAATGTTCCATTTCCAAAAAAAAAAAAGTTCCATTTCACTATTAGTCAATTTTACAAATAAAAACAATGAGATTAATACAATTTTTCTAGACAGCAATATATTAAAAACTTCAAAAATACTCATACTCTTCGAACCCAGTAATTCTACTTCTAGGAAAATACGCCAAGGAAATAATCATAGTTGTTCATAAAGATCTCTATGTACGAAATACTCACTAAAGCATTATTTATAATAGTAAACAAATGGAAACAATCTATATTCGTATGGACAACAGTTTGGGAATAATTAAAAAAAATATGGCAAATTCATAAAAATACAATGCAGCCATTAAAATTCATGTTTTAAAAGGACACATAATGAATGATATGAGGTAATGTTTATAATGTGTTAAGTAAAAAGAATACAAAAGTTCACAATTGAAAAAATATAAATCTACATACATATATATATTTGTGCATTTAAAAAATTCTAAAATAAAATTCAACAGCTGTTGTTTCTGGGAGGTAGGATTATTTTTTTCCCCTTAAACCTTACTCCATTTTTCAAATTTCTTCAATTAGTATAAATTCCTTTTAAAATTAGAAACACGAAATCCATAAAGCAGCATAGCAACTTAAAAAAATTAATTAACCTATACTTCTCCGCATATTTTATCACTAATAATTCAGTAGAGGCCATGAGAAAGTCTTGTTTGAGTGCATAGTATGTCCATCTAGGCACCAGAAATACAATGGTGATCAAAGACAGGTGTGGTTCCTATCTTTCTAAAACTAACAGTCTAATAGGAAGAAATAAATTAAACCACCACACAAAAAGATGTAGAATTACAACTGTGATAAGTATTATAAAGAAAAGTACACAGTATTCTGAAATCTGTAATTGACGTATTTGACCTAGGGATAGCAAGAAATAACGCCCCAAGTTAAAAACACCTAAGCTCACTTACAGTTACATGAACTAATCAGGTGAACAGGGTAGAAAGTGCATTCCAGGCAGAGACAGCATTTGAAGCAGGAGGGAGCACTGTGTGCCAGTCATCAAGTTACTGTCTCTCAGCTCAAATCCACCCTTCTTTGCCCTATATTGTGATACTGGAGCTGGACCCTGTCAATAATTCTCTTTTGCTAGCTACTAGCAGAATGTTAGCTTTGTCAGTCGAGGGCAATGAAGTGATCTTACAAGGCCATAAGGACAGGAATACACTTACTTCTCTTCTAGGTTCTGATCCTCCATGATTAATAGTATTCAACACCGGAGCCAGTAGCCATGAGGAGGAGCTCCAGCTGTGTTCTCTCCTGCCATGTTCCCTGCTTCCCTTCCCCCCACTGGCAGTGGCTTTGAGGTTCCCGTCTGATGACACCCTCTGGCAATGGTGGGTGGGTCTCTTCTACAGAAAAGCTCAGTCCACGACCTGTGACAAGTTTTTTTGTTTGTTTGTTTTTGCCACCTCAAGGCTGCATGTTTCTCTGGTAGCCACACCTATTCTTTTTTTTTTAATTAAAGTTTATTGGGGTGACAATGGTTAGTAAAGTTACATAGGTTTCAAGTGTATAATTCTGTAATACATCATCTATATATCACATTGGCCATACCCCTTCTTTAATGAGGTCAGAATCTCGGTCTTGGATTGGGGGGAACTCTCCTTAGTCCTAGTTCCTTTATTGTCTAATCTTCCTAGAGATAATAACGGCCCTCTTGCCCTGTCTAAACCCCTTGGAATCCTCATTTACCCCTTTTAGTAGTTAACTGCCTCCTACTGTTTTACTTAGCAATTCTTTGTATTACATTTCTCCCATTCAATAACCAGTGTTCTGTCTCCTGACTTGAACCTGACTGATATACGTGGCCAGTGGGAGGCACTGAAAGGGGACCAGTATAGCTGGAGTAGAAAGAATAAGAATGCGCATGTCATAAAACAAGGCTGGCGCAGGACACAGGGTCGGACTATGCTGGGCTTGTAGGCCAGGGTAAGACTTTTGGTCTTTATCTTAAGAGCTATGAAATCTCTGGCTATGAAAAGATTAGAGGATAGAGAATGATTTAGAGGGGAACAAGAGTAAATGCTAGGAGATTAATGAGTGGAACACTGGTAGTGCAGGCAAGAGAGGCTGATGGTAATGCTGGGAAGGGAGAAGGCAGAGACGGTGAGAAATGAATGGATTCGAGGAATATTTGGAAATGAAAATCAATAGGACTTGGTGATTAATTAAATACGGGGGGTGACAGAGAAGAAGATATCCTAATTTATGCCTATGTTTCTGATTTGCACAACTGGATAGATGGTACAGTAAGATCATGAACGCTAAAAGAAAGTTAGCTGGCAAGGGGGATAATGAATTTGTTTTGAGCATGTTGAAGTACTTTGAAATGTCAAAGTGAAGATGTCAATTAAGAGCCCAGAGTTCAGAGAGTAACCTGGACTGGGAAGATGAATTTGTGAGCCAGCTTTCATAATTAAAGCTAGAGTATGTATGAAATGATCTAAAGAGATATAGCTTTATATGAGAAAGGACTTGGAAACAACCAAGGCTTGATGAGTTTCACCAATGAACGGGAGGAGAAGAATGACCCTCAAAGGAAACAGAAGCAATAAAGATGGAGAGGAAAATCGGGCGAGTGTCATGTCATAGAAACAAAAGGGAAAAGGCAGAGTGGCTAAGAACAGAATGGTCAAGAGCATTCAATGTTGCTGAAAGGAAAGGATTAAAAAAGTAAGGATTAAAAAATTTCTGCTAGATTCAATGAAGGCCACTGGTAAACCTAATGGGAGCAATGTTTTCAGAGTGATGGGGCTGTAAGCCATAATGAAAAGGTTGATAAATAAAAGAGAGGTGAAGAAATGGAGAACAGTGAGTAAAGTTAACTCTCTTAAGGTATTACAGAATAATTGTCTAGTGATGAAGCCCCAAGAAAACTCTTTTCACAGGGTAATTATTATACACCTTGATTGCATGTTCATCATTGTTCTATCACTACATGACAGGGTGATTAACAGATATTCAGAGGAACCAATAACTTTGGAACAGAGACCCCAAACTGGTTTCTTCAGAAGAAATAACGTCTGATAAATGATTGAGGATTTATTCATACCATACGCTGTACATCTCTTTGTGTTTCTCACTTACTGCCCACCACACTCTTGTAAAGTAGAGTTATATTTTCTACTTTGCAGGTTAGGACATCGAGACACAGAGAGGTTAACTTGTCCAGAATCGCACACCCAGTAAGTGATGAGGCCAAGATTTGAATCCAAACATGTCTAATGCTCAAGCCTTGGCTCTTAGCTACACTATTATACTGCTTCCATGTGAGAGCTGGCACTGAAACCCTGGAACACACGCATTTGGCTTTACTACTAAAGTTCTAGGTGAGCTGCTTTCTTCTTGTTGATCTTTCCTAATCCTCTGGTCCAATACAGGGCTTACAGAAGCAAGAAAGGTAATCTTGAAATGAGGGCCACCAGAAGCGTTAAAAAAATCTGCTTGGAAGTCCTATAGGGACCCTTATACCATAAAAATACTGTGAAAGAGTCTAGTGTTTTTGTTTTAATGAGAAGCACAAATGAGGGACAGGCAGCCCACATTCTAAAATTAACAGGACCCTTCTCCTACATTTGGTTCAGTTTGCTCTGAGAACAAGAAAGCAGTCTGTGCCAGTGCCATGCTGAACACAGACTGTGCTGCAAAGCTGCAATGCCAGGGCTGCTCCTGTGCTGTGATACAGGCCAGGGAGTGGAGTCCAGCGAACACAGCACCGAGCCTTCTGTTTGAGACAAGTAACAGGTAGAAGAAGAGCTGGCTTCACAGGGTGCTTTACAAGGTGAGGGGACATAAAGGAAGGCTGCAGGGGCAGCAGGAGGGACTGAAGACAGGAGAGTCCCACCCCAAAGTTTACTCCAGTAGAGCCAGTTGGTGGCCCACAATCCTGTTCCTTTCCTATTCAATGAGCATTGTGTCCAGTGGGAGAAAGACAACGCAGGCATCTGAATTCTTATTCTGGCCTACACAGGGATAAGTGCCTATACATTTCAGCAATCTGAGCCTTAAGACAAATAGGGCAGGAGGAACATTTGGGAAAATTGGACCCTAAGGTCATAATGTGCTTTAGACATTCAGGTGGGGCCTCAGAAATAAAAACGATCCCTGGCATTACTTTTGGTAGGGATAAATCTTCATCTACTCCTTGGCTGACTTTGTACTTGGATGCAGGGTGATCTTGATTGGATTATGTAAAAGGTCTAATTTGAGCTGTTATTAAAAATTCTGAAATCCAGAAAAAAACTACTCCAAGGCTTAAAGAAGCAATTTTGTCCTACGTTTAAATCAAATTCTCAGACTTCTAAGCTATCTGCTGACACGCAGGACTGTCCCACTTGACAGTGCTATATTTACAGCCTGAAATGACGATGCTTTGCGTGGTTATTTTTCATGTAGGAAGTCACACTAACACCCCTGAACCACCTGCATATATCTCAAAGCTAACTTTTCCCCTACCAGAAAATGATTCTGTTTAAAACAGAGATCTTGAATGTCAAGGTGTTATAAAAAGATAAAGCTTGCATTCCACATGTTCACAGCCTGCTGTCTGGCTGGGCGCTCAGGGCAGTCTTTCTTGAGCCAGTTTCACTAATGGAAAGCTTGATAAATGCTCACCGCTAGCAGGCTGGAGATTTCTTTTAGGCTCATACTTCTAACCCATTCAAGTACAGAATATCATTATATGGCTTTGTTATGATTAATTTTTCCTAATTTTTCAATTATACACCATTTAGGAGTTAGGAAGCCCATCGTTTTAGCAGTAACTCCCTAAGGCATATGTAAAAATACATGGATTTGGGTCAGGCTTTTGCAAACTAAAGAGCTATACCCCAGGGATGTGGGTTATCTGCTCAGCTGCTCAACCTGGGGAGGGGGAGAGGGGGTAGGGAAGGAGGAGAGGCTCTGTTTCCAGAGCTATAAAATGAAAGGATGGGATTAAAGGATCTACTCAGAATAGGGGGTAGAATGTCCAAGTTTTAACACTGTGAAGTTATCTATTAGAGGTCTCTGCATCACAGACAGGTTGGACAAGCATTTTAAAGTCATTTGACAGTTTTGACATCAGCTTCCTGATGAACCTTCATTATTTTAGAGAAGGAAAACCTAACTAGTTACAAGCTCCTTTTAAAATTTATGACCTTAATAAGTGAGTTGCTAATTAACTTAATGGTCAATCAGAAAGAGTCCTTTCCTCTGGCAAAAAAACATGTAATAACCTTCCATTACCAACATTTATTCTTTAACAGAAAAATGTACATGAAGCATAGATTTGTTAATGAACCAAGAACAAAAAATAATGCTGACATACCTCAATACCTTCATGCTAAACTTAAAAAAAAACCCTGAAGGGATATTGGGATGGTTCTTTGTGCCAGAAAGGATTCTTCGCAGAAAGTTTCACGGTGGTTTCAAGAAGCTCCCTTGAAGAGAGAACTCCTCTAGTGGGTACTTAACTTTCAAGGCAGATATCCACCGTGAAGTAAAGCTCTTCGATATTGCATTTGCTCTAATGTCATATACTTGATAGAGTTACTGAAATTGTTTTAGGGAGAAGGTATAAATTATAAGTAAATGAACAAATATATGTGCTAGGCTTTTAGTCTATGATTGATATCAAAACAGCAACTTGAGTAATTAGATTTTGAAAGTAATTCATGTGAAAGCAATAACAAGCAAAGTTGGGAATCTGCCACTCGATTATTTAATTTATTTTTCCTGCCCTGACTATAAATCAAGACATTCTCGAAATGGTAGGCATAGTAAAGACTGAGTTAAAAAAATTCCTGGAAAATCCAGATTCTAAATGGAAATAGGTTATGGTTGTTGTTTGGTTTTAAGAAATCATTGTGTAGTTTTAATAGAGTTGTTTGGTAACGTGTTTCTGGAAGAAAATTAGTGCTCTATGAGCAATCCAAAAACTTACTAGTGTGTTGTACAGTGTGCCAGCTATTTAATGCTTCCTCGCTGTGTCCCTGATGTGGTTTCTGTCACCACGCGATATTTTGTTTGCACCTGTCTTTTCTGCTAGACTGAACGCTTCCTACCTAGGCAGGGGCCCTGTCTTACTCATTTCTGGTTTATCAGAGGATAAGCACCACCTCATATACAGCAGGTGTGCAACATACAAGGGTGTTGTGTAACTTCCCTACTGTTTTCTAACCCTCCAAATCCTCTCTACCACGTCAAGTTGATTGGTCCTTCAGCACCCATTGTGCCCAGGAAGTCTCCCTGATCACTCAGTCGGATGTGGCAGTTCTCTTCCCCAAACCATAAATCCACCATTGTCAGCAGAGCCTTCTCTTCTAGGATATCAGAATGTGATTCCTTCAGGCCCTCGGCCATACCATATCCTTCTCCGAATATACTGTGGCATCTCTCGCATGGCTCTGCATGTAAGAGGGGTTTAAAAAGTCACTGATGCACTAAACTCAGGATTCTATGGACTTTGGGAATCATCTAGTGTAGTGGTTTCTCATTGAAGGATCTACCACCTCTTAGGAGGCATTTTAAAAAATGGATGGGGCATTTTAAAAATCTATCAAAATGGCTGTGTGTGTGTGGGAGGAAAGGGTAGGACGTTAGATGACTAAAATCACGGGAGTCCCGCACAACAAAGAACTGCCCTGTGTCCTGACCTTTCTCATGTCCTAGACACTTTACATACAAACCCAGAGTATTTTTTGGTGCAGTTTTCCTATGGATTTCCAGGGTTCATGCTGTACAAATTAAGAAAAGATTGTACTTTACGGTGTTCAGAACTTTACCAAGAGTTTTCCACCATTTGGAAAATCACATGGCCAACCACGGCAGTCACTGCATCTGAGTTGACAGCCGCCACCCCGGGTCAGTCTGCATTTCTAGCAGTAGTATTCACAATGATTCCATGTCTGTATGCAAATATATTTATGTAGCTCTTATTTTACATGACAAATATAGAGAAGCAGTGTGCACAACATCCATGTGACGACTGTCTTACTTCTTTTAAGTGCAAAGTGATTCATTATAAGTGGTATGAACATCTGGCTATTTTATTAGGCCTTCTATTTTAATTGCTCCTGATTTCTTATATATATATATATATTTTTTTTTTTTTTTTAAGATTTTTTTATTGGGGAATTGGGGGAAGGGGAACAGACAAGTTGCTGTCCTTTTGTTCTTCAGTCTAGTTGTGGAGGACATTGCTTTACCGGCCCAAGTTGGCACCATCACTGCGCTCTTCCCCAGTGAGGCAGATCAACCGCTGGCTTCTGGACAGACGGCCACTCACGCTGGCTGCTGGCTACATGCGGTAGCCCATGGCAACCCACTGCCACAGGGGCTGCATGCAGTCTATGCCGTCGCCGGCCACTCACAGCAGCCCAGCTCCAGGTTGAGCTGTTGTTCAGCATCTTAGCTGTAGAGGGCAGTGTCACTGGCCCTCATATGTGGGATCCGAACTGGGGCCCTCTGGCGTCCCAAGCCAGTTCTTAACCATCGCGCCACTCGGCCGGCCCTCTTATATTTTTTATTGTACTGAAATTCTGTTTCTAGGTAGATTATATTATCTATAAATTTTATTTTAGGATTTGTTGTAAAAATTGGAGCACTGAGTCAGTATAGTGCTGAGGACCACTGATCTGGTCCATTCCAGTACAGTTTCCTTATTTTACAGGAAGGAAATGGGGCACTAGAGATGAAATGATGCATCCAAGGTCATCCAGTTGATTAAGGAGTAGCCTTTTTTAGATTAATTCACATATAGTTCCAGCTCAAATAATTAACATTCCAGATTCTAACACCCTGGATGATTACGTTCTGACACATAATATAAAATACTACTCTTTAATAATATTTCCTTTTGTCACCAATTACCCCTACCTTATCCCAGCAAAGATATTGAGAAAAAAAATTTCCTTAAACTTGGAATTTCCATTTTTCCTAATGATCCTAATATAGACTAGACCTGTGTTTTTAAGGAAAAATAATCCTCTGACTTAGTGCAGGGCTAGCCTGAGCATTTATTCGTTGGTCCTGTTATATTCACCCCTGCCCCCACCATCCCGCAGGAAGACTGTCTGAAGCCATGTACGCTGCAGAGCAACCTCTCACTTCCAACAATATCAACAGTAGCAATGGCTGCGCCGATAGGTTCCCTGTGCATCCTTTTCTTCTATGTCTTCCTAAGCAACTTTACTTAAAAATTACTGACCTGTGACCCCACGGAGTGCCTTTGAAGGTTCCTCGAGTATTGAGATCTTTTTCTCACGAGGGATAAGGACTGGTTTTTCACTGGCAGAGTCCGTGGATGAGCTGTCCTTCTCACAGCCATTGGCGTGGCCATTTTGTATCTGTGGCGGTGCTGGCTGCTCGGAACCTCCTTCAGGCCTCTCTGCCTTGTCTTTAGCATCTTTGTTGCCTTGATGCTGCTTGGACTTGCTTCTTTTTCTTTTATTGTTCTAGAATGAGAAACAAACGAGAAGACAATATTATTTAGCTCAGGCCTTTGAAATATAAGGCAAAACTGAGAGACCAAGAATAAGATATGTATATTTGTTTTCTGGCTCTTCTAATAGAATGGGTGAAAGCACCTATATCTTTATTAACCATCAAATGAATGCAAACATCTTCCTTCTTACAGTAAGTTGTATAAACTTTTACCTCACAAACATACTAAATAAAAAGTTTCCCCTAATAGAAAAAAAATAGCAGGGAATGGCTAAAATACTGACATGTTATTTGAGGCACTACATACATAAATGAGTAGTAATACAGTAAAATCTTGTGATAACTGTCCTGAAAGAACGTGAATTCAGTTACCATGCCAATGAAGAATAGCTCTAGTTTTTTAAAGAGGTGATGGAGGTAGGGGAGGCAAATAGGACACCAAGGTTCTGATCCTCTGTGGAGGAGGGGAAGATTGGTACAAAAAAGGAAGGCAAGTCCTTGCAAAATGAGCAAGTAAAAGGCAGATCCCCAAAGTTCATGTTGGGCCTATGAAACAGGCACCAACTAACCAGGAGGTCCCCAGATTGCTGCCATTGTCCAGGAAGTCCCAGGCAGCCACAGGACCCATGATCATCCTCATGAGTATTTAAGTTGGAGCAGACAACTGCTACAAAATAATGCCCAAGTGACCTGGGTCCACTTGGGTTTGGATTGTGTAGCTGGACTCCTGGACCTCTTGGCTGCTAGCTGGACAACATTACAAGGCTTCACTCTGTTTATTCTGAAATAACACAACCCTACATTTAAGATAACTGAATTTTTTTCGATTTGAATTATTACAATATGGCAGAGTTTTAATGTTTCCTAAAATGTCCTAAAAGTCAACATATATAAGAATCTATAGGAAAATAAGCTGTTGTTCCTAATTATGTTGTATACTTTATTGACTTTGGTTTTGTATTAAGGAGCTATTCAATGTTCTTAACATCCAGTATGGTACAGGTCTCAGCCAATCAGAACTGACCTATCAGGGCAGATTCTGTTCTGCCTGCTACATCGGTGGGTACCAGCTGAACATCAGCCTGGCATTTGGGAAAGAAATACAAAAAAACCCAAAAACCTCAGCTTTCTCTTCACTACTCCCTACTCCCGTTCTTTTCCTTTGAAACCACATCAAGCCCCTGAGTAAGCACTCCTGTAGAGAAGTGAGAGACGTGCATTCACTGGGTGACGGGAAAGGCCAGTGGCACCTATTCCCACACAAGTCCCACGTCTACTGGGCTGTTAGACCATTTTCCCACTGAACCTCTAAAAGGGAGATTCACTAATGAGTTGGGTCTGCAGCTGTGGCTGCTCCTTTTTTCACATCAGAGAGATTTCATATCCAAACCACACTTCTGAACATTTTCCATTTAAGTGTAAATACTGCCTTTCAATCACCATCTCACACAGAAGCCTGAGAAGCTATGATTAAAGATAAGCAGAGGTTGTCCAAGATGGTGGCATATAAAGGTTAAAAAAAAGTCTCATAATGCTTCCTATTCTACAAAAAAGGGAAAGGTTAATTCCAGTAATTTCAGTAATCTTGGGATTTTATGAAGGTAATACTGCCTTTTTTTTGGGCTTGTTTGAAACATGTTTTGCAGGCCTGTGATCTTCCCTCACGAGGAAGGGTAGACTGGTGTATCTCGTGATACCCAAAACACAAGGCCTTGCTGGGAAACAGCGGGAAAAGGTCAGGCTATTACTTTGCAAAGAGAAGCAGACTTTTTGTAAAAGTCATGTAACAGGTTACAGGCCAAGAACACGAGGGAGGTTGTCTTATAGGAGCTAGTAAGCATGCTCACAAGATCAGGAAGGCATGTGCTGGAGATCAGAAGGCCAGTATGTGCACTCACACACCTCACTTGTGCCTAGAAGGCAGACTCTGTGACTAGACAAGAAAGCAAAATAATTTGAAAGGGGCAGATTAATATCTTCCCTCTGTTTTCAAGGAGGAGTCTGCTAGGGTTCTTAGGAAGGGAAAACAGGTCCACTGCTATGATTTTAAGGTCTTTTCTTCTTCTTTTATTAAAAAAAAATCTAGCTTAGAACTCAGCAAAAAAGTGTCTCAGGGTAGCCTTGGACTACAGTTAGAAAAACACGTGAAAATATATTTTAGAGCTTTTCAAGTATCTTTAAAACACTCCCTAATTTTTTCCTTTGTGTGACAGGATATGTTCAGGCAAGTTAATGTCTTGAGTCTCCCTTTAATCCTTAAGAAAAACTCTAGGACTTCTAAAGCACACCTGGTGGTTAAAAACACTGAACATAAAACACGGGCATTAGTAGTGACGGTGGCTGGTAATTGAAGAGAGTCATGAATTGGGAAGCTTTGTGGGTGTACATATTAACATATTTGAAAGAAGCTTAAAATTGGCAGCCTTGTTAAAATGATAACAACCATAAAAGTGTTGATTGAAGATGTTACTAACTTACAATCAATATTAATCTTACCTTCTTTTTTCCTGTCATATTCCATTCTTTTAGAACTTGAATTGCACTACCTAGACAAAGACAAAGAATTTTCAACACGCATTCACATAATAAAACACCACACAAAATTCATCTCAGTCTTTCCATCTTGGTAGCAATTTTTTCTTGGCTTTTTCATTTGTTTTGATACATCTTACCTTAATAAAAATGCCAGTTTCATGTTTTATTTCCAGATTTTCATTTAATTCACCGCATGATCTTGGTTTTATAAAACAATGTTAAGCCCCACTACATCTGCTTGCTTTTTTTTATCATCAAGTTATCTTAGAGAAAATGAAATCTATCTTAAGAATTTTCTAGTAGCTTCACTGCCATTGCCATAGGTAGAATTAAAATTGCTCTGTTTGATATATGAATCAAAATACCTATAATCTTCTGGACCAAACATGGGGTTTGAATATTATTAACCATGAGAATTATAGTTTTTTGTTTGGTCATTCCTGCTCTTTTCTGCCTCTACTCAGTATGTTCACAACTTGCAGGGTGATAGGAAGACAGATCATCTGATGTTAGTTTTGCTCTCATCACTGTGGATAGGCATGGGATGTGGTCTTTGTAAGGCTTCCACTTTGAAGCAACAAGAGTTCATCAAGTGACAACTGAGTCCCAGGTTCTGTCAGTGCCATTCACATACAAATGTGGAACTGCACAGACTCAGAGGAAAAGCCTAACCTGATTATGTTATACAATTTTTTAAAGGAATGTTTGCCATTGGTCAGCTACAGTTAACTGTTTCCACATTGTCTAACAAAGTCCTTTTACCCATTCCAACTGTGCTGGGGGTAATGTCAACAACAACTTATTGGTAGAGTACACCAGTTGTTTTCTTATAAACAGGTACTTCTAAAAGAGTAGCTCTTTAATATATTCTTTTAACAATTATAAGCATTCTCACACAATCTCATTATACTAATAGTTCTCTACAATGAGAATGTTGGCCAAACAAAGATAAACTTCAGCCTGGTATTTACAACAAATTTCAAATTAGTAGGGTCCCAATTATTGAGTTTACTGTCACTGTGGATAAGTAGAGGCCATATTGCTTTGACTAATGTTTAGACAGGCTAATCCTCTCTATTCCAGTTCGATGCCCCTCTTAGGCTTTTTGAGTTACATGTACTTGAAATAATAAGACTGCACGTAAAAGTAAGCTATAATTCAGACTTTTTATTAACTGGCTGGTTTTTCTCTAACTCGCCTAGAGAATTAATGTTTCACAGTATTTTCTTTTCGAAGAACTCTAGGAAGTCACTTTCATTAGGTTTCTTGGTTAAGTCATGCCAGTGGCTAACAACCATTAGGGCAGTCCTTACTCGTAGCTAAACTTTAGCCTTATGAATTAAATTTTAAAAAGTTAAATATCGTTCTTTTTAAACAGAGGAAGAAGGTGAGTTGCCTCCTGTTTTTAATTGCAATGTTCAACTATTCCTGTAGTTTTCATATTTTGACATAAATTCTATTTGCAATTTAAACAATGAGCTTTTAGAGAGTAATTCTGAAGAAAAAAATACCCATGTTTACAGAGAATTTTGAAACTGTTATTATTAAAGTTTAATTACAGCGAAACTGCTTGAAGTTTTTTAAGCCACTTGGAAATGGTGCTTTTAATATGCCTTGTGATTCTTAACAAATATTTTTGACACTCAGTGGTTTTTTTAAACAAGTTGTCCGATTGGTCCCCAACCAAAATGACATAAGGTTTCTCAGAGATCAATGAGGTTTTTTTTTTTAAAATGAGACCTCAACAGACAAGGTGAAAGTTTCAAGAAGGACAGGCAAGATGCTCTATTTAAATACAAACAAATTTGATGACAGTGTGTCAGTTACTGAGCATCTGTGCATTTCATCAGGGTCACTCTGTGGAGGCCTCAATCCAAGTGAGGGCGGGGAGGAAAGAAGATAAGAACCTCTTTCCTTTCCTAAGGCTTTTTTCCCCCATGAAAGTGATGCTTCAAGTAAAACCTGAAAAGAGTTTATCTGAGTCAGGATGTGCATATTTCCTTTTTTTTTTTTTTTTCCTTGAGTCAAATTGCACTGAATGCTACAGAATTGAATTAATGTTGCTCTCTCTACTATTTGTTTCTTATGACTAAAGATTGTATATCTGCTAATCCATGAATCAGGGAAAAACAGAAAAGCTATGCAGTATGGGTCTGCTTGTAAGTCTATTTTGAATGATAATCATTTTTTAATTCAATTAAGACCCTACACCTTGGCTGCAGACCTCAGAGTGTGAGCATAATGCTTGGTTCCAAGGTCTTGCCAGAAATGCAATTATACTTGCAGAAACTTAGGAAAATTATTCTACTCCTAGGAACACAAGCAAATCAAACCACCCTTAACAAATAAAGTGTAAATAGGATATAACTGAGAAACGTGCTGGTAAGTCTTCCCTGACCTTATTTGTCAGATTAGGTTTAGCTAGTCCGTATTTACAAAATAGAAACTAATACCAGGACAGAAGACATATGCTAACCTAGGACAGGTGGGAGATCTTTGTTCACAAATGGAACTTGTTTAATTTTATTAGGAGAGGAGAATTTCCCCATATGTTACAGGAAATATTTATAGGATATACATATTCCTGAGACTTGAGATTCTATAACATCACTGGCAATGGGCTGTTTAAAAAACAATTTTTTTAAGAAAACAAAAAAGGTTCTAGAAGTAGACAAGATGAACTGATATTCTGATTAATTAGACAAACTCAGAATCCTAAACTAAGGAAATTAAAGAATAAACCAGCCCTCTCAGTCTACAAAAGCATTAAATTCAAGGATTCCATTCATGAAGCCAAGTCGAATTATCCTGGTTGATGAGAAGACTGTCGAGATTAAGAATAAAGTACATTATCCTCCATTCACAAGGACACCATCAAATAAAGGGCACGTTTCATAAACTGGAATGGCTGGTCGACAATGGAATTAGTAGCATTATTTAGAAACTATCTCCAGTCATTTTTTATAATGACAAAAAAACCTTTAAACTCTGCTCTTATTGTGTATGTATGTGTGTTTTTAAAGCCTAACATATTTTTATGAGAATTACAGTATTAGTAACTAATTGGTATTCAATGCATTTAAGGGAAAACATACAGAATACATGGAATATTTAGAATCTAACGCTCTCAGGTTCAGGGGACATGTAATCTTACCATCCACGAAAGCTTGCACTGCTTTATCTACATTAAAATCAAACTGCTGTAGCACCAGCACTATTTCATTATTGCTTTTGTTGGGAACAACTGATCGAACTGCATAGATCTGTAAATGAAAAGAAAGGAAAATGAAATGTAAACACTTGAAATACTTTTCATCCATGAATTTCTCACTGGATAGAATTCTAACTGTTAGAAAGGCCTTGAAAAGCCAACTAACTAATCTATCTCCTTGCCATCAAGCATACTCAAGGCATTTCAGACCAGTGAAAATTCATCCTTATAATCGCCTCGGTACCCTCTTTATTGTGTACACATTTCCACAAAGATCCCCTTGTTAGGACTTTAATAACAAGTGTGAAAAGCCAACTCTGGTTTAGTGATCTACCCTCCTCCAAGGTTCCAGATGCACACAAGATGTGTTTTCAGTGAGGACACAGATGTTTTCCATCTCAGGCTCTTCCTCCACTGGCTGGGGGGCGTGGGCGGGGGGAGGTATCTTTGGAAAACATGCAGAAATAGCCTCATGCCTCAGCTTCTCTTATCTATCTGCACAGTGGAAACAGTCATCTCAAGGCTCACACACGTGTGTTGTGAAATTCCATTAGTGTTTATAGAGATATAGAAATGTGTGGCATTGTATTTTTGAAATGGCAGTCTGAACCATAATACAGAAAATGTTCCCAAGCACACTTCTGAAAACCAAACATTTAAAACATAGTAAAAGTTAAATACATACTCGTATATGAGAACGAAAAATTTCAACAGATTAGGCTGACATTCAATTTTTAATGACCTATACGTATTTCTTAGTCAAATTCAGCACATATTCTTTCTTCTGACTTACTAGAAAGAACTGATCTATATCTCACAGAACTTGCAATTGCAATAGGATGCTCTATCTACTTTAGCAAAATCTGGCTCGCCCAGCTTTCTATCAAGGGGATTACTGTAGCCGCAACTGACAAATACTCAAGTACTGCATGGTACAAAGATAAGTGGCATTTGCAATGATCATCATGAAAGCACTGTACAATTTTTACATGCTTTCATCAGTGGTGAATTATGACCAGTTGAGTTTGAGAGCTAACTGCAGTTTGTTGTAATCAGATTCATGGCATATGTATTATATGGGTATGGTATGTGTAATGTGACTATTAACCAGAACATTTAATTAAGCAGTATAGCCTATTTCTAATTATGTTAGAAAACAGACAGCCCTCACCATATAGATCTGTGTACCAGAGTATTTAGATTGTAATGAGAAAACAGCACAAGCCATGGGTATATGGCTTGTAGAGGTTCTGACACTATAGATCAGAAAGCTGGTTTTGAATCTTAACACTCATAAATACTAACTGTGTGGGGTTTACTGAGGGCTCTAATACAATATATGTATTTGACTCAAGAGTTCTTTGATTTACTTTTCTATTCCCACATTTTATGGTTCTTCGTTTTTCTAGCCTCCATATTAAAAACAATAACTTCTTCAAATCTAAGTTCTCTCTCACTTTTTCTCTTTTCCCTCTTTTAAAACCCATTCAATATGTTTTGAATGCCTATTGTGTGACAAGGCACCAAAGTTCCTGGAATTTATAGACTCGAGAGAAATATACACAATGATCTAATTATCGCACAAATATATACTTATACGCTGAAATAAAAGCTATAAAATTATAAGACAGGGAGACTTGCCTTTACATAGATATGCTGAAACCTGAAGGACAAGTGAGCAGAGATGAGTGGGAGGTAAGCGGGAAGGCACTGTAGGCAGAGGAACAGCATGAAACAGGAGCAAGGCACAGATGGAGGCAGTGTCTGGAGGTAAGGAGGGAGGGAGACAGACGGTGTCGCTTCTAGAGTGTAAGATGGGGCCAGAAGTGGGCAGGAACCAGATCACGTGGGGCCTACAGGTTGTGCAAAGGATTTAGGTCTTGTGGTCATTACTCAACCATCCTTTTGTAAAGTTGTCTGTTCTTATTCATTGATTGTGTTAGATAGCTCTATATCTATATCTATCTAGATCTATATCTACATCTATAGCTACAGCTACATCTATAAAACACTATATAAGTTAAGGTGTTGATTTGATACTTAAATATTGCAAAATGATTACTACCATAGCATTAGCTAACATTGCCACCCCATAACATAATTATCATTTCTTTTCAAAGTCTACTCTCAACAACTTTCAAGTACATAATACAGTATTACCTACATTCACCATGCTATACATTAGATCCTCAGAACTTGTTAATCTTATAACTGTAAGTTTGCACCCTTTGACCAATAGCTCCCTATTTCCCTCTCTTTTTAAAAGAAAGCCAATATGGGGAGAAAGAAAAACCAAGAACAAAAACACATTTGCATCCAACCCAGGCAAGTCATTAATAGTGTGTGTCCAACAATAAATATGATGGCCTTGCAGTTACCAGTGCATTGGAGTTATGTTTAACATTACACGTTACCCTTCTAATGTAGTTCTTTCACATAAAATTCTAGCATTCAAGCCACCACAGTTGGTTAGTATAAAAAGTTTCTTAAATGACTATATCAGCCATGTCCTTGTAAATAATACAATGCTTTGTTATTAATTACATTAACTACATTTTACAGTTGACCCTTAACAACACAGGTTTGAACTGTGTAGGTCCATTTATAAGATTTTTTTTCAATAATTACTGTAAATGTGATTTTCTGAGTAACATTTTCTTTTTTCTAGCTTACTTTATTGTAAGGATAAATATATAATACATATAACATACAAAATGTGGGTTAACTGTTTATGTTATCAGTAAGGCTTCTAGTCAATAGTAGGCTGTCAGTACCTAAGTTTTTGGGGGAGTCAAAAGTTATATATGAATTTTTGACTGCTTGGGGGTCAGCACCCCTAATCCCTGCATTGTTCAAGGGTCAACTGTAGTTACATTAGACCAGAGTTTTCAATCTACAGCAGAACTGTGATCAGTAAAGACCAAGAATCATGGAATAAAACAAACTAACTGTTCTACGTGTTTGCCGTTTCTCCCCTGTAAAACATAATACATTTTATTATGCTGAGGCAAAATGTAGTATAAACCATGGTTTATACAGGCATGTTCTTTTTAGACATTTCTACTACTCCTGCCTATCTCTCTTTAAATGAAAAACAAAATACAACTATGGTCAGATATAGTATACATCTATCCTTGTCATTTTATGTAATAAATATATCCTAGCTCTGAGTGTATCCTTAGAAAACTGCCAATAACTGAGTTATGATATCAAATCTAACTATCAATATTGCATACATTTCCCAGAGAAATATAATTAAGACAGGGATGTCAAGGTTTAAAAAATGAGAAAAAAAGAGGATAAAATAATTACTGCCTATTCTGAGGTACTCCACAGTAATGTTGAATTCTAGTGAATTTCTGGGCGAAGCTCTGTTTCTGCTTTAATCGGTGGGCTTAGCTAATGTTAGAAAGTAGTATTGTTTCTCCACTTTCTTATTTATATTCACTACATTTATTTTCCTACGAAAATGTCTTTGAGATAGATGGAGAAATCATGTGCAGTCATATGTGTGCATCAAAATGCAGGAACCTAAACATTTAAAGTGTGTGTGTACACACACACACACACACACAGAGGAACCTCACAGTGTCACTATTGATGATGCAGCAGTCATAAGGGGTCTAAGCATTTATATCTCAAAAAGACCTCAGTATGAAATAGCTTTAAATATAAGGAAGGGATGAAACAGGCGGTGTTAGAGGGAAGCTGTATTGAAAGGCTGCCTTTGCATTTGGAAATGAAGCTTGGGGAGGAATGAATCAATCGATGCGTGACTAATGGTAGTTTGCATATGGGGACCTCATAAAATTCACGCCTGCAGAGGCTGTTTCTGTCGCTGCTTGATACACCGCCTTTACTTTGCCGCCACAGCCCAGGCCGATGTGCCTGCTGCTGCAGCTTCCCGTGAAAGCCCACTGTTTGAAGCTGCACTTGCCTGCGTCCCATAAGGGTTCTCATGCTACAGAGTGGTCCAGGAGGGCCAACCAGGCAGCAGCGCAGGCTGTTGGGTGACAATCAGACCGCTAGTGAGCAGTTCATTTAGCAACTACTTTACCGTTCCCAAATCGCGTTCCCCTGTTTTGCTTCCCTAATTTAAAACTTGTTTTGGCAAATTCCATTTGCTATTGAGAAATCTGCCTTTTGCATCTCAAACATTGTTTTGATTTAACCTTCAGCGTTTTAATCTCCCCATCCCTCTTCTCTCTGGCTTTCTATCTAGCTGTGCAGGTTTTGCCCATTCTGCTGCAGGCCCGCCCCGATGGCATTTCGCCCACACTAAGCAGTGAGGCAGCGTGGCTTTCACAAGCTGCGTGATTTCGGCTTCCTACATTAACTTACCTCCTCTGTACCTGAGTTGTCTCATTTAAGAGCTGTTTGCAGATTTGCACATTCACACTGTGCAATTTTTTGAGCTTGTCTGTGATGACTCTTTAGAAATCCTTTTTGGCTTACTGATGAGTTATTTAGACTACGTCTGAGTTTCAAAAATGGTTCTGACCAAAGTTTTCAGTCCACTACACAGCTGTGTGATCAGTAAAGACCCAGGCTTATCAAATAAACATAAAATCACCGCTCTCTCTGCTTCCAGTCTCTCCCCTGCTAATTCATGCTGAGGCTGCTGCCAGACTGCTCTCCTGGAAGTATAATCGTGACCATTTTACTGCACGCACTCCTTAAGGATAAATTTAAATCTCGACAACCTAGCTAGCATTCATGGCCGTCAGCAATTGGGCTCCAACCTGCTTTTCCAGACGCCCCTCTTGTGTTGCCCTTTACGGACAAATGCAAGCCCAGTGTTAGCCTCTCACCTCCCTGTGCGTTTGGCCTTTGACCCGAGATGTGTCTGCTTGTCCGAACCTTACATTCCAGCTGAGATGCCATGTGTTCTATGAAGTCCTCCCCCACCCCTGCCAGGAGTCATCCCTGCCTCCTTTCAATTCCCATAGCCCTTAAGAGTAGGTGTCTCTTAACACTTACCACCTTCTACTCTATATCCTAAGTGTTTGTGTGCATGCTGTGTCGACTAGATGGTAAATGGCATAAGGGTAGAAGCCTCCTCTCAGATATTTTTGCATAATCACCACGCCCACCCCAACTGACTAATAATGTGCATGTAGTAGGTATTTCATAACTATTTGTTGAATGAGAGAATGCCAATTTGTAGGTGTACCAGGCTGCTGTTTTGAGTCAAAGGAATATTCTACCAGGGTGTTTGGACCATCCCATCACTCTGCATTTACCATCCACAACAACAGGGGTGAGTCTTAGTTGGCTGTGATGTGACCTAAACATTACATGGGTAGGGAGAATACACATATGTTCTTTAAATCTCAATAACAGAAGTGGAAAAAACATTTATAGCTCGATAATTTGACTTTATGATAAGGTACTCACCATAAGTATTTTAAGACCATGTATTCAGCAACTGCTTTACCTTTCCCAAGTATTTCAAAAACATGAAATAACATAGTAACTGCCTGTCCTTCCGAAGCTCAGCCTAGCAGACAGATATCAGTTGAGCCCCTACTAAATGACAAGCACTGAGGACATGAAGGGGAACCAGATCCAGTTCCTCCCCTAAGAGGGACAGTGTAGTACTGGAGCCAGAATCATCTGTACCCGAAAGTGAGTAAAAACACTGAGCTGTCTTTAAGACCAAGGTGCTGTGGTACTACAGAGAAGGGAGCATTAAGTTGGCAAGAGGAGGAGAGAATACTTTATAGAGGAGACAGCCAAATGTCATGGAAGGAACTTTGGAATTAAACACACCTATGTTTTCATCTTGGCTCTGCTATGTGCTAGCTGTATGACCTTGGATGAACTGCTTAAATTGTTGAAACTTGGTTCTGTAGCTGTAAAATGAGGATATTACCTGCTAGAATCTCCATAAAAATGAAAAGAGAGGATGCATGTAAAGTGTCTGATGTAGAATTTAGCATATATTACCTGCTCAATAAATTTTAAAAAGGAAAGGGTGGAAGGATTTATACTGGGTCACAAAAGAAAAGGGTCTCTCTAGGTGTTCAGGCTGCCATGTCTTTGCAATTGAGAGAATATGTGGCTAGAGTGTTTGCCAAGACTTAGTTGGGTGAGACTGCTCTGTGTACCATCCTACTTAAGAGCCTTCCTCCACAGCCTCGCTGAGCGGTCAACGGGCCCAAGGGTCTTTCCTTCGCCTCCCTCTCCTGCAAGCTGACTAGTACCATAAGGAAACCCGTCTCGAGGGTGACTAACAACAAGTGGTGTTGTTTTTTTCTCTCTCTCATTCTTTCATTTTCTTAATCCACTAAATGCCTTCTATGATCAGGTACTGTATGAGTGGCTGGATAGAGTAGTAACAAAACAGACATGGTCACTACCAAACCTAGAGAGGAAAACAGATATAAACACATAAATTAAAATATCTATAATTGCAGCTCATGCTATGAGAGTGATATGAAGGAAGCAATCAGAATACAGTGACAATGTTCACAGTGGTCAGGAAGTAGCCCGGCTGAAAAGGCCAGGTGGGCCAAGCAGATCCTCGGCCTTGGGGGTTTAGACTACTGAACACAAAGGGAGAAAACAGGGGCATTTGGGAGCTGCCTCACCTGCTTCTTCAACGTTTCCTAAGTCCCATGAGACCCTACCAGCCCTTTATAATAACCTCTTTTTTTTTTTTTTTACCTGAACTAGTTTGAAAGGGTTTCATTTTCTAGAACAAGTAGTGAGTGCCTAGTGGCAACATCAGTAGCTAGGGCTGAAAATAAAGACAATAAAGTCAAATATTTAGTCCAATTGGCAAAGGGGAGAAACGGACAATTTTAAAGATAAACCCAGTTAGCATGTGTATCACAGATGGGAGAAGAGAGGCCCATGAGCCGTGTTCTCGTGCCTCTTCTAGCACTCATATTGCCATAATTATTTACTTAGGTGGCAGTTTGCCCCACTGGGATGTGAGATCTCGCGGGACAGGGACCATATCTTTATAGTCACAGATATGGAACAATGGGTGGCATTTGGTAGATGATTCATAAATGTTTGTTGAATAAATGAGTGAATGACTGAATGAACAAAAGGAAGTAGGAAGTCTAGTAAGATGGTTACTAAAATATTCCAGTTCTATTTAACCATTTTTCCAGTGTATCTCTGTAATTCAGCATAAAGTGTTACACAGTACTAACAAGTATTGAAGCCCCAGGTGTATGGAGTACCTCCTAGGTCCCAGGAACCACGTGAATATGGCTGGTCCTGGGCTTGAGGTGCTTGCAGTCTTGGAGGTGAGCTTAATCTTATCCCCTACAATAAGCAGAGCAATCAAGCAGCCAGCAACCTTCTTTTCGTACCAGTCAGAACCAGAGTTATTGATGGGTTTGCCATTCCTGCAACTTTGAAAGGAATTTTATAATATAATCAGTTTTGGTCCCATTTCTAAGGCTGAGTTGTTCAGAGATGCCTTAAAGACAGCTCATCTGTGTATATTTGGCTTCACTTGCTGAGCCGCTAATATTATCTTCACACTAATGAAGGCAGCTCTCCTGAAAATCTTCTTGGGGAAGAAAACACTCTTTGCAGACCAGTACCTTTACATCATGGATAATTCTATAATTTAATTGCCTTGCCTCGCATCCACTTCCTGCCAGCAAAAAAATATGCATGAGGTATTGTCATGTTCTACTTGGCTGACTTTTTGGGAATTAACACCAGGGGTACAAATCAAAATTAACCTTTTTTTTTTTTTTTGGCAGGAAATCAAGATAAGAAGGGATAACGAAGATTTGAAGGTGGGGGGAAAATGCAGTTCTCATAGAATCGTGGGAAGTTTAAAGTAGGGCTTAGAGATAGTCTAGCTGTGCCTTCTCAAATTTTGAAGTACATTCAAATCACCTGGGGACCTGATTACAATTCAGATTCTGATTCAGGAGTTTGGGGTGGAGCCCGAGATTCTGCATCTCTAACAAGCTCCCAGGTGATGTAGATGCTGTTCAAAGATGTAGCAGGCAGAACAATGCCCTGCCAAAGATATCCATGCCCTAGTCTCCTGGAACCTGTGAATATGTTAGGTTATATGGCAAAGTAAGTGTGCAGATAGAATTGAGGTAGTTAACCATCTGACCTTGAGATGGGAGGTTACCCTGGATTATCCCAATGGGCCCAATGTAATCACAAGGGTCCTTACAAGTAGAAGGAGGAAGACAAGAGGCAGTGTCAGAGTGATGCAATGTGAGAAAGACTTGACCAGCCAGTGCTGAGTGTGAAGAAGAAGTGGACCATGAGCCAAGGGATGCAGGCAGCTCCTAGAAGCTGGAAAAGGCAGGAAAAGCAATTCTCCCCTACAGCCGCCAAAAAAGGAATGTAGCTTTGTTGACACCTTAATTTTAGCTCAATAAACCTATGCAGGCTTCTGAGCTCCAGAACTGTAAGGTAATCAATTTGTGCTGTTCGAAACCACCATGTTTGTGGAGATTTGTTACAGCAATGGGAAATTAACACAACGGACACCGCACTCTGAGGAACAAAGGTCTACTTTCCTCTTCCTAATATGGAGATGTCTTTCCCTTTCCCTCGAACTGTCTGCTTTTCAATAATATACCTTTCAGAGGGCAGCTCTCTCCCCATACACACATGTTTTGAGGGAATTCTAACTGTTCATTCATTCAAGCTAGATTTGGTAAGAGAAAGTGAGATAAACCTGACAGTCTTTGTCCCCAATGAGCTGACAAAACAGTAGAAAAAAAAGGTAAAGTCGTAAGTAACAACTAGCTCAAGAGTCGTTCTGACAACGAAATCCCTCTGAATCTCACCTGTTCTCCATTCTTTCTTTCACTGCAGGTTCCCTTTGCCTTTCACCTGGACTTTGGTAAAAGCCTTCTAACTGCTGAGTTGTCGGAAAAGTCATGACATATTTTTTCTGTTTTTCGTTGCAAAAATGCATCATGACTTTTCCGAGAACCCAACAGATTCCCTGGCTTGGTTTCTCCTCTTCCCAACCCATCTGCAACAACCACTGCACAATTCACCTCCCCAGAGTATCCGAGTATGTTCACTGACTGGGGGATGGAGCTGGCAATGAGAAAGAATTTGAAGAGAGGAAAGACAGGAGATAAATTATGAAACAAAGCCCCAGAGGAAATGAAAAAAAAAAAGTATCGAAACTCACATGAAAAAGCAAGCTTTGGAAAGGGGTGGTGGTGGTGGTTCTCTTTCATTCTCAGACTTCTGAGAAAGGAGGAAAGGATAGAAAGGAAGAGTGAAGAAGATACAATAAAAATTTGAGATTGTGAAGAGGAAAATTTCAGGAAATTATTTCCTCTGCGTGAGAGTTTTAGAGTTTGCTTTGGGCTAAAAAAGTGGGAAAAGGTTTAGAGTGGCTTCTTGGGAATGTGATAGGAAATGGCCTAGATGAATGAAAGACTGGAGGCCCACTAATTCTAGATAAGTTGTTGTGGAGCCAGTTGGCATGGCTTTCCCTAGTGATTCTCAATAAGCCAGAAGCAGGAGCAGAGAAAAGGAATGATCCAAGGTTATAAACCGTAAGAAACATAGTGACAGATCCAAAGGCTCAGGGATATGAGGGCTGAGAATCATTAAGGGAGCCGATTAAGGCATCTGTGGTGTGTGAAGGGGGACAACGGGCTGGAAGACGAGAGAAAGGCTAAGGGATGAGAGATCCTGTGGAGAACAAAGAGCAGATGTTAAAGAAGAGAAAGATCGATGATAAGGAGGATGTGGGCAGAAAGGGGATGTTAGATATTGCCAATCCTGGATCCTTGTTCCACTTTCAGGGGTGTAAGTATAATATTTTTTCTAAAGACTAGTGCTTCACTTTTTTTTCAAGGAAATAAAGTATTCCCCAGAATTCCATGTTTTATGTAGTAAACATCTGCTCTTCAGCAGTTTTTCATAAGCTGTGCTTCCCAAGCTTTTCCCACCCTGAGCAAGCTCCTCTGAGGGTATCCTATTGAAATGTGGTCCTGTACACGAAGCACGTTGTTACAGAGATGGCTGGATCACAGCAGAGGACTGTGGGGCCTGCCTGTCATGGTTGGGCCCTATATTTCCATTAGAAGAATCTAAGATGGCATTAGCACTTTTAGGGGCCACCATCAATTACTGCCTCAAATGGAGCTTATTCTCCTACTGACATACCCTGAACTGCTTCTGTGACAGGTGTCCCGTCCTATACTTGTGTAGTGATTAGAATGCAAGGGTAGGATTTTGCATTCATCTTTGATAAATTTCAATCTGTAAGTTCCAATGCATCACTCTAGTTGGCTATTATCTTTTAGAAGCTTGCTTTTTGCCACTAAAAACAGGGAATTCATTAAGTATTCCTTCCAATTTTGTATCATTTTAAAAATTAGTTAAGGGGCTGGCCAAGTGGCTCAGTTAGTTAAGAGTTGGCTTGGGAGCATGAGCGCTGAGCAGCAGGGCCGCCGGTTCGGTTCCCACATGGGCCAGTGATGCTGCGCCCTCTACAGCTAAGATGATGAACAACAGCTCGACCTGGAGCTGGGCTGCTGTGAGTTGCCGGCAATGGCATAGGCTGCAGCGGGGCTGCAGTGGGTGCTGTGAACTACCTGAGTGGCCGGCAGCCAGTGTGAGCAGCTGGCAGCTGAGGAGAGTTGTTGTGAGCCTCCATGAGCAGCCGTCCAATGGCCGGTGACCCATCTGCCTCAGCTGGGAAGAGCGCAGTGATCATAAAAAACCAACATGGGCCAGTGAAGCGATGTCCTCCACAACTAGACTGAAGAACAAAAGGAGCAACTTGTCTGTTCCCCCTCCCCGATTCCCCAACACTGTTCCCCTCCCCCCCAATCACCCAATAAAATCTTAAAAAATAAATAAATAAAAATTAGTTAACATCTTCCATATCTTGTCCAAATTGTTGATTTGGAGTTGGGGTGGGCCAGAGCCAAAGTACAGAGGCCAGAGTATTGCCACGAGAACTTTCCTCCAAATTGATATTGATTTTTTAATCCATGTTATTTGTTTGTTTTTTTTTGAAGCTGAGCCATCCGGCCACCAGTCCATGTTATTTGTTTATTCATTCATTCATTCATTCATTCAGTCAGTCATCACGCCCACACAGTGCTAGAAGTTGAGCTATACGTAGTGACAGATACAACCCCTGACCCGCTTTGGAGTTGATAGTCTAGAAAGACAGGTGTTGGATGAGTGTTATAGAAGGGGAAGTAAAGACGCTTTGGGTGCCTGGAACAGGGGGACCTATCCTAATCTAGAGAGTCAGGGAAGTTCCCACGAAGGATTGATAGTCACTTAAATTGAGGCTGAGGTTGTGAGTAAGACTAAGACGGCAGAGTCCCAGGAAGTGGAGAAGAGATGGCGTATTCCAGGAAGAATATATGACAGCTACTAATAGACAGGACTAGAAGCACATTCAAAAGAACGAAGCTTCATGCTTGTTGGATCATTAAAGGTTACAAGGAAGGGGATTTTAGAGGAACTTGGATCAACAAGGCATTGGCAAAAGTGTGCAAGGCCTGCAAACCATCTTCTAATCTTGAGCCTTATTCTAAGGGCAAGCCATTGATGGGTTTCACTCAGAGGAGTGTGATATTTGCATATTTCTGAAGGTCATTGTGGTTTCTATGTGGACACAAACACACACATATATATATATACATACATAGGTATACATACACAAGTATATATCAAATAGTTGCTTTCAGTAGCAGTTGCCCCTCTAACCTCTATTGAGACAAGTTATGGGCTTAATATCCATTTCATTTCACGCATTTAGCTAGCAGGTTATTCAGCGTATATCTGCATGTTTTCTATCATTGTGTTTGATTCTTCCTCATATTTTCCCAGAACCACCAGTTAGACTTGCACATACTTTAGGGCAGGGTGAGCACTTGAGGCCACTGGAAGTCTGTTTTTAACCAGCCTTATTACACCCCCACAGTATTAGGACCTAGGTAAATACTTTTCGGTAAAATCCATATTTGGATTTATTAGTAAAGACAAAAATGGCAATGTTCTTTTCATAAGATATTTTGCTTTTAATCAGGATAGAAAAGCAAGCTAGTTTTAATTTATCTTCTGCTTCTAAAGTAGACTATTCAGTCAAAATCTTTCCTTCTTTTCTTTGGATTTAAGGTCTTCACGTGGGTGGGGGAGGGGAAAGGTAATTATTGACATCCACTCTCCTGTGGATTTTTTTTCTCACTCATTCACAGAACTTTTCAGATAAAGAGTGCCATAAACGTGTAAGTCACTAATACCCTTTAATCAATACCAGAATAAAGGAGCTAATTACCTTTTAGTCAATACCAGAATAAAGGAATTAAGTTAATCTCTAAACTATATCAACACTGGCTACTTCTTCACTGAGGCATGAAGGAAGGAGACCACCTGAACATCATAAAAACCAGGAACGCACTCTCTTTTTGGAGGAAGTGTGTTTGTTCACTCACAAACTATTTTTTTATTTTAATAGGCTGGCCAATTTTTAAAGAGGCATGCTGGTTTAAACACCAGTAAAAATTGTCATCTGACTGACCAGATCTTGTTTTCCCAATGATGTTGAATTTGTTTGCTTGCTTTTCTTCTAAAGGCAGTAAACAGAATTAAAGCTAGTTTGTGCATTCCGCCTCAGTCAAATAACTAAAATTACAGTTTGAGCCAATAGAACATAAAAAAGAAAATTAACAAATGTCCACCCATGGATGAGTGGATAAAGAAAATGTGGTATATACATATAATGAAATATTATTCAGCCTTTAGAAGGAAATACAGTAATACCTTAGTTTGCGAGCATAATACTTGTCCCAAACCTGGAAGGCATGCTCTGGTTCCTCCGCCCTTCTTCCTAATAGCTGAGAATTATCATTATAAAATCATGGCTCAATTATTAACTAAATATTGATTAACAAATATTTGGGGGCATAAAGTCTATGATATTACTATTATAGAAGCTATTAAACACAAATAAATTAAAAGGCCACTTGTGCTTATAAGAAGCTTGTAATCAGGTTGTAGAGAAATCATAGAGAAAAAGCAGTTTTAATAATAATAAAAGCAGTGTACTTTTAAGTGCTGAATCAATCCATTTATCTTTCTATTTACCTATCTAATTTATCTGGACAAGTTTTTAGCGCTCAGGGTCAGAAGAGAAGAAACCATTGCAGCCTTGTCATTTTTTTAAATCTGTGAAAAGGGAATAATTTACTATGAAGGATTATTGTGAAAAATAACTAGACTATTGGTAAAATACCCATAAATTCCAAGGGATTGCCAACAGAGGTAACTTTTTTCCTGCTGCCAAAGGTTTTAATTTTTGACATTTTCTTGTATTCTTTTGCATTAACCATCTATCTTACATACATACCTCTCGGTCACCGGACAAAAGGGTCTACAAATGAAAGAGTGGAAGGAGGGGGGGGGCAGGAGAAGCAGAACAGAAATACTCTGAATTCTAATCGTCCAGCTTGGAAAAAGCAATGTGATGGTAATCCTGCAACAGTAAATTTCTTCTTATCCCCTGAAACTGATGCTGACATTTCCATTTATTCATTCAGTTCCTTTAGATTCCTTGTCAAATCTCTTCTAGTTGCCAAGCAACAATAACAGCAGTTCTGTACATAAGCATTAGGCAATAACTATTGTCAGTGTCTCTCCTTTCTTTGAAAGATAAATTTAATGGCCCTTTCCTATGAGAAAAGGATGACAAAAACCTGTCCGTAGTGAAGCCTGAAAGCTGTGTGTGTGGCTTGTGTTCTTGCTGCTTGAATCCAACGATTGGGCTCAATTGACTTAAACACTCCTAAAAACTTATGAAATTAAGATGTGCCCCAAAGCTTGCATGGTTCGGTCTTTTTTTTTTTTTTTTAAGATTTTTATTGGGGAATTGGGGGATGGGAACAGTGCTGGGGAATTGGGGGAAGGGGAACAGACAAGTTGCTGTCCTTTTGTTCTTCAGTCTAGTTGTGGAGGATGTTGCTTCACTGGCCCAAGTTGGCACCATCATTGCGCTCTTCCCGGGCGAGGCAGATCAGTTGCCAGCTTCTGGACTCCGCTCACTGCGGCTGCTGGCCGCTCACGCTGGCTGCTGGCTACACACGGCAGCCCATGGCAACCCACTGCCACAGGGACTGCAGCCTACGCTGTCGCCAGCGACTCACAGCAACCCAGCTCCAGGTTGAGCTGTCGTTCAGCATCTTAGCTGTAGAGGGCAGTGTCACTGGCCCTCATATGTGGGATCCGAATCGGGGCCCTCTGGCGTCCCAAACCAGTTCTTAACCATCGCGCCACTCAGCCGGCCCGGTTCGGTCTTTTAAAACAACTGCTTATCATTAAAACTTGTCCCAAGTTCCATGAAATGAGTTCTCTATTAAATAGTTAATATTTTAAAGATGTACAATGACAGGTTTCTTCTGTACTTTCTCTGAGCCTGCTAAAAATCTCTTTAATCAAATGCTTGGGTTTTTCTGGCCATTCTCCACCCCACATGAAGACTTGAACTATATTTCGGCACTCTGTAAAACATAGATCAAGGCAGTTCCAGGAAAAGAATGAACAATTAAAAAGGGACATCTGCTTACCTGTTGTGAACAGACTCTACGGCACAGTCTATCTCAGCCATCGGCAGAAATGTTGAGACAACCCAGCCCTGTTCCCACTGTGGACAAGAGGCTCTTCTCCCCTCTTCTGTTCCTCCTTCATCATCTTAACAATTCTATATGATTATTGTTTACAACCCAATTTACCTCTATAACGTGAACAGCTCTAAAAGCTATTCACAGTAAGTGGCACAGCTCAGCAAGGATATTATAGACTAAGCTGTTCCTCATTTCCATAGCATCACATTTTCGAATCTTGCTTATTTTTCGTGAGGCTCAGCAACAGCTATCAAACTTTGAGAAAGTCAAGTCCAGTTTTGTGTTCCTTTTCTCATTTGGGCTTTTAATTTTGTTTTATTTCTAATCTCAGTTCTATGTGAATTTATATTTTATGTTAACTAGAGCTCCTTTCCCATGTTTTAAATTGTAAAGTAAACAGATGAGCTCCCCCAGATCCTTAAGAGTTTCTATGATTAAGAGATCAGAAAGCAGCTCCACATTTATTACTGTATTTGATGACTTTGTTACGTAGGTGTTATCATCACATCCAGTCTACAGACTAGGAAACTGAGGCCAGCAAAGTTAAGTGACTTGCTCCAGTCTGTGCTCAACTATTAATTAGGGAGCTACTAATGTCCGCCTGTCTCTACATCGCACACCTTTTCCTTACCTTCCTGGAGCTCACGTCCCAATTGTGCTGGCTCCTCTAGGTGGTTTAGGGACTGGTTATCAGTTGGAATTAGTTATCGGTCCAGAGCTGGGCACTTGCACACTAGTCCCATTTTACACACAAGGATCTCCTTTACTTTCTATCACTAAAGTTCATTGCTGAATTGTATCCTATTTACACTGATTTATAATAATGCATGAAAATATCTACCTAAAAATTTTATTTTGTCTATGCTAGTTCTAATAACCCTTTCTTATCAAGTAGAGAATTAGATCTAAAATTTTATAAATCAATTTAGCTTGGTACCCTAGTGTTTCACATGAGAAATAATGTAATAGTCACTACTTGAGTTCTATCGTTAGCTCATCTATGATTTTCGAGTGTTGACTTTCTTTAAAAATACGTCATTTAGAAAAAAGCTGTAAAAAGTGAATATGCCCCAAATATAAGATCCATGATTAGCCCCCAAATTTTGTGCTGGTATTTCTCCTTAACAAAATGACGATTTGGGCTATTTCTTCCCCACCTTCCCTCCCTCCCTCCCTTCCTTTAATTTTTTTTTTTGATACAGCAAGATATGATTGGTTACTCACCAAAAGACATCACTTGTTATCATGAAACCTACCTGAGACCACCTGTATTTGATAAGCATCTCATAAAAATGCTGCTTTTATGCAGAACCTCCTAAGTAACCTTAGTTTCTGTTTTTAGAAGTAATCTAAACTTGCTTTACTTAATAGCAAAGAGAGTACCAAAATGAGGTAACATTTCCATTAACCTATATTCCAGTTTTCAAGAAGGCCTGCGATTTTGCAAAATATCATGAATGGGAAATATAGTCTCTAAAGAACTTAACTATTCAAACAGGCATGTTCACCATCTGGTATCCATTCATTTATCTGATTCTAATTGAGGATCGATTATATGAAAGGCCCAGTCCCTGCCCCCAAGGAGCACACAGTCTTGCATGAGGAGAAAGACCACCAATGATCACAATACAAGGAGTAACGGCTGCATGCTGAATGCAGAGAATCCCACTGAAGCAAAAAGGACAACAGAGAAAGTACAAATGATTCAGATGGGGCAGGAGGAAGGAGAAAGAAGATATCTGAAAGGATTGTAAAAAAGGAGGAGAGTGAGGGTTGGGTCCCGAAGAGGACGTCTCAGACACAGGAAACTGCAAAGTCCTGGAGGCAGAAACAGTCAAGGTCAGGATGGCTGCTGTGCAGCAGGGTGTGTGTGGAGAAGTGGCAATAAATAAAGGTAAAGGTAGATGGGGGTCAGATCACACAGGAGATTGATCACACATGTTACACTAAGGAGACTGAACTTTGATTCCAACAATATTGCCATTTAAACCCTTATAGCTATAATCCAATAATATAAAGGTATTTTAAAATAAAGTCACAAAGAGTGTTGATTATAAATTTCAGTTGTCTTGGATATTAAACCTTAAGTTATTAGTTCCTCCTTTGCATTCATTAAAAGCTGCCTGAGGACAGAAATGACATACTCACCAAAGCACCTACTTCTTTTCGATTCATCCAATAGTAGACTCACCAGAGATGAATGATGAGCTCATTCGTCTCAAGGCTTTTATTGAGTATTTAATTTCCCACGGTACTTGACTAGATATTGTATAAGAACACTACATAGATCTATTCTCAGATCTCTAAAAGCTTATAATTTACAACATAGCAGTTGTTATTATTCTTAATTTTCAGAACTAAAATGTCATTGCTCTGTGTGACAGATTGAGAAACAAACTAATCATATAAAGGCCATAAAAGCTAATAACTAAAGGAAATAAATGTACTAAAATAAATCAATGTAAAATTATAAATGATCAGAATTTTCAGTTGTTTATTATGATTTATTTTATTGAGTTGAGAAATCTATTAACCTTTTGACATAGGAAGATGGAATTTACTAATGGAGTTAGAGGAGCTCTACTTTCATTGTCATGTGGATTGATAATATTTACAACTTAAATATCACCCTCTTTCAAAATAATGCCAACATTTGGATAAGTTACTGAAGTGCAGTAGCAAAACCACCATATACTGTTAATCTTCATATGCATATGTGACATTGATTATGGCAGGTGGATAATGTGGTGCCTAAGCCAATGCATGGAGCGTTCACACTGAACCTCTGTGGCCTGTGTATGACACATCAGCCTTCTTCCCCTTCCTGGCGTGATGCCACCTCTGTTTGAATAAGACACTCTGTCTTTGACTGCTGAGCCTATCCTATTGGTCTGTCTACCAGTTATAATTTGCAGGGAATCAATTGCTATGACTCTGTTTAAAGTGCTTTTCCTTCTCATAGCCCAACTTTAGGAGCTGTTCAATTCATTCATCCATCAACAGGCATTTGGAAAGGCGCCAGTCTTTGGTCAGCACTGTGGTGCCTGACTCAGTTTCTCCAACTTGGGAAAATCAAATCTCATCTGAGTATATTACTATGAGTCAGGGAGAATATGAAGCCATGATATAAAAGGGGCACATATTTCTGCTACTGTTTGCTTAATGGTCAGTAACTATAAACAGTTTTGTATTAAAATAGTATATGGAATATTTTATGAAATAGAATGGATAAAAAATGAGTACCAATTTTTAAGGGAACACATAAGACTCCAAAGAAATTGTATGTTGGTGGAAGTTGGTTTTGACAATGTCCGCAGATTTGGGGTAACAAGTTTTTTCTGACTTTGACTTTCACCTCAAGCCTCTGTGTCCTCACCAAACAGGAAAGTTACTTAATATGAAGATTTACAAAAACATGTACCATAGTAGTTGACAGAGGCAGGGCGAGCTTTTAAGAAAATATCACTCCAAGTCAGGCTTCTGCTTCAAACCTTTCAACAGCTACTTCTGCTCTTTGAATAAAGCCCTTCATGGCTCTGTCTTAGGTTCTAAACCTTTTGGGGCATGGACCCCCTTTGACAGACTGATGAAGCCTATGGGGTCCTTCTAAGAATAACGTCTGAAAATTTGTGAAATAAAATCCATATGATTACAAAGGAAACCACTCCTATTAAAATAAATTTAAAATATGAATGAAATAAATTTATGCAACAGTAACATATGTGCTTCTCTATCAACATCAAAGAATACAACATAGCACAGGTTCTATAACTACAGTAATTGTGAAGCAGTGATGAACAAACAATATTCAGGATATCTGCTACAAATGCAAATTGGTACGAAGATATTTGTGATTTCTAGCTGTGAAAGTCACAGGCACTCTTGCTACTACTGTAGGGTTTTTTTCCCTTTGCCTACATTCATGATTGAAGGAAATGCTAAACTTCATTTAGATGTTAGCGAAAACAAATGTATTTTTTTCCCATCCAAGTTCATGGACCCTAAATTCTACCCACAGATCCACTGTCGGTTCAGAAACACAGGTGAGGAGCCAAGAAGATGCTACCGACATGGGCTCCTGCCATGCTGTCTGATCTCATCTGACGTGGCCGCCCTACTTTCCTCTTGATAGTTATCGCTGTCTGAAACGACGGTATTCATCTATATGTTCTTCTGTTTATTCTCCGTTTCCCTCCCTGAAAGCGAGCTCCATGGAAGCAGGGACCTCATCTACATGTTCAGTGCCATATTCCAGCACCTAGAAAGGTGCTGTGTTTGGCACAAAGAAAGGATCTCATATATCTTTGCTGAATAAAAGAAAAAATAGTAAGGACTCCACAAATGTTACTTCTCTCAGCCTTCACTCTGTGTTTTAGGTACTGTGGGGATACAGAGGGATGAAAGGCAGACTTCCGTCCCTGAGTAGTTTATAGACTAGTGGAGGAGGCCTTGCGGAAGGTGGAGAGAGTTCTAGCCCAGGCTCTCCCACTCTGCTGTACGAACAGGGACAAACCCCTTCTAGGACCTCAGCTCCCTGGTGCCCGGTGAATATACTGGACAAATTTATCTCCATAGTCTCATATGGTTATGATCATTTAGAGCTAACCCTGCGAGGTAGCATATGTGACAAGTGAGGGACTGTGACTCTTAAGTGGAGGAAGCTTCACAGAGGAGACAGGACTCGGAAGGACTGTGAAGTGTCATCGGCTTCCAATCAAGGATGAGAAGGTGGGATTTTCTGAGTCGTGAACTCTCAGTGCTCAAAGAAACTTTAAAGGCTACGCAGCACAACCACTAGGTAAAGTTTTGGATATCTTTATATGAGGCCATTTCTAGAAACATAACATAATACCATAGCTCTTAGACACAACTAGTATGATGGTTAAGAGTATGAACTGTAGAATGGCACTGCTGGGTTTAATTCCCAGCTGTGTCGCTTACGAGCTATGTGAATTTAGGCAAATTACTTAACTTCTCTTTCAATTCCCTTCGCTACGAAATGAAAATAATAATAGTATGAACTTTTTAAGGTTGTGACCGAGTTTAAATGAGAAAATGGATGTAATATGTCTAACACATTCAGTAAAGGCTACTTATGATTCTGTTAAATGATTCTCTAGTGTGTCAAACTTACTATATATCCCCCAAACCATTTTTCCCTTCTTCCATTGTAATTGAGGTTTTACCAGCTAGCAACTACATTATTCAGTCTAGAGCTTCTCCAAGCCTACATACAACTTTATCTTACCTTCTCTTTGACATTCACATGAGTATTGAGTTCAGCCATCTTGCTTCCAGTGGAATAAGCCCTATAAACAAGGGTGGGGGGGGGGGAAGAAAAGGTTAACTTTAAAGTGTTAAAATTGATTTCTCAATGTGTTACTTTTATGTTCGCTTCCAAAATAATAAACAATTTCATTCAGCTATAATCATAAATACCATTTTGGAATGTAAAAATACTTTCAAGCTAAGCACTTGTCTTGCATATGTTCTAAAAGCATGATACGATACTTCTAGAAGACAGTGTGAAATATTTTATTCATGCTGTATTGACATGAAAAATGACAGAGACAGATGGGTATGCACCCAAACTGTGTTTCTTCTTATTATGTAAAAGAAAGGTGGTCCAAAACACTGAGAGGAGGAAAAGTGTACCTATTAGAACTAAGCATTGTCATCACAATCCTTACTGTCCTAAAGCTTTTATCAGCCTCTAGTTAACATAACAAACATTTATTGAGTCTTTCTTGCATGTAACTGCATCATGCACTCGAGGAAAAAATACGAGAAATTATCTGAGATTTAAATATAAGAAATACTGTATACAGCAGTTTTAAAACTTGCTTTTTCACTTACAAACATATCATAAACATCCATACATATATACCTTCAACATACTTTTAATGACCATAAATTCGTGATCTTGAGTTTCAAATGGACCCTTAAAACTGCCCACAATCCTTCTGTTTCCCCAAATGCTTTAGGTTTTCTGCCTTTAGTGTCCAGTCTTCTTTGTGAATGGTCCACTCTGAGATCTGCATTCTTAACATAAAGCTGTGATGTTTTCTTTTTTCTCACCTGTTCTAAATCTTTCACCATTATTATGGAAGCTAGATCGTAAGTCTTTAATAGTTTCAATCTCTTTTTGAAATAGAGAACAAATGACTTAAAATGGGCAAACAGATTGTTCAGAAATTAGCAGCTAGGCAGGCCAAGATATCAATATACTACCTATTTGCATGTTTAATGCTTTTTGTCAATCAAGAACCACTGAGAGTTCTGGTCGAGATGGTGGAGTAGGTACACGCTGTGCTTACCTTCTCTCACAACCACATCAAAATTATAACGAAACTACAAAACAACCATCATTGAGAATCACCTGAATTCTTGCTGAACCAGAGCTCTACAACTAAAGACATACAGAAAAAGCCACATTGAGACTGGTAGGCAGGGTAGAGACATGGAACAGGCTGGTCCCACACCCATGTGTGACCATTAAAAATTGGCTGCTGAGGTCCCCCACGAAGGAGCAAGGGGTCCCAGTGCCACACCAGGCTCCCCAGCCCAGGGTTCCTGTGCCAGGGAGAGAAGTCCCCATAATTTTGGTTATGAAAACCAGCAGAGATTGTGGCTGAGTGGGACAGAGGGCAGCTGCACTCCCAGGCACTCCTCTTAAAAAGATCATGCATGGACTTACTTACTGATGGAATCACTGGCTCTAAGTTCCAGCACTGGGACAGCAGCTAGGAAAGCGACAGGAGCATATGGTGGGGAGGGGACGGGTGGGGTGGGATGGAAACTGAGTTGTCTGACTTCAGTACCAGGGTTGGAGGGGTTGCCTACTCTGGACAGAGGAGCTGGCGGAAGCCATTGTTTCTTTGTTGAGCCCTCCCCCTTCCCGGTGTGCAGATGCAGGCAGACACCATATCTGAGTCTCCTTCAAGCTGGCTGACAGCACTGGTTTGCCATGCCCTGGTGATTTGAGACCCCGCCCCATTCAACTTTCAGGCACACCAAAGCTGCTTCCAGTGGTTTTTTCATACAAACTGCCTGCCTTGGCTCATGATGTAGACTTTCCTAGGGTCTTTCAAAGGTTCACAAAACCCAAACTAGCAGCATCTGGCTTCAGTATGTCCCGTACCTCTGGCTGAGCAGCCCTAAGCCCAGCATTAGCGGCAATCAGCCCCGGTTCTCAGATTGGCCTCTCAAGGCACTTTGAAGTACAGCACAGGTGGTGGCCAACTGCACAGTGCTTTGTGGCTCCTGCTGGGTGGCCCCGGGTGGGGTATGGGCTGCAGCTGAACTCGACCTAAAGTGGGTTCCTTCCCAAGTGGCCCTGGGGCTGGTGTGCCGAGTGGCCAGCTTTTAAATGAGCTGGGGCAACACCCAGCTGCTTCCAAAAACGACACACCCAAGGGGCAGGCTAGGTAGGCACCAAAGCCCTGCTGAGGCAGATCATGCTCTGTAGGGTCAACCCATCTACTACAACTCCTCTACTGTAGTAATGGACAGTCCTGGACAGTCCTCACAACCAGTGAGCCCGAGGGTCAATCCCTCCCATTGATGTGCAAATAGCAGCCAAGGCTCAACTACAAGAGAAGGGCACACACAACCCACACAAAGGACACACTAGAGTGCATGGCTCAGGTAACCAAGAAGACTGCACCACTGAACCCCACAGCACACCTACTACATAAGGCCACTCTACTAAAACACAGCAGCCCTACCTAATATATAGAAACAAACACACTGAGGCGACCAAAATGGGGATACAAAGAAACATGTCCAAAATAAAAGAACAGAACAAAGCTCCAGAAAAAGAACTAAACAAAATGGAGACAAATATCTACCAGATGCAGAATTCCAAACACTGGCTATAAGAATGCTCAGTGATCTCAAGAATGCTCAATGATCTCAGAGAAAACTTCAACAAAGAGATAGGAGACATAAAAATGGAGATAAAGGGCCAGCCGAGTGGCGCATTGGCTAGGAGTTGGTTTGGGATGCCAGTTCTGAGCAGCAGAGTCCCAGTTCGGATCCCACATGAGGGCCAGTGACGCTGCGCCCTCTACAGGTAAGATGGTGAACAACAGCTCGACCTGGAGCTGGGATGCCGTGAATCGCCAGCGACGGCATAGGTTGCAGCCCCTGCTGCAGTGGGCTGCCATAAGCTACGGTGAGTGGCCAGCAGCCAGTGTGAGCTATCAAGAGCTGCCATGAGTGGCTGTCCAGTGGCCGGCGACCGATCTGACTCACCCGGGAAGAGCGCAATGATAATACCAACATGGGCCAGTGAAGCAACGTCCTCCACAACTAGACTGAAGAGCAAAAGGACAGCAACTTGTCTGTTTCCCTTCCCTGATTCCCCAACACTGTTCCCCTCCCCCAATTCCCCAATAAAATCTTAAAAAAAAAATGAAGATAAAAAACATAAAAAAGGACCACTCAGAAAAAAAAATACAATCACTGAAATGAAGAATACATTACAGGGAATCAACAGTAGATTAGATGAAGCAGAGGATCAAGTCAGCAATTTAGAAGATTAGGTAGCAGAAAACACCCAATCAGAAAAGCAAAAAGAAATAAGAATCCAAAAAAATTAGGAAAGTTTAAGGGGCTTCTGAGACAACGTCAAGTGTTCCAACATTTGCATTATAGCAGTACCAGAAGGAGAAGAGAGAGAGCTAGGAATTGAAAACCTATTTGAAGAAACAACAATAGAAAACTTCCCTAACCTGGTGAGGGAAATAGATTATATAAGCCCAGGAAGTGCAGAGTCCCAAACAAGATGAACCCAAAAAGGCCCACACCAAGACACATCATAATTAAAATGCCAAAGGTTAAAGACAAAGAGAGAATCTTAAAAGCATCAAGAGAAAAGCAGTTACCTACAAGGGAGCTCCCATAAGACTGTCAGCTGACTTCTCAACAGAAACTTTGCAGGCCAGAAAAGATTGGCAAGAAATATTCAAAATAATGAAACGTAAGGACCTACAACCAAGATTACTTTACCCAGTAAAGCTATAGTTTAGAATAAAAGGACAGATAGAGCTTCCCAGACAAGAAAAAGCTAAAGGAGTTCACCACCACGAAACCCGTATTATAAGGAATCTTAGAGGGACTTCTTTAAGACACACACACAAAAAGAATAATAAAATGGTAATAACTACATACCTACATAACTATAAAAAATTAAAGCATAAATGGATTAAATGTTCCAATCAAAAGAAAAGGGGGCTGAATGAATAAGACAACAAGACTCTTACTTATGCTGCCTATAAGAGACTCACTTCAGATCGAGAGACACACACAGACTGAAAGCAAAGGGATGGAAAGATATTTTATAAAAATGGAAACAAACAAACAAACAAAGCTGAGGTAACAATACTTATACCAGACAAAATATACTTTAAAACAAAGACTATAACAAGAGATAAAGAAGGACCTAGTAATCCCAATTCTGGGTATTTATTTGAAGAAACCCCAAATGCGACTTCAGTGAGACATGCTCATTCATATGTTCACTGAAACATTATTTACAATAGCCAAGATATGAAGGCAACCTGGGGGTCCCTGAATGGATGAATGAATAAAGAAGAGGTGGTATATATATATACAATGGAACATTACTCAGCCATAAAAAATAATGAAATCTTGCCATCCGTGACAACATGGATGGACCTAGAGGGTATTCTGCTGAGTGGAATAAGTTGGACGGTGAAAGACAAACGTCATATGATTTCACTTATAAGTGGGATCTAAAGAGCAAAACAAACAAATGAAATAGAAACAAACTCATAGATACAGAGAACATTTTGATGGCTGCCAGATGGGAGGGGGGTTGGGGTGGGTGAAAAAGGAAAGGGATTAAGAAGTACAAATTGGTTGTTACACAGTAGTCATGGGGATGTAGGGTATAACATAAGGAATGTAGTCGATAATACTGTAATAACTATGTATGGTGTCAGATGGGTACTAGATCTATCGGGGTGACAGATGGGAGGGGGTTTGAGGGGCAAGGTGGAAAAGGTGAAGGAATTAAGAAATACAAATTGGTAGTTATAAAATAGTCATGGGGATTTAAAGTAAAGTATAGATAATATAATCAATAATATGGTAGTAACTGTATAGTGCCAGGTGGGTACTAATCAGGAGGATCATTTTGTATATTATATAAATGTCTAACCACTATGCTGTACACCTGAAATTAATATAAAATAATATTTTAGTATATGTGCTGCTGAAGCGAGCACAATATAAAATAATATTGAATGTCAACTGTGATTGAAAAATTAAAAAAGGGGGGAATGATAAAGGGGAATAAGAGGTTCAAAGTTTCAGGTATAAAACAAATAAGTCTTGGGGATGTAATATACAACATAGGAAACAAGTCAATAATATTGTGATAGCGTGGTATGGTGTCAGATGGTTGCTGGACTTATCACAGTGATCACTTCTTTAGCATAGGGAATATAATCAATAATATGGTGATAACTATGTATAGTGCCACCTGGGTTACTGTTGAATAACTATGATGTATACCTGAAATGAATGTAATATTGTTTTATGTTAGCTATATTTCAATAAAAATCTTTAAAAAAAAAAGAACCACTGAAACACATTCTTAAATTCTTTTTGACTTTTGCTGCAGTGAGTGTATCTACAGTTGATACATTTTAGGGATAACTTGCAAAAATTCTCAGATCTCTCCCCACCATTTTCTTTTCAGCCTAGATCTTAAGCTATAAATTCAGATCCATTACCTTTCGTTGATTTTAGGATGAAAGCTTGGCAATATGTAATCTTAACTCTATTACCACTCAAATAGGAATCCACATAGATATATTATTATATATTACCAAAGATTAGAAATGGTAAGATTTTAGATTTTATTTTTATAAGTTTCCAAATGATAGCACCACTGACAGACATATGCATTTGGGCATGGTAGCAGGAGGGACCCTGCATACTCAGTCCCCAGTAACGCAGCTCTTCCCCATATGCTCTGCTAAGAATGCCCATCCCAGTGAATACACCTCCCATTTAAATAACTTCCAAATGATAAATTTTATATCCTCTGACTTGGCATATGGGAGAAAGTAAATAACACTGGCTAGCAAATAATATCTGAATTTCATTCTCATTTATTCCTGCTCCTGAGAGTTACTAGTAGAACACAACAGGATTATTTCTGATTATCTGTCACAGTGAACAGAGATGGGAAGTGAGGTACACTGACAAATAACCAGGTGTTTTTGTTTACAAGCCATAGATGAAAAATGAAACCTTTGATTAGTCATCAGAATGCCTACAAGATGGTCTACAATCATGGTATTTGAAGACATCTGGATGGCTGATTTTTTTATTGAAATGGAAGTTTTGGTATCATGCATACACTCTATATTTTTGGTGTTTTTCTGTGTATGATAGTGTATGTATGCATGTGTGAGAGAATGAGGATGGGGCGGGAGGGAGGGGCGGATGGAGGGAAGGAGTAAAGAAGAGAGAGAGATACAGATTATACCTATGGAACTATAAAGGATGGAGGGGGACAGCTGGATTTAGTGCTATTTGTTAGGATGGATTTGTGAGCCACGATTCCTTTCATTAGACCTGCCATTATAGATCTGTGAAATCTGAGAGAAAAAGGTCTTTTTTGTTTTTGTTTTTGTTTTGCTTTGATGTCTAGGATTTGGGCGTGCAGCATTTTCTAAAGTTGGAGTGTTCTAATCCACAGAGGAATTAGGGAGGAATTCCACTGAGGACAGAAAATTTCTGAGATCTGAGTAAGTGGCAGCATTGAATAGTAACCTATATTCATAAGAAGAAAAAAAAATATATAGTATTCATGAAACAGAAAATAATATATGTATTTCCTTGGCAATTCCCTTTCTCTTTACTCTCAAAGTCTGACTCAGGGACGGCTCTTTTTTGGTAGTGAGGCCAGTAAAACTAATTACAACGTTATTTTTTTGTGGAAGGAAAATGCTGGCTATGAGGGTAGAACGAGGCTATTATAGGTTTCTCAGATGGGACAGTAAGATAGAAAATAATTGTAGGGAGGCGTTCTTTGCTCGTTTTACTCTCTCAAATTTTCTTTTTCTGCATGCAGGGCTGCCCCTACAGGCTGGGCCTTCCAGGTAACTTCCAGCGCGCTCTCCTCATCAAGGCTTTCTGCTGGCTGGTGGGTAACACAGGTAAACCAGCTCCAGCTCCAGTTATGGAAACCAGATGAGGGATTTCAACTTAAACAGAACATAAATTTGGTCTACTTTAAAGAATTAAGAGTTTAAGTGACTAGATAGTCAAGCTGGGTTCTGTTTGATAAGGAGAAATGCTAGGGCACCTATGGAACAGGCGAGGTTGGTGTTCAGGGTGCTGAAGGTCCTCATGGAGGGTCGGCACCCCTGGACGGGCACTAGCCCTTCCAGAGTATTCAGAAGTACACCTGGCACGGGCGTAGAGTCACGTGTTCATTATGTTTACTGAACTGCCTCCCTCTCCCCGTGAAAATGATGCTGTGCTGTGTCACTATTCTTTTGGGATTCTGTTGTCTGCTATGAACTATATCAGGACAGTCATATCAACTCAATCTGAATCTTAATTGTTTAATTTAGATATAAGGAACACATATCTAAATATATCTCTATATCTATCTATCTATCTATATCAATATATGGAACTTTGCTTCTAGGAAACATATTGTCACCCCTTCCCAATGACAGGCCCAAAGTTCAGCAACTTGAAACCCAGCCCTCATGGCTGCAGACCCCTGGGTTTAACCTGAGAAGCCTGTAATGCTGTGAGTGATAGATGTTTGGGGCCAACAGACCTATTACCCTCACAGAGCGCTTGGTCACCACTCTTGATAGTGTGTCACTCCCAGACATGACTGATGCCCATATCCTAACAGAGCTCGATCACAGGAGCTTTAGATACACAAGAAAGATATAGGGACTTCTGACTTCTTGGGAAAGAACTTGGTTTCTAATTCCTATTATCATTTAAGACTGTTCTTGTAATCAAGCAATTACTGAATCCTAACTATTCAAATCCATGGATATGGTCCATGCATATCAAATAATCAATATAAAATTAAGATAACCAGAAATACAAGTCCTGATATTGACATAACATTTCAATACCTCAGGTATTATTTGAAAATGTTTTCATTTAAATTATACTTTAGTTTTCAGTAATAACATTACAAACATACATAGCTATCATCAAAGTTATATATGTAATATATATACATATATATCTAAGATATTTTTAGAAAATATATATATATATAAAGTATATACACATACACACACAATAAAGATCAAGGAAATTGTTGACTGAAATTTTATTTATGACTTAACAGATTAATCTCTTACTTCTTTCTAGGTATATATATTCCATAGTCAAAAACTCATTAGGAAAAGACATCAATCCCAAAGAAAAGAATTTCACCATTTATCACCAATATATCATCTATACACTTCCCAGTGGAAAATTAATAAACCATAAATATGGTTACTACCAATCACTTCATGTGCAAAGTTATAGCAAACTGAACTACTCATTATGCAAAGATCTTACTTAATATGCATTAATACCTGTCAGAAAATCTATTAGTTTATAACAAAGATAAATACTCTTTATGAAAAATAAATCTGAATAGTACAAATTCTGGCAAATATGTTTGTTTCAGCATTTCTAATTAATACAATTCAGTGAAGTATAATATATATGACAATCTGATTAACTACCAAACTAATTTAAAACATATATATATATATATATATTTATATTTCTCATGCAATCATATAAACTATAAAAAGGTATTGAAATGCCAAACTGCTTTCTGACTTCCTTATCGCTGTTTTCCCTCATGTTTTATTGTGTAGATAATAATAAAGTTTCAGTTTTGTTTCTCTACAACCTATTACTGCTCTTAGGTTCACTTTCCTGTTCTCAGGTATTACATCACTTTTCTTGAATTGGATTACGGAACCAGAGGAAACACATGAGAAAACTTTTTAGACTGAGATGATTTAAAATAATAATTAGCACACTTAAGGAACATTGAGGACATGCCAGGCACTCTGCTTAGTGCGTGACACACATCTTTTCATTTAACCCTCATACCCATATTGCAATTACAATTATGCCCATTTTATATATGTGAAAGCTGAGGCACAGAGATTCAGCAACCAACCCTGGGTCTCACAGTAGCAGGGCCAGGACTCACACCCAGGCAGTCTGATTCTAGAGCCCCAGCCACTGTGCCCATAGGACTTCAAAACCATCATAAACAGGTTATGGGGCTCACTGCATATGAACTGCTGTAAGAACTCCGCAAGGAGAATTAAACTGGTTCTGGGCACCCTGCCTTCTCATGCCGGGCAGGCATCGGATGCGTGCCTTGAACAGGGCACTCAAACAGCAGAGCAAAACCACTAACCTCACACAGGAATGGGCAGGAAGGTACCTGCTATAAAGAGAGGTCTGTTTTCCTGTGGCTTCCTACCTCAGGTGAGAGTGTAAAAAACTGCATTTAGTGGGCCCTTGGCCAACTAATTGTTTCACTGGCTCCACAGTGCTGCCCTGGGGCTCCATGACATTCCAGGGTCTAATGTTTAACTGCTTCTTCTGTCACAATTAATTAAAGCGTCTATGTATCTGACTTTGGTACAGCCTAGACAGCGCTGTGATCCCACAGATTCTGAGACATTTTCTCATGACTGCCTCAGAGAGGAAGAATCAGGAAGTCAGTGATGTGATGTGATTGGAAAAGCAGCAAAAGGCCTCTCAGTCTAAACAGTGTTCGACAGTCTCTCAAGAGTGAGCATTCCTAACCTGTATAATAAGTTTCTTAAGAGACATCTGCATTTTTACTCATCTTATGTATGCTATTACCTCTAGAAGGAGGTACACAGATTGATATCACAGATTAATTTATTTCCTTCTCAACTGCCATCGATTGGCCCTAGCAGAGAGCAGTGCTCTGAGAGAATGGGAAACAGGCCAGGTAAGTGTCGATGGAGTGGGAAAGGCTGGACAGCTGTCATACAGGGCACCATCAAACCTGATGGGACATGTGAGTGAAGGTTCTAGATTGTCACAGTCTAGCATGAGGGCCTCAGGTCCCCCCAGCTGTAGAGTAAGAGGTTGGAGTGGTATGAGAGGAAAAAGAATTTTCCCTCTACCTTTCTGATTTCTTAGCTGAGACCCCTGTCAGAAGAGACAGATTAACAAGAGAAAACCAAACAGGTTTATTAATATGTATACCTTATGTGTACATGGGAGATACACAAGGAAAAACGACCAACTCCCCAAGGTGGCTTAGAACTGAGGATTAAATACCATTTAATAGGGGAAGGGGGTGGGGTGTCGGCTCTTATGGGACAGAGAGTAAATGATACTTAGGAAAGATGAATGGGCCCTTAGAGGAATACATGGGAGGTAGGAGGTTTGCAACAAAGCGTGTCTGGGGGTGGCGTCGACTTCTAGCCTCCTCTTCTGTGACAAGAGTCAATCTTCCCTGGTTGGTGAAACTCACAGGGAGGGGATTTGTGACAATTGAGTTCCCCGTGGAGGAGGATCTGTCTTTAGGCAGATAAGGAGTTCAGAGAAAGCCTCTGGCTGCACGTGCTGTTTTTCAAGTGCCTATAGCTCACGATAGTCAATATGTCAAAACGGCCTATTTTGGTTAGCATGTCCTGACCTCCTACAGTCCTATTTTGGGGTGAAAAACTCTCTGCCCTTCAGAATACATGACCTCTGTGGTTCTTTTCAGCTTCCAGGTATTACCAGTCTGTAAGGGCCCGAGGGGTGAGGCTTAGCTGCTAGGGAAGCAAAAAACTGAAAATTCACCTTAAAAAAAATACAAGGTGTGGGTGGAGTCTCCAACGTACTAGGCTATTTTTCTGTAAAGATCACCTTCAAACTGGTCAAGGACTAAGCGTCCAGGTGCCTAGCACAGTCATGGGTGCTTGCATGACAGCTTAAGAGAGAAACGGGGTTCTTCACTAAAATTGGGACGTTGTTTAAATGCAGGTTTTTCTGTTGCTTAACTTTTCCATTGCCTAATCGCTCTCTCTTCTGTTTTGTATCCTCTACCCTTTCCCTCAACTTCTACGCTGTTCCTTATCTGGCCTTGTAATTACTGAGGTAAGTCTCTTATATTCCAAGTGCTTCAGTTCTTTATTCTGAGACTTAAGTCCCACAATTTAATATGAGCTCCTGTGCAGTGCCTTGTTCCTTAGAGGAAAGTTGCTTTAATTATTAGGAACGAGGACACATAAACAATGAAACAAAGGATGGTGACTGAAATGTGAATTTCATATGAAGATATTTACCTAGACTTTTTTAATTTCGAGGGGAAAAAAATCTCAAGGTTGCATTTTTATTCAAAGACACTTCAATGTACTAAACCCACTGTTAGAACAACTTCACTGAAAAGCATTTTAAGGGCAAATGTCAGGCAAAAATTTCACATTTAAAAGCCCTGGCTCTGCCTCTTTTGAAAAGCAGGGTTAGCCTTTGGTTTAGAAATGTCACTGCCTACTAAGTCCTTTGTGGGGGGAAGAAAGAAAATGGAATGTTTTATTTAAACAGGTCATTAACAGTCAATACTTATTTGAAAAGGCCTGCTTCCAGAGGTAGATAAAAGCTCCCAATCAGGAAGAATATCACTTGAGCATATCTAGGGTAAGAGTCTCAGACCTCTATGGGAGAAAGTCCCCACTCATCAGCCCCGTGTGAGTGTATAGGAGGCAGAGTCATCTGAATTGTGTGTCCTTGTACAGGCTACACACACACACACACACACACACACACACACACACACACACACACACACACGACGGCAGAGAGCCGCACAAAGCACACTTGATGGCAGGCCCTGCTCTGAATTTTCCATTTTAGCACTGGCACATGCGCATGAATGAAGATTAACCATTTTTGCATAAAGTGCCAAGCCACCTCCCCACAGCAGCAGAATGCAAATGGAAGCAAAAGAGCAAAGGACAGCTAAAATAAATGCAGTGGATCTTGGGCACTGCAGGCACTGGGGGAGGGCGCGTGGCAGGCTCTATTAGCATTCATCAACGGCATGATTTTTCTATTTAATTTGAAATTATTTCGTTTCATAGGTCTCTGACGACTTGAGAATATAAATAAATGCTTTTTTAAAAAAGTGACCCGACTCGAGCTCCTGGAAGGCTCTGCATCTGATGGCGGGGCTTTCAGGCAAACATGTGTTTCCATAGAGATGTGGGTGACCCGGACCTGGTGCAAGTACCCACTTGTATCAGCAATTCAATTATGCTCAGTTCTTTTAAGATGCGATGATGTCAGCTCAAGTCTTTAGAACAGGCCCATCCTCAGAGATGCCTCGGAAAGGTGAAGTGGCCTGCCTTATGAGGCTCAAAAGAATAAATTCCACCCTCTCCAAGCACACCATAATAGTCTCCCTCTGAGCAGAGCACATTGGCATGCCCCCCATGCCCTCACCACCCACTGAGCAAATCCCAAATCCCACAGGGGCTCAGACAAAAGACGAAGCACAGCTCTCCTTCACACCCCAAAGCACCAAGTACCTGACCACAAACGCCCCCAATGTTGAAAAAGAAATAATCATGCTTTCCCTGTCTTTCTTTCCTTTCCCCCAGCTGGCCAACTAGCTATGGGCAATTCCTACAGAAAGAACAATGCTTTTTTCTTATTATTTGACAGACATTTCCTGAACAGCTACTATGTGCCAGGCTCTATGGGGAATTCTGGCAACGGTTACAAAGTAACACTTATTGAACTCTTAATGTATACCCGGCAGGCACTGCTCTAAGCATTTTCCGTCTATTAACTCATTTAACTCTCATAATAACCCTATGGAGTATGTAACTCTCATTTTATAGCAAAAGAAAGTGAACCACAGAGAGGTAAATGCTTGCTCAAGTCACACAGCTGGTAAGAGGCTGAGCTGAGATCTGAACTTGGACCTTCTGGCTCCAGAGCTCTTGCCCGAAAGGAGCTTACATTGCTGGACACAGACAGCTAGGTACACAAAAACAGAGCAGAGAGCTAGTGGAGGAGGTGGGGAAGGAAATCAGAGTGTAGGCTCAGGAAATTATACTTGGAATTTACCTGGCTCAAAGCTCTGGCCAAAACGACACCGGAGCTGTGATGTGCCCAACGTGCAAGTCTCAGCATCACAGAGACCAGGTGCAGCAGAAGTAGAGAGGCAGGCTCACGGCTAGCGGGGGTCGGGTGGGGGCTGTACGCTTTTTAAAACTTTTTGTAGCCTCTTTTTAGGGAAAACACTGCACGTTCATCTCTCCCCTCCCTCCACCCCCCCCCCCCCCCCCCCGAAAAACCTAAAACATTCATTGTGGTTCTGCACTATAACTTTGGACTGGCGAGGTGAAATCCTAAGAAAACCTGGCAAACACAAGCTATACATTCATAGCCAATTCTGGGTAAGGTGGCTCATTTGTCATGGAATAAACGCCTGGTAGAGGAAGCCATCATCTCTTCAGAGCATAATCTGGTTGCCAAAACCTCTGTTCCAACAAACACAATATTTCTAGTTCATTAAGCCAGAACTCTCCTAGAAAACATTAATGATTTTCTCAAAGTAGCAGAGAAAGTCAGGTTCCTCCTACTTCCGTGAAACATCAGTGGCACTGGCTGAACACAAACAGTGTAAGATGTACTACCTCACCTGGTGAAAGACCTACTAGGGATCACGAGGCAGAGCATCCAGCACAAAAGAACTCAGGCAGCCAGCCCCTCTCACGCCTCTTCTCCCGCCCCCCCTAACCCCCCCACCCCCACCCCGCCATTCCTGTGCCTAAGGCTTTCCAACAAAATCAACCTCAACTCACTCTTTACGGTTCCCTGGTGCTCCAAATCAGGGCTTCCAGTGGCGCCCGAGCTACTGGTGTCCTCAATAGGCAAACGAGCCCTGGACCCTGACTGGCCACCTTTATTAACTTGTATTTACTGCGGCCAGTAAGTCATTTCAACAGTGACGTAGATGGAGTCAGAAACCTGGGTAGGTGGCAGGATCCTGGGTGTGGCTGAGGAACCAGCTGGTGGCCTCAGCCACCTGTGAGGCTCACAGGGAATCACCTTAGGAGAAACTGCTCGGTACTTTTTTATAAAACTGCCCAGTGTTTTTGTCTTTAGGCCCCTCCCAGTTAGTGAATGCCCAGTTCTCTGTTATTCTTATCTTGGGAAAGGCAAAGTCTAAGGCTGGATTGATTTGCAACCTTTACACTGACTGCCCAGAGGCTGAGGGACAGTACAGGCTGGGACTGCAGTCACTATTCCAAAGGTCGGTTTCTCCTAACCTTCCGGTGACACCAGGGCAGCCTTCCCAGTCAATTAGCACACATTCCTAGCGCTGCTCCCTGGCGCTCCTTGTCCTCCCTCCCGCTTCTAACACCTGTTCCTGGTTCTAGATCTGACTGGAAGCATCTGCTGGCTAAGTTTGTGCTAAGTAAATAATGTACTACTACGTGCAGGGGTCCGTGCATGTTAGCAGGGGCCATGCTCTCACCCAAAGGAATGAAGTTTTCATGGTGAATGTTCCGTCTTTACCAGTGAAAGCTAGTGTGAGGCGCATGGGGGTGGGATAACTATTGGGGGGCAGAACGGAGAAAGCTTTCTCACCTGCCAGTCCTTCTCTACCAATAGGCAAGTTAGTACTATATACCTGGGGTGCCAAAAAAAGTACACATTTTAAGAGATGTTATCTATGTATTACTTTTTGAAGTTGAATTGAATTACGGTAGCAATGTGTATGTAGTATGACGTTCGCTCAAAAGATGGCGTCAATCAAATGAATGCTAGCGTCATTCATTGTATTACAATTTCAATAGTTTTTTCCTTTCTTAAAATGTGTACACATTTTTTTTTTTGGCACCCTCTGTATGTTACCTTGCTTGCTGGTTTGCTTTTAAAAAAAATAACACCCAATTCAACATGTTCTTAGAAAGGTGTTATTTCTCTTTAGGGTTATCTCTCTCCTGGCCCCCACCATTGGAGCCCTTCTTGCTAACACCCATGGTCAAAGGCGGTCAGGGAATCCCTAGAGCCAGCCACGAGGCAGAAGCATCTGTTTTAATTAAGGTGCCTCTGCCAACAACCACAGTGTCTTGGGCCCTTAAACGATCATAAAGTGGGAACACTGCCTATTTTCTGCTATTTAGATTCTTCCTTATCTTCTTATGATAGAAAATAAGTAATTACAATTTACCAAGTTTGAATCCCAACTTCGCCTCTTACTAGTTTTGGGAATTAAGTAAGTTACTCAACCCCTCTATGCCTTCGTTTCCTCCTCAGTAAAATCTATTCATAGGGTGGTAATGAGGATGAGTTTATACTTATAAAGTAATTAAAACGGTGCTTGACACACAGTATGTGCTACAAAATAAATATAAATGGAAAAATAGTCTCTTTGGATTCCTGTATAGCCTATTGCTTGTGCCCAAGTTTTAAGAGGCAGCACAGGCTGGGACTGCAGTCACGAAGTTTGTGCCACCTTTGACCGTGGGTGGCCAGCAAGATGGGCTCCAATGGTGGGGGCCAAGAGAGAACCAACCTTAAAGAGAAACATCGTCTTCCTAAGGACATGCTGAACTTACGTGTTAGATTTTTAAAAAGCAAACCAGCAAACAAGGTAACATATATAGGACTAACTTACCTGTTGGTAGAGAAGGACTGACAGGTAAGAAAGCCTTCCCCATTCTAACCCCCAGTAGTTATCCCCACCTCCATGCCATGGGTGTTGCTTTCTCACCATCCTCATTTTGCAGATGAGAAACTAAGGTTATGGTCGTGCATCTAGGCAGTGATGGAGGTGGCCCTTGAAACACAACCTTCTGACCACAAACTGCCCTCGTTTGGCTACACTTTTTCCTCCCCCTGCACACTGCCACATTACAGTAGGACTGGGGAAAATCCAGGGAGGTGTGGGTGGCAGCCCAAGGCCAAGGCCGACTGCAGCACTGCTAAAAGGGACATAAAGTCTCAGGGCTCTATGTCCACAGGGTTATTTGTTTCCCATGATCTTAAAACTTCAGCACAAGCACAAGTGAATGCAAAACTATACTAATATCTCTTCCCTGTAGCATGGCTCAGAAACCAGTGCCAGGTTACAAGTTCCTGCCTTGTGTCTACCAGATGTGATCAGGGCTCTAGAATTCAAATTCAAAGCTAAGGTACTTCTCTTCAGAGGATAACAAGCAGTTACAACACAGAAAGGGCAAAGTTCAAGTAAAGTCTTAGAGCTACTAAGAGAGCAATCTAAAAATGACTAAATCTTCTTTCAAACATTCTGATCTCAGATAATTATATCACGATGGATAAAGGAAAGAATATGATGTTAATGCCCTTGAGTTTATTCTAATGCAATCACAGATAATAAAAATTCATTTTGACCATTTTATGATATGCTCAAAATTCTAGAGGTCATATGCACTATCTTAGTAGATTTAATTTCAATTCCTACCTATAATAAAAAATAGAAATTTTTTACCCGAAATGTGCTATTTTGGGAAAATTAATAAATACTTCAAAAGTGCTGCAAACATACAAGATATTCATAGATTTAATGAATTACAAAAACAATTGCTTTCTTTTAAAAAGTCTGGCTCTGATAAATTCTATTTCTCCTTTCTCTTTTGCAAATTACCTAGTAGAATGCCTTTGACAATTTAATGTCCCATAAAGGCAGGTAGAACAAGAAGAATAAATGTCCTCTCATTTTATTTTTCCTTTCTTGGCTGCCCTGAGTCTTTAATCATTTATTCACCAGTTTTCAACACCTAGTACTGGGTTATCACTTTAAATGCCACCATTAAATGCCACCTAGTACTGGGTTATCACTTTAAATGCCACCATTAAATGCCACTTAGTACTGGGTTATCACTTTAAATGCCACCATTAAAATAAGCATTATCAAATGCTGCTCTAGCCACACCACTTTACACACCTTCCAATCCACTCCCTCTCCTCCTGTCCCCATATCTCCAACCCTGCAATGTTTCTCAGAATCAAGGTCTAATCACGAGCACCGAAGCCCTCCACATCTTCCCACATTGGTCCCCATGTATCCCATCACTAACCAAGTAACTTCCCCAACATCTACTTATTTTATTTCTTCTTAACTCAGAGCCTTGTACTGGGATAATCCGATCACTAGACTAGCCCTCCAGTTTCTCTCCATCAAAGCCTGGTCCAAAACAGAAAGACTGAAATTTTACCTTTTCTATGGAGTATTAGAAAACAAAAAATAATTGGTTTTCAATCCAATGCTAAACACATTTAACCACTAACCTCCCCTTTATATACCCCTGTAACTCGGCCCATAGATATGGGTCTATTTTGCTGCTGACACCCACATGCACGCTTCGGATTCTCTGTAAACCTCCTCATGGCCTTATTCCTTTAGTTTGCAGCATAAAAGCCCCAGGAGCAGACACCTCAACCTGTACCTTGCATTGAGCTGCAGCCTGCCCTGTGGCTCAACTGATATTGGGGGGGAGTTTGGAAAGTATCAAATGCTTATGATGGTCTATAAGCCTTAGCAATATGTAAGGTAATCTCTTCCAAATCGTTTTTCTAAAGATTGAATAAATCAAAATTGTTTTTGTACAGTAGTTCAAATATTGTAGAGGCCTCTCAAATAAATATAACACCATATATTATTTCCCTTTGGAAGACTTTCTGTTAGTCATCCAATCTATCTGAAGGCAATTTTCAGGTGTACATGGATTAGGTTTTGGTCACTTGTTTGATGAAAAAGATCCATCTCTCACAGCCTTGATTCCATTTATACCCATTCCTGGCAGGCTGATAGAGACAAGCAGGCAGGGTTGTCTGGTTTTTTTCCAACACTAAAAATGTCATTATTAAGCTGCAGAACATGTCTTCGAGTGTTACCCATGGGCTGGACACGACATGTGGAGGGGCATCCATGTGTGTGTCCAATGCCTGTTCTTTTGAAAAGATATATATATCAAAAAATAATCGTATAAAACATTTTCAATTAGTTGACATACAATATTACATTAGTTTCAGGTGTACAACATAGTAGTTAGACATTTATATAACATACGAAGTGACCCCCTCCAAGAAGTCTAGTACCCCCTGGCACCATACATAGTTATTACAATATCATTGACTATATTCCTTATGCTGTACTTTACATCCCTGTGACCGTCTTTATAATCGGAAATTTGTACATCTTAATCCCTTCCCCGTTTTCACCCATTCCCCAGCCCCCTCCATCTGCAACCATCAAAATGTTCTCTGTATTTATGAGTTTGTTTCCGTTTGTTCATTCATTTTGTTTTGTAGATTCCACATGTAAGTGAAATCATATGGTATTTGCCTTTCTCTGTCTGACTTATGTCACTTAGCATAGTACTTACTCCTTCTAGGTCCATCCATATTGTCACAAATGGCAAGGTTTCATTCATTTTTATGTAATAAAATATTACATAAAAATTATTAGTAATATTTCACTGTATATATGCCTGTTCCTGAGGGGTATATATTGTGGGCATGGGGGTTGCAGAGCCAAGAGAAATAAGAACGCCAGTAACAGAATCTTAAACAAATCATTATGAAATGACTACAACTATGCTAATAAAAGGAGCTTCCAGAGGGGTGAGATGGCTTTGGTTTAGGTGGGTTTAATCAGAGAGGGGCTCCGAGAGAAGGCGCTCTTTTCCACTGCTTTGAGGCAATACTGCAATAATGGGAATGGTATTTCAGGTAAGAAGAAGAGCAAAACTGAAACCTCTCTGGCAGAAACAAGCAAGTCACGTGTGAGGCCAGGAAAAAACCAAGCTGCACAGGGCACACAGTCAATCAATCAGTATTTATTGGGGGTCCACTGTGTGTCTCGGCTAGTTGCAATGTGTTTAGCTAATTGTACTGCAGTGTATTTGTAAGATTGGCTCCTGAAGGGAGATAAGACTAGCAGGCAGTAAGCAATTAGATGATATCAGAAGGCAGTATGTAAAAAGGTGTTATATGGTGTGGTTTCAATTATACGCTTGTCCTGTTCATAATGTAGGGAAGAGAAAACATTCTTGTTTCATTTTCCTTTTAGAAAATGGGCGTGTTCCTTCTCACCCCCACCCCGCCCCAATTTTCCATCCCACCCCATTGTCATATTTTGCTTACAAGGTTCTGAAACTAGATCCTATTTTCTTGAAATGCTAAATTGAAAACTTTTTTTTAACCATTTCAACTTGATGTAATTTGATGTTTTTGTCCATTTAGTTTTGCAAAAACATATGCTGTAATCTGACTAATATTAAAGGCTCCAAAACAAATAAAACTATGTAGCTGAGTTTCACTCAGCTCTAGGAAAACAACTCATAAATTACATTAAATATTTCATTTGGTTTTATTTTTACCTGGTGTTATACCCTGGGAGATGACCAATAGCTAATATTATGCAATTTACCAACTCAGTCTTGGAAAAGAGATAACTGGACACTGAAGACAATCTTGTTGTTTTGCTAAATGCTTCTTTTAAAAATATGAGGAAGTATTAAAGAGGGAAAATATTTTTGAAAATTAATCTACTTAAAAAATATCTATTTCTGAATGGCTGGCTACCAGCCAGAGTTAACTTGGTTTTATTTTTCATTTCAAGCTTTCAAACAACATGACTAGATAAAATGAGACCACTCTAGATATCTCATGGAAAGCATGGGGAAAGGACTGAGGAAAGGCTACATAATGGTCACAATTTTAGTTTAGTTTCTAAAAAAATCTTGAAGCAATGATGCATGATGGGAAAAAATAAATTTAACCATGACAAAGAATTCTTCTTCAAACCTCTGAATAATGAGCCTCTCTTTACAAAGATTCTCATGTCTGATAACACTGGCATCCCTTTAGCAAGAGATAGCATATGCTGAGCACATTCATTCATTCATTCATTCAGTGCTCATTAACAAACTTTTACTGAGGATCACCACTGTAAGTGAGTTTCCTCTCCAACAACCTCATTAAGTAGCCCGCTAGCCTCAGTTCAAACAAATTCCATGATGGAGATTCAATGCCTCCTAACATGGCTTCTTCTGCACAAGAATAATTGTGAGTAAATTCTTAGATAAAACTCAGCCAACCGCCTTCCTGTAACTTCCCATGCAATGCTCCTATTCCTGCCTTCATAAATCTGACCACTCTTCCAAAATAGGTTTGTCTTAAGTATGCTTTCTCTATTCTAGTACAGAATCATTCACTGAATCATAGGATACTAGAGTTGGAAAGGACTTTATAGATTCCTAAATTGTTTTATAAGACATTTTGTATTGTCAGGCCTTTAGAACTTTATTTTTGAGGGTGTCCTCATGTGACTCAGTGCTCAGGCGTCTCACCCCCATACATAAGCATATATGACGTATATCATATAGCTATAAGTGTATATATAATCATGCTGTGGCTTTATTCCTTTGTTAATGCAGCCTAAGATTACATTTTGTTGATAATCACATCACACTACACATTGGTCATAATGAGCCTATATTAAATGAAACCCCCAAGACTTCTTCATTTGATCAATTAATAAAGCCCATTTCCCCAATCTTTACTTTTACAGTTGATTTTTGGAACTTAAGTACATGAGTTTATATCTGGCTCAAATTATTTTTGCCTTTTTAATTTGGCCAATTTTTTTCCAGTCTACTAGAGTTCTCTTAGATACCAAATCTATAACTTTGCACTTTAGCTGTACATTTCACTTTGGCCATTCACAAATTGATGGAGATCATTTATCTAACTTAATGCCATTATGCCACTAAGGAAACAGTCTAGGCTTGAGTCTCAGCACCGCCACCTAAAAACTGTGTGACCTTGAGGAAATTAAGGTCTCTGTGCGCAGATTACTCATTTGAATTGTTGCAAGGATTAAACACATACAGAGGAATAGAACAGTGTTTGACACACAGGAGTTCAATAGATGTCTGTTATTTCTACTATTTTCATCAGATTCATCATCATTCAAGTCATTGATAAAGAGATTTAGAATAAAACACAACTAGATGTCTATAGATCACCCCCTGTGATCACATAGACCCATTCTTTAGCACTCTGTTTGGGTTTGGTTATGTAAACCTAGCTGTGAATCCACTTAATGCTTCCTTTACTTAGTTTATATTAAATCGACAATGAAATATTGATATATTATGAAAACTGCCTTGATGAAATTCATATACACCATATCTACATTTTCTTCATCTTGCATTCCATTTACTCTATTAAACAGGAAAATCATTTAGTCCTGCTTGACTTCTTATTGGTACTTTCTTTTCTGGTGTTCTGGAAAGTTTCAGAATAAATTCTAGAATGTTGCTGGGATTTTCTATTTCCTCTTTTTGTCAGTCTCCAGGCTTTTGGGGGTTTCTCCATTTGCTAAAATTCCAAGATGATGGGCTGAAGTGGGACAGTCACAGGTGTGAGGTTCTCAGGTCTGTAAATACAGTTTGGGCCAGGAGACCCCGATCCACGACGAAAGGCTAAGGATCTAGTATTATGCTGCTGTGCACCTCGGCTCCCTCATAATGACATTTTGTTCTACCCTTCCCAGGTGGGAAATTATGATCCTTGATTAAAAGGCAAGAATAAGAAGAGACAAATAGTCCTTTGTTATTCTCATCAGAGATCCTATCCCTTTCTTATTCTTTTTTTCTACAAAAGTAAAACAAAATTCTATTATAAAAATAGTCTTGATAGAAATTATGACTATGTTATTATGAAAAATGGGCACACCACTCTTGACATCACAAGCATTCCAGTTTTCTGTCTGGCTTACTCATTCCTGTAGGATTTCATTTTCCGCAGGATTATTCCTTGCCAGTTTTTTAAGTGTCTTTTGTTGTTTTTATAATTTTTTACATACTTCAGTTCATTCTGGACTCTAGGCTTCCCTACATTATTCTAATGGGATTATCTTTCCTTGGTATTTGTTCTTGGTTATGTGCCTGTCCTTGCATTCTTCTTTAAATGGTCTTTTATATTTTTAGTTAATTTGAACATGCCCTTTGTAGTCACAGCCATCTGTCTTCCTCATTTTTAGAACTTTCAAACCTCTAATTCTAATCATTCAGAAAAATGTGGACTGTTAGAGACTTGAAGTATGTGGTGTATATTGTGTGTGTGTGTGTGTGTGTGTGTGTGTGTGTGNGTGTGTGTGTGTGTGTGTGTGTGTGTGTGTGTGTGAGAGAGAGAGAGAGAGAGAGAGAGAGAGAGAGAGAGAGAGAGATTCATTAAGTGTCAGCTATGTGCCAAGTACTGTTCTATTTGCTCAGATATAAAGATAAACATGATAGATGCAGCCCTGCCCTCTTCAAGCTTAAAGTTCCACAATAAATAGAGATGAGTGGAAAGGCAATTATGATCGAGTATGATACTGGATTTGAGAAGGAAGCTTTGGGAGCACACAGAAAGGGCCTTAATCTGAACTTAAAGGGTTGGGTTTCTCATTTCTTTGGTCATCTTATTTTAGTGTCTCAGGCTATAGACTCACATCTACTTCTCTGAACATTTGAAAGTTCCCTCCTAAACGCTGTAATGCATAGCTGGCTATAGCCCTCATCTGCTCCTTGGTTATCACAAAAGCTAAAATGATATGGCCACAACCTTCCAAGAGTTTGCCACATAGCAGACACTCTATACTTATTAAATAAACAGATAAATGTTCCTTCCACTTCTATTTTGCCAATCAATCTCTTTTTGGTTAAAATTAGATTCAAAATAACAGTTCCCTTCATTTTCTTTACCTTCACAGAGATGAAAATGTGAGTGAGGTAAATTGGTATCTGAGACCCTGTTTTCATTTAAACATGAATAAGACTTCAGCAGATAGTCCAAATTGCTTGTCTCTCATCGCTCCTAACAATTACCTTCATGTCACTTTTGTATGCTGTATCAGAAGTTAACTGTACCATGCTTGATATGTTTGGGCAGTCTAAGTTCATTTATTCACTCAAAACTATTTACTAAGTGCCTACTGTGTACAAGCGACTTTTCTAGGTACTGTATTTTTTCTTCCTCCTTTTAACCTCACCAAGTGTGTGTCCTCTCTTGGATTTTTGGATACACACGCTTCTGCCTTCTCTAGAATGTCTGGATTCCTGCACCATGGGAATAACTCATTTTCTTTCCGTTTCTTCTCTGTCAAAAATTCTGCCATTGACCAACCTTTTTTATTTTATTTTATTTTATTTATTTATTTACTTTTAAGCTGAGCCATCCTGCCACCTGTTGACAGCTCAGCGGCTGCTCAGCTCAGGCCAGGAATCAAACCGCTGTTGCTCAGAGCTCAAACTCTTGAGTGAGCTCTTAACCAACTGAGCCACTTGGCTGGCCCCTGACCAACCTATTTTAAATTGCAGATTAGTTAAAACAGGGTTTCTCAATTATTGGTAATGAAAACTTTCTTATTTTCCTATGATGTTATTTGAAATATCAAATTAAGTATAGTAATTTTAAAAATCAGAGCTATGAGACAAAGTACTAGGTTGTTTATAAACTACAACCCTTACCACCCACCATTAAGAATCACTGATCATAATGATGGAAATAATTAACATTTTTAAAGATTATAGCTGAATTTATAATATTTTCAGTTGATCATCAACATGACCAGTAACTTTTAGGATTTGAACTTTCATTTACATATCCATATACCTCACATGTAGCATAAAAATTGGAATTCACTTTCAATACTAAGACATGTAAATACAAGCATTACTTTCTTAATTTCTTTAACTTACTTTTTGCAAAGTAATTTAAGTAATCTATAATCAAATGCAAAAGCTTTCCCCAAATAAGCTATAATTTTCCATATAAAATAAAGATATACTTTTATTTTCTTGAAAAATATAGATTTTTATCAAGATTGATGTACCAAAAATTTGAGTCATTAAATCATTTTCATTGGCTGTGATTTGAGCTAAGAGTAACTAGGCAGTAGAGAAACAACAAATCCATTTGTTTTTGGTGTATTCCTGATGCACTGCTTACAGACTATGCTCTGTCCACACAGGGTCATGGCCACTTGACCTGGAAGTGGGCTTTGCTGAGTCAGGAGGTCAGAGATCATCATGGATTGCTAAATAAGCAACAACACATGAAAGTAGTGGAGAGAGAAAAAAAATCCCTAATGCTAATTAGCCGATAAACTAGGCCAAATACAGTTTTGTCCAAAGATAAAAGAAATACTGCATTGGGCAAGAAAACTTTCAATTAAGAACAGAGACTAAAAATTATTTGTAGCAAGTTTACTTAGAATACTGATGTTTTATCCCATTCAATAACATATATCATTCAATAATATTGATCAATACTTTGCGGTAAGGTTGAAAAGTAATTTTTTAAAAATTTTCAGTCTATTTTCAAATTTTGAATCAGTCACAATTACCAGGAAATGTAGAGCAAATTTTAGGAAAAATTAGTAGCACCTATAGAAACTCTTAGTAAATTACTAGTTCAGATTATTATACATCTTAATTTACTAGCAAGAAGTACCTGAAACATGGTAAGATTCTGATTTCTATGATAATAAGCTTTAAGAATGTAAAAGGAAGCATTCTCCAAAATGTATAAGCTCAAATACAATCTTGCAGTTTGACATGGATTCCTTACCAAAGAGTTAACCTAGCAGACGTCGTGTGAGCTACTGCAACGATTTACACTTGACATTCACACATTAACTACTGGCATGTTAGTAGTTTTCTTTTTTCCTTTTATTTTCATATCAAATATTCCACACAGTTAATATATGGTATTATGTCTACTACCAACTCAAGTCCATGGATAATCAGCAAATTTTGCAATTTTTGTTTGATACTGCTGTTCTCATCTAATAGTTTAATTACCTTCACTTAAAATCTTAGTAATTCCTTCTAGCTAAAAACAAACATAAGACGTCCTCCACAACTACACTGAAGAACAAAACGACAGCAACTTGTCTGTTCCCCTTCTCCCAATTCCCCAGCGCTGTTCCCATCCCCCAATTCCCCAATAAAAATCTTTAAAAAAAAAGTAAATAAAAATAAAAACAAACATAAGAACACAACAGTGCACATAAACAGAAGTTATTATTTTCTCAGGCTTAAGAGGCTCAAATCGGAAGTGCCAATCAATGTAAATGAAGAGAATATCTTGCAGAAAATAAACCCTTGGGTCAAGGACAGAAATATCAACACACATATAGGTATGAATTTGGTGACCATTAATGTATAAAAGTGGATAGAGTGAAATAATCTATGTTTAAGAAATGAAATCTATGGCAATACTCCCAACTTATCATTTGCAAGATATGATTGTTGACTTGTGCTTTCAGGATGGCCAATAAGTTGCATTAGAATCCCACTGTGTTCATATTTGAAAGGAATTTTGTATCATCTCAATGAAATTTCTCTTTTTATAAATGTGGCAACTAAGGTCCTAAGCATATAAGGAACTTGTCAAAAGTCACACAACTAGGGCTGGCCAAGTGGCTCAGTTGGTTAAGAGGTCGCTCAAGAGTTTGAGCTCTGAGCAACAGCAGTTCGATGCCAGCCTGAGCTGAGCAGCCGCTAAGCTACCAATAGGTAGCAGGATGGCTCAGCTAAAAAAAAAAAAAAAAAAAAAGCCACCCAAAAAAAAAGTGGCAGGGTCAGGACTTGAACATACGTTTTCCATTCTCTATTGACTAAAAAAAAAAAACTTTGAGTACTTCCTTATATACATAGATTTGTGATAAATCCTAAGTAGAAGAATAGTGAATGAAATATGGACCCTGGCCTGAAAGATATTGATTCTAATGAGGATTACCAGACAAGTAAAAGGGACACAAGTCAACACAAGCTATCACAGAGGAAGTACAAAGTATCTTAGAACACTTTGACTTGGGGGTGGGATGGGGAACAAATAACCAACATTAGGAGGGTCCAGGAAAGCTTCCAGAAGGATGTTAAATCTAAATGGGGCCCTGAATTAGCCAGATGAATGGGGAGGATGAAGAAGGAAGAAAGTGGTATCAGCAGAGGGACCAGAATACACCAATGCCCAGTTGCAAAGGCGATTCAGGCCTGACTATCCCTATAACTGAATGAAGAGAGAAGAAGAGATGAAGAGAGAGAAAGAGAGAGACCTGTGACTTAGGTATGGAGCCTTAGCTTTATCCTGAGGGTAGCAAGGAGTCCCTGAAGGGTCACAAGCAAGGGAGTGAAATGGCCAGACACACATTTCACAAACAGCCTGGGGCAGCACGTGGGTCAGACCGGTGTGGAGAGCAAAAGAAGTCTGTGAGCCCTTGACATTGGGAAGGGGATGCACTGGTCCTTAGGAAGAAAGAAACGCTCTAACAGTAAAGACAAGCTTCCTGATTTATCCACCATCCATATAAATACTTTGTTAGTCTGAATACGAGAGTATCACTGTAAAGTCTGAGCATCTCTGAGCTCACAAAATATGTCCAATATGTGCGCCTTGAGGACTAAAATCCAGGCTTGGAAACATGGCCTCAACCAAAAAGTTCCGCCTCGACAACCAGCTAGTGGCAGCCCCAGACAGCAGTCACATTGCTGTCTCAGCCAGACCAGTACAGCTGCCACCCTCCCTGAGCCCCTGGGTCCTTAGCTGTAAATGGGGGTAATAATATCTATGTATCTATCTATTTCATAGTGATATTATGAGGAAACTACTCCCCCTTCCGCAGCAGGAAATGAGAGTGATAGTATCTACTTCACACTGATGTTATTTGGATTAAAAGATAATGTATGTAAACACATATAGTTTTAGCACTGGGTGATAGGAATATAATTCTGTTGGTTTCTTTTCCTGTAATCATGCAAAAGCTGTTCTCTGTGAAAACAACTGACTTAACAAAGATAGAGAAAACCTGTGGCTTTCACTTCATTTATACCAAGCTCTACCCAACTGTCTTCAGGGAGACTCAAGGTGAATGTGACATTGTGAAGATTCTCATTTTTGGAAGTACTTCTCTTAGTCACTTAAAAAAATAAAAATGAAAACACACACACACACACACACACACACACACACACCACACACACACACACACACACACCACACACACCACACACACACACACACTTTCCTTCAGTTAAAAAAAGAAAACAATACACGAGTTCATTCTTCCCAGCCCAGTCAGGCTGAAATGTGAAATGCCTCAATGGAATGGCAGCCACCTGCTGCTCACACTCCCCAACGGGGGTGTTGGCAGCTGGTCCCTCTCCTCTCTGCTCCTGCTGGATCCCCGCCTCCCCAAAGATTCCACCAAGGTTTCAGGTGTTTCTTCAGACAGGGCAACAGAGGGAGAAGACAAGAGGGCGAGAATAGCTTTGGGGAAGGACCTAAGAGTGGGTAGTACATGGAAGTTCCCAAGAGGAACTTCCCACAATTGAAATATAAAATCAATACATGATGAATCGAGGAGGAATCGATAAAGCCCCCTTAAAGTGACAGGGCCAATATAAAACTTAACTGTTGTCACTGACATAATCAAAGAAAGAAGTCTGTCAGCAACCTAAACATGGGAAAAGTACACTCAGAGCGCAAACCTTGCCTATCTGAACCCTGGCAAGGCCAGGATATGTCACACTGTTCCTATGCTAAGTACACCAAATAGATTTTATTTAATGCTTACAAAAAACCTGTGATATAGATCATTCTATTCTACTCATTGAACAGGAGCGGAAACAGTGTATTAGTTTTCTAGGGCTGCTGTAACAAATTAGCACAGTTAGTGGCTTCAAAGAACGCAAATTTTTTATCTTCCAGTTCTGTAGGTCAGAATTCTAACATGGATCTCACTGGGCTAAAAATCAAGGTGTCGGCAGGGCTGCCTTCCCTTCTGGAAGCTCCAGGGGAGGATCTGTTGTCTTGCCTTTTCCGGATTCTGGAGTCTGTCCATGTTCCTTAGCTCATTTTCCCCTCCTTTCATCTTCAAAGCCGACATCATAGCATCTCAGTGACCGTTTTTTTTCATAGTAACATCTTCCTTTCACTCTGACTTCAGCCATAATACCTGATTTTTTTTCACTCCCCAAGAACCAATTTTCAATTTGGGGGCAATATAGCCCCTGTTGAGAATGCATGATCTAGTCAACAGGATAATAATACTAAAGTAAAACTTACTGTTTATCTTCCACCCAAAGCTCCTCGATTTTCCTTCCTCTGCTGTGTCGCAGCTGTGCCGTTTGGGTGGGACTGATCCAAAGCTTAAGCTTTGACCATGGAAATCAGTGCAGGACAGGTATATACTGAGCACTCAACAAATGAGCGTTTTCATCATTATTATATTATTATTTCCACAATAGACAACAGAAATGTTGTTTGTATATGAAATAAATGACTAGCTGAGAAACAAAATTTTAAATGCAATTTTCAGCATCCCCCATATACTAAAATTAATCCAATATTTAGGTAGAGCTATATATTAATTTTTTTGTTCCTGGTTAAAATAATGGATGTCCCTGATCTAATTCTGCCTTAGTTTTTATTACTTTTTTCAATAACAAAAGCCAGGAACAAAATCAGATTTTGCTTCTAGCAGTTTAAACAGATAAAAATCAGTGTAACTGTCAAAATCCAGGTTGGTCTTGTCAGGTTGAGATGAAAACCAGGGTTACAGTTGAAAAAGATGAATGTGGACACTAACAGGAAAAAGCGCCTGGCTAATCATGTAAACAAATACGACATGCAAGCCCCAGATGGAGTATGTATAGCACTGCAATCAGCAAAGTGTCTTTTTATGGCTACTTTCCTAGAACGTTCCTAAAGTAATGCAGAGCTTACAATGAGGGGTAGCAGTAGTACAATTTTTTTAAACGTAAAATTTTTATTTACTAGCATTTAAAAGGTTTACTTTTATCACTATCAGCCTCAAATAGACGTCACTGCTTCTTTCAGAGAAGTGCAGCACACCTTTGGCTAATAGGATGATCTGATCAAGGGTTGACAGGGTAGCATGACTTCTGGATCCTGAAAGTACCGTAACTGAGCGAAGTTGCGATCTTGATTTTATATTGAACTTATTTAGTCTGGAAACTTCGCCTAGAAAATCACTGCAATTCAGTTGTGTAGTAGCAAAAGACATACGTGGAGTTCAGTTTAAACTTTTTTTCCAGGAGCAGGATAGGTGTGCCTTGTTATTGAACACCAAGCCTGAGAGCCACAGGTTGCAACACCAAGCTTATCCAGTAGTCTGGGCTTCTACTGCAGAGCAAGATTGTCTCCTTCTTTATATCCTTTCTACGCTGCTTAAAAGTCCCCTAGCTGAACTCATGGTCCAAACATACTTCTCAGGCTGGCTCTAAGCCACAGGCAGCGTGAACTGTTGTCCCCCCAGGTCCATTCTCTGCTTCTTCCTTTAGTAACAGAACTTGGAGGTCCTACCTGGGGGCATGATCACCCAGCTAAAGGCCAGTTTCCAGACTCCCTTGCAGCTCAGTATGCTCATACAGCTAAGTTCTGAGCAACGGGACATGAATGGAAGTGATACGCATGACTTCTTAGTTGTACCTTTACAAAGAGGGGGGTGCTTTTTCATTTCCTTTTGTCCCCTTCTTGTCAGATAAAGTGTGACTAGATCTTGAAATGGAACCACAAAGACAGGATGGTAGACCAACAAGATAAGAAGACTGGTTCCATATCTGGGGAGCTTCCACATCAGCTGTATGCTTAGACTGTTCATAAGGGAGAAACTGACTTTTACTCTTTGAAGCCACAGCTGTTTTGCTTTTATCACAGCAGTCAATTTGGTATCCTAACTAATATTTAGTCAAACAATTTCCTGCACTGACCTGGAATTTTCGGCATTCATATCTTTGGATTAAGGTGTCTATATCCAAAACCCTATGTAAAAATGTCCTCCTACCCCAAAGAAATCAGAATGGACAGCTAAAGATCTAGTTTTGAATTAGCATTATATATATATATATATATATATACACACACACACACACACACACACACACATATATACACACACACACATATATACACACACACACACATA
>NW_017731373.1:4516698-4528243 GCF_001890085.2 Hipposideros armiger | reverse complement strand
ACACACACACACATATATACACACACACACACATATACACACACACACACACACATATATTAAAGCTGAATAGTTGGGATAAATACACGGAAGCACACAGCAACCATCATGTGATCCTTTTAGTTTCCACAACTAATGTGGGATGTGGAAAACTGGAGTGGGTGCAGACAGTGCCACAGAGGATTCAAGATAAACAAAAATACGTGTATGATGGCACAGGACTGGCTTAGTCACAAATCTAGTGGTCAACTTAATATCACTGTATCAGACAAAGGATGGTGACGGGCTGTCCCTTCACTAGGGGAAGGAAACCATTTTAACCTGAAGCAAGAAAGCCTTAATAGTTTGGAGAAAAGTATTCTCTGAGTCTATGGTTAATCATTTTAATTAGTTATTGAGGAAGTTGGTGAAATTTAAGTACAGGATAAATTTTAATCTTCCAGAATATCATGAGGGCAGGGAAGAAGTGAGGATGGACTATATGACCTCAACAAGTTCCCTCATCCAGGGGCCAGATGTGTTTCCAATGCATATCTATCTCTTTCTCTCTTGACTTCTCTCTTTCCAGAATGACCCTAAATCATGCTCTGCTTACAAGCAAGGAGAAGCAACAAGCTTCTGTTTCACTTTGCTTTGTTTCTCACAATCACATACCTTGACCTATGTCTTCCATCCCATAATGTCCCAGAGACTGCAAAATTTAATGGGAGAGAGACAGACAGAGAGAGACAGAGAGAGAGAGAATATCTGTGTGCCTGGTGGGGACTACGGGGGTGAAGCTAGAAAAGGAGTTGCACAATGTATCCGGATGAGATTGACAGACACATGGTTCCTTTCAAAGACACACACACACACACACACACACACACACACACACACACACCCTGTTGTGTTCTATCACAGTGTTGTTAAACCTGATGATAAACTCTGGGACAGGGCCATATAATGGCATCAAGCCGCATGCCTCAGTACAGATCATAGGCCTTCAAGTATGCAATTCAAAATCCTATCAACAGGTTTTATGTGTTTTACTTGTTCTTTCGGTAAAAGAGAAAAGAGTGCTGTTTTTTAGGGAGATACATTTGAAACAACAGACAATATTACTTATCAGGAAGGGATAAAAGTGGAAACAACAGTGGCATATTTACTAGGAGGGACCCCATATTACAGGAACACCGCTACCTGCTTTCCTCCCCCAAGAAAAAGTGACTTATCCCATAGGTGTATTTGGAAGAATTCCCCACCTCTCTCCCCTGTGAGGATCCTTCTGCCTTCCCACCTGCCCTTTGCCATTATGCAGTAAGCTTTTGGGTTCAGGCCTGGTCCCTGGTTGGGGAGGAGAGAGGCAGAAAAGGGGCTGTAACTTCCTACTTGGCCTGTGCCTGCGTCTGCTAACTGCTGGAGTGAAATTTTCTCAAACCATCCTGGCCCTGATTTAGAGCCACATTTTCCAGTGAGCTTTCATCAGAAATAAAGCTGACATTCTCTGTCTCTCAACACTGCCTGGCTCACTGTAAGAAATTAGTGAACAATTTTTGAATGAGAGAATGAATGGACTAGGCTGGGTCAGTTTGCTCACCTAAAACCCCATGGAAATTGTGAATTTGAGGCTCTATATGTTTTTTGATGATTCCATTACTAAAAATGCTTGCACACGAACCCCCAATATAAGTATATTATTTATTTGTAAATGTTAAACACGTACTTTTGTACTAATGTATACTTTATAAAAATACTCTAAAATAGAAATTTGAAAAGAAATTAAAAAATGTAAATATAAGTCCCAATATATCTTCCCACACCCCAGTGGATTATTTTGAGCACTCCAGTCTGGAGCCCACTGGTCTAGACTTTAGGGACTGTAGATGTTCAAAAGAGAAGGACCTGGAGGTCTGGTGCAGTTCAGACAAACTCAGGCAGTACAGCTGTTTCCCTCAGCCTTCCACTCCTCACCATACATTGTAAGGTGACTTTCAATTTAATGGCAGGTGCTTCAGTAAGTATGTGTTAAATTCAATTGGAAGGAGAAGGTGAGAACTGAGCCAACAGTGGATATATGAGTGTTTATCAATTTAGAAGAAAAAGGGAGAGGGATTCCAACTAAGCCTTATCTTGGGATACCTTATTCCAAGAATAGACATCACAGAAATGAGAGAGGTTGGCTTTCATTAGACACTGACTTGAGCGCAAACATACAGTAGAGCAGCAGGAAATAAAGGTGGTTATTGGAGGAGAGAGAGCCAAGAAAACGTGGCAGGTTACCCTGGGCCATGAAATCTAGGCAGAGATATCTGGACCTGATTTTCTGTAGATCATAATACAGGACCATTGAATGTTTTTAAGATGTAAACACCGTCATCATATCAATGTTTTATGAAGACTAAACTGGAAGTAGAATGCATATTGGATGGAATAATATTTGGGTTTGGTTAGAGGAGCTCTGAAGAGTCTGGAAGGAGACCATGAGAATATGACTAGGCCATGAGAGTGATGAAGGCGATATGGGTAAGAAAGTATGAAACTGAAAGTCAGTTAGAAGGAATGTGATCCAGCCTTAGTGACCAGTAGGATATGGAGGAAGAAGGAACTAAATATGCCTCGAGATGACCTCATCATTTGAAAAATGAACAACCTTATTTCTTGAAATTTTCCTCTTTCCTGATTTGCCTTGGTAAGTAACCCCAGTGTGAGTTGGTGTCTCTCTCTATTTTAAAGCTTGGGGCTTGGGTCCAAGGTGACGCAGTAGATAAATGCTGTGCTTGCCTCATCTCATGAACACATCAAAATTACAACTAAACTACAGAACAATCAACCTGGAGAACCATCTGAAGTCTAGCTGAACAGAAGTTTTATAACTAAGGATATAAAGAAAATGCCACATTGAGACTGGTAGGAGGGGCAGAGACGCGAAACAGGCTGGACCCAAACCCCCATGTGGCTGATAAAAATTGGGAGAGGTATCTTGGCCACAAAGGTTCCCCACAGAGGAGCAAAGGACCCCAGCACCCGACACCAGCTCCCCAGTCAGGAGTATTGGTGCCGGGAAGAGGAGCCCCACAACATCTGGCTGTGAAAAACAGTGGGAACTCCAACCATCTGGGTGGGATGAAAGGCGGCGGGCAGGAAACCCAGCAGTCCTCTTAAATGGCCCGTGCACAGTCTCACTCGCTTACAGTGGGCTCACCCTGGGCTCCAGCAATGGGTGGCATCAGAGACATACGGGGGGCAGACTGAGGTGTGTGGCTTTAGGATGTAAGCTGGAAGATAGATGGCTCTCTTTCCACAAAGCAGGCAGGTGGGCGCCACCTTGCCTGTGTTGAGCCCGCCCTCTATGCTTATGGCCAAATCTGAATCTGACTGGTCTGGTGAGCTCTGCAACTCCGCCCTGTTGATCCACTGGGACCCAGCCACACCCAACTCCGCACTGCAGGAGGCTTTATCGGTGGCTGAACTTTACTAGAGTTGGTAATCCACAGCAGGCGGCAGCAGGCCTCGGTGTATCCTGGCTTTTTGCAGAGCTATCTTAGGCCTGGTACTGGTGGCAGCTGTCCTCAGTTTGCAGCATGGCCTCTCCCACAGCCCTCCAGGTCCAGCACAAGTAGCGACCAACTGTGGATCACTTTGTAGCTCCTACCAGGTAGTCCCTGGCCAGTTACAGGAAGTGGCTGACCTGGGCCTGAACCGGAGCCCCTCCCAAGAGGCCCCAGAACCAACATATTTGGAGGTTGGCCTCAGACCCTAGCAGAGCACCGCCCAATTAGCCCCACAAGTGGCACACACAAAGGGTGGCCTCAATAGGCAACAGGGCGCGCTAGAGTGAATACTCCTCTGTGGGGTATGAGCCCCTGCACAGCAGCCCATAAGATGTGGATGTGGCCAAACTCCACAGTCAATCAGCCTGAGGTTCAATCCCACCCACTGATGTGCCAACAGCAACCAAGGCTCAACTATAACACGAGTGCACACACAACCCACACAAGGGACACTCCAGGAGCACCAGAGCAGGTGACCAGGGAGACTGTGCCAGGGACCCACAGGACCCCTACTACATAAGGCCACCTGGTAAGAAACACAGCAGTACCTAATACATAGAACCAAACACAGAGAGGCAGCCAAAATGAGGAAATAAAGAAATATGTCTGAAAAAAGAACAGGAGAAAACTCCAGAAAAAGAGGTAAACAAAATGGAGGCAAGCAACCTACCAGAGACAGAGTTCAAAACACTGGTTATAAGGATGTTCAAGGAACTTATGAGAATGTCAACAAAGAGACAGCAAGCATAAAAAGAGACATAGAAACCATAAAAAGCAGTCAGCAATGAATACAATAACTAAAATGAAGAATGCATTAGAAGGAAAAACCAGCAGACTAGGTGAAGCAGAGGATCAAATCAGTGATTTGGAAGGCAAGGTAGCAGAAAATGCCTAATTGGGACAGCAAAAAGAAAAAAGAATAAAAAAAAATAGATTAAGAGGCATCTGGGACAACATCAAGTGTAACAACATTCACAGCACAGCGGTACCAGAAGTACAAGAGAGAAAGCAAGGGATTGAGATTTTATTTGAAGAGATAATGACTGAAAACTTTCTTAACTTGGCAAAGGAAATAGATATACAAGCCCAGGAAGTGCAGAGAGTCCCAAACAAGTTGAACCCAAGAGGCCCACATCAAGACAACATTACAATCAAAATGGCAAAGTTTAAAGACAAAGAGAAAATCCTAAAAGCAGCAAGAGAAAGGCAACTAGTAATTTATAAGGGAGCTCCCATAAGCTTGTCAGCTGGTTTCTCAACAGAAACTTTGCAGGCCAGAAGGGAGTGGCAGGAAATATTCAAAGTGATGAAAAGTAAGGATCTACAACCAAGATTACTCTTCTCAGCAAGGCTATCATTTAAAATCAAAGGACAGATAAAGAGCTTCCCAGACAAGTAAAAACTAAAGGAGTTCACCACCAAACCAGTATTACAAGGAATGTTAGAGGGGCTACTTTAAGATGAAAAAAAAGATAAAAAATATAAATAATAAAATGGCAATAGTTACATATCTCTCAACAATTACTTGCAATGTAAATGGATTAAATACTTCAATCAAAAACATAGGGTGGTTGAAGGGATAAGAAAACAAAACCCTTACATATACTGCCTACAAGAGACTTGCTTTAGATTGAAAGACACACACAGGCTGAAAGTAAAGGGATGGAAAAAGATATTTCATGAAAATGGAAATGGAAAAAACAAAAAACAAAAAAAAGCTGGAGAAGCAATACTTATATCAGACAAAATAGACTTTAAAACAAAGGCTGTAACAAGAGACAAAGAAGAGCCCAGTAATCCTACTTCTGGGTATTTATCCAAAGAAACACAAAATGCTACTTTGAGGGGATGTGTGCATCCATATGTTCACTGCAACATTATTTACAATAGCCAAGATGTGGAGGCAGCCTGGTGTCTGCTGATGAAAGAATGGATAAAGACGAGGTGGTACATATATACAATAGAATATTGCTCAGCCATGGATGGGAATGGGTTCTTGCCATCTGTGGCTGCATGAATGGACCTGCAGGGTATTGTGCTGAGTGGAGTATGTCAGGTAGAGAAAGACAGATGCAATGTGATATCACTTATATGTGGAATCTAAAGAACAAAATAAACAAACAAAACAGAAACACACTCATAGACACAAAGAACTCTTTGATGGTTGCCAGAAGGGAGGGGGCGGGTGAAAAATGGGAAGGGATTAAAAAGTACAAATTGGTTATTATACATTAGTCAAGGGGATGTAGGGTATAGGAGAAGGAATATAATCAATAATATTATAATAACTATGTATGGTGTCAGATGGGTACTAGATTTACCAGGGTGATAGATAGGAGGGGGTTGGGGGACAGGGTGAAAAAGGTGAAGGGATTAATAAGTACAAATTGGTAGTTACAACATAGTCATGGGGATGTAAAGCATAAGGAATATTGTCAATAATAAGGTAATAACTATGTATGGTGTCAGGGGGTACTACACTAGTCAGGGGGATCACTTCTTAAATTATACAAATGTCTAACCACTATGCTGTACGCCTGAAATTAATATAATATCAAGTGTTGACTTTAAATTAAAAATTAAAAAATGGAGGAAAGGTGAAGGGGAATAAGAGTTTCAAATTTCCAGTTATAAAACATAAGTCATGGGGATGTAATGTACAGCACAGGGAATATAGTCAATAATAATGTGATAGTGTGGTATGGTGTCAGATGGTTGTAGGACTTATGGTGATCACTTGTTCAGGTATATAAATGTTGAGCAACTACAGTGTACACCTGAAACTGATATAATATTGTATGTTAGCTGTATTTTTTAATAAAAACCTTAAAAAAAAAAGCTTGGGGCTTACCCTATAAGGTCAAAGTAAAATTCTTAAACATGGAACATGGACCAAATGTTCATGAGTCTAAGGTATTACTTTGCTGGAAGATGCAATTTAGAAATGACACTCAGCCTTGGGAAAAAAGGAACTATCATGTTTGTGTGTATGCAGTTGACAACTGCTGGTGTTTTACACACGAATGAACAATCTAGTCAATCACAAGATGTAGACTAGGAATAAGTTCATGACATTTTCAGCCACATTTTTCCTGTATGTGAACTCCATGGTATTATAAGCTATAAAGCGTAGCTCTGGGGTGATTTAGCCAGCTGAATAATAAAAAAGGATAGGCTCTAGAGGAGTAGGTCATAACAATGCTGGAAGTGAAAGAAATCCAAGCACTTTCATTATATAACTACAGTTCTGTGGTCATGTTACATGATGTGCCTATGTCTGTGCAGTTCATTTTTTGAAACCTGTGTGCTATATCCCTCAATGGCTTATTCTGAAAACGGTCTAAGATGACAAGAAATGACCAAAAAAATTACATAAAGCTCACACTCCAAATAGAGCTCTACAGAAAATACAGCTGCCACCTGGCCTTCTGGCTAACTTCACTTCTTTCCTTTCAGGCAGATATTAGTTAAATCCAGACCACACAGTTTGTTCGTCCAGGTGGCTCACGAAAATTCCAGAACCTGAACCTATAGCAGGAATGTCTGGCAAATGACAGAACATTGGCTGCTGTACAGGAGGGCAGCTTCCCTGTCTCCGTGCCTAAGCAAGCTTCTCCCAGGCTCTGTGAGCCTGGGTGCCTTCAGCTATGAAGTCAAACTGATTATCCTTGTCATCTCTCAAAGATGATGTCTGCAATGTGCTTGGGACAAGTACTGCTCCTGTATGTATACTGATGCTATAAAATTAACTGCAGAAACTTTAAAACTCAGTGCTAGTTCACGGTTAACATGATCACGGTCTACTTGAATATAATTGGATCTAAACCAAGTCACTGTGCTTGTCATTTCATACAAAACGAGAATCAAGGTTTCCTATTCTCTCTGTATAAAATACATCCTGTGCTTTAAAATTTAGCCAGGGTGCATTAACGTATGGAAAGTAATTTGGTCTGGATTGGCTTTTGAAATCCTGTTTAAACTAAGATAAGAGGCATTTAATAGTAAAAGTCACACCAGTCACATAGTTGCTTTCCCCCTTTCCTGATTTTTTAAAAGTCAGAAATTGCTGGTCTCCATAACTGCCTACCTGTCTCTAAAGAAAGTGACAGGTTGAGCTGAGAGTTCGAGCCTGCAAACTCTTGGGTTTGGCTTCAGTTCTCACTTACCCAGTAATGCTAGAGACCTCGGCATAGCCCACACCATAATTCTGTATATATCGTCAACAAAATGACCATCAGGAACAGTGAGGCAGATTAGAAGGGTAAATATATGTCAAAAAAAACCTGGCCATAAAATAAAAGTGAATGGAACAACATTCAACATCTGTGAAGAATGTTGGAGGATGATGTTATAGCTTTCAAGAAAATATACAGGTAGAACTTTACACAATTTTAATCATAAACAAGATCCTAGTAAGAAATAATTTTATGTTCCTTATGTGTTGATATTTACCAAGATGTTTTCAGATTTTGATTTCCTATTAAACCTAATTGATAACAAGTTTATCATTCATTTGCATAATTCTACTTCCTTCACCATTTCTTATTCAGAGCATGACATCATGGAGTAGGAGAATGGAAACTGTTTCTGTACTTTGGGAAGAAAAAGGCAATGTTTGTGATAACCCAATTTTCCCCCCTCCTTCTAAGCTAAACACATAATTTTTAACACATGTTTTTTTCTTGGAACCATTTTTACTTCTGGCTTTATGTAAAATGTGAGAATTTTCTATCTTAAAAAATGGCACTAGTTCATCTCTTATGACACTCCCATTGTATGTTCATTGCCAGTGAGACAATCTGTTTAGAGCCATCAATATTATTACTATAAATAGAACTGTATAATGTGCTTACATGCATGTTTATGATTTTCAATTTCAGGATTGTGTTGTTTCGGCCTTAATCAGAAAGGTTATCACAACAAAATAATAATATTTAGACAAGGTTTTTGGAATTCAAATACACTTTGTAAATACAAATAATACCCATTTACCAAGAGTGGACTGACTTATTGTACGTAATTCAAAACCACTACTCATCTTGGGATTAGGCCTGTAAACAGAAATGTAATTCATGAATTTTATTAATTAATCAGCCATTAGATAGCTGTTTCTCAGTCAACTTGTAATATCTTAACATTTAGATTTTTAAGTGTGTTTTATAGGCACACATAGTACTCTCAATTTCTAAGGCTTATGCGATAAATCCAGTCATCTAACCTTCACCTTCTAGGTATAAGGATCTCATAAAATAGCAGAATATTGAGGTCAGAGACAGCTTGAGATTCTCTGAATTATACTGTTTGCTAATCATCTGCAAATGTGTTTGCTTCACTATTTAAAAAGGCAGAGATATGAGCGTGTGTGTGTACATATAAAAATGCATGCATGTATAAAAATATTCACACACACACTGGAATATGGAACACAAGAACTCGATTCAGAATTTAAAATTTCAGTTTCTAGTCCAGCTTCCAGCAGCTCAAATATTTCAAGTTCTCTGAGTCCCAGTTTCACCATTTGTAAAGTAGCTGTGTAGAACAAATATGTGCAGAGCCCTTTTGTAAACAGTGAAATATAAAGCACTAAACATACGCAAGGGTTGTGTGCTTGTGTATGTGGTCATTTTGTATGCACATATAAATGAACGAAGGTTCTTTTCCTCCTCTCTCTCAGATATCGGATCTTTAAAAAAAGGATACTCATAAGTCTAAATGAATAAAAGCAAATAAAGTGAAAAAGAATCATATCACATTAGAGAAAATATTGGGGAGTCCACCTTGTCTTGTTCGGGAGCTATCTTTGGGGTCAAGGCCAACTGTGCCTACTGTACACAGATTCTTCTACCTTAGAAACCACTGTTTCCCCAGAAGAGCCAAGGTTTTCCACAGGCAGTTTCCATAGCAGTACTGACATGGCTCTGGTATTGAGGGGGACACGGGAAAGAGGGGGATGGGAGGGCAAAGAAGAGAAATGAAAGAGATCCTGAAAAGGGAGAGTTGGAGGAAGGGCAGCCTTTCATGTCTACTGGAAACTTGTTTGTCAAGTTCTTGTAAGTCAGGAATTGTACACGCATCCAACCATACTTTACTACAATTTTTTTAAAAAGTCATTCACAGTTGACATTTCCTAAATGTCATGTTTAGCTACAAAACGCAACCCTGGCAAGACATCAAGGGTACTGCCTTTGTTGCTAAAATCTGGTTTGTTTGGTCACAGCAAATAACTAACAAAGGCATGGCTATCTTCTCTTAAATTGAGAAGCATTTGCTCATGGATCCCAGAAAGCACTTTAAAATACATCTATGGACAGTTAAAAACTACAAACTATCCCCCCCCAAACGGGAAGAAAGGACATTAACAAGAATCCTTGGCAATAACTAGCCTCTCACACTGGTGAGGACTTCAGAGGCATGAGGGCTGAAGCAAGCAAGCAAGGTGAAGATGTCCAAACACGACTCTTGACCAAACCAAGTTACATAGCACGAGACCTCCAGCTCCATTTCCAGGGTCAGGAGGCTGAGGCTCAAGTCATCTCATTGTACCAAGATGAGGAACATGACATCCCTTCTACTAAGAACAAAGAGCCTTCACTAAAATTCATGATTTTGGCCAATGCATCTTTTCCTCCGTGGGACCAAAGAGAGGGCCTGAGCTAATAATTCACATTGTTAAAATTATGGACAAAAGCAAATAATTACTCGTGGTTAGCTTAGCTTAGGTTTGCTCCAACATGCCTTTCCTGAAGTGACTCCTCTAGAACACAAACTCACGGGGCAAATGTTTAACTTCATTAAGCCTGTACTGACATCAAGAGGGTACACTTTCAATGGACTCAGTTGTGCAAAAATGCGGATCAGGCATCTTTACCGAAGGTCCACTTCAATATTTGTGGAATGTTCTCCTCTCGATAAACAGAAGACCAGAGTTTGGCCAAGAAAATGTAAAAGCTGTAATTTCCTACAACTGTGTGGCATGTTTCTTTTTTCGACTGTAGCTGGTGCTTGTAAAAGTCACTACTTCAGTAAGAGTTGACTGTGTGTTCATTTCTCAAGAACAATGTGTCTGAGTGGGAAACACCTTCAGAATTATTTTTTTAAGGGATAAACTAAACGATGTCAGATTTCTTTGTGAAAGAGGGGCTGTGGCAATACAAAAGGTGTTTAGATTTAACGTCTGAAAATCTGGGGTATTGCTGCTGTTGAGGGTGGGGGTGGTGAAGGGTTAGAAGGGGCCACATCCCTGGGCTCTCGGGTTCCACTTTAAGGGTAGTGGCTCCATTTGAAAAAGGAGAGATTTATTTTCATAACAGGCAGTGAGAAATAGCGAGGCAGATGTACGTGGGTTGGCTCTGGCCCTTGATTAGCAGACAGGAATGATACTGCCTTTACGTTTCACCAAATATATCCATCGAAACACATACAAGGGACCTCTACTTGAGTTGCACAATTAAGATCCCAAATGCAGTGATCGTGCTGTTTTAGGAAAGTTTAAATGGGGCCAAATTTCCATTTGCAGAGCTGTTCTCAGATGTGGTTAACAAATTACAATGGACGTTTTCATCCCCTCTTCTTTGCTTCTCTAGGTTGAAAAGGCTGAAATCACGGCATTCTGAAAATGTTTCTGGGTCTTGATTCAGGAAGTACTTGACAGAGACCAGATGGACTTCTTCCAGCAAAGCAGAGGATGCAACCAAGCAGTGCCCTTTCTCAGAACAAGAATGCTCCCAAGCTTTTTAAAGACCATCCCTGTCTTGTACAACATGTAGGTGCTGTCGTCAAAGGAGCTAAGTTTTTTGACAGCTAAAATGGGAATGTGGCTTTGAGCACACATTCAAAAACTCCCTGTGCAGCTATGTTTCTGTGTCAGAGCGGGTGTTCCCCCTCCCCGCTGCCTTTTCAGTTCTTTTCCTCCTAGAAGCAAGGGGTGTGTGTGTGTGTGTGTGTGTGTGTGTGTGTGTGTGTGTGTGTGTGTGTGTGTGTGTGTGTGTGTGTGTGTGTGTGTGTGTGTGTGT
>NW_017731373.1:4458068-4516665 GCF_001890085.2 Hipposideros armiger | reverse complement strand
GTGTGTGTGTGTGTGTGTGTGTGTGTGTGTGTGCGTGCGCGCGCGCGCTGTTAATCCTCTTGGAATGTAGCTCTTATCACCACCTAGAGGAATTCATTACCCTTTTGCCCTCACAGCTCCCCAGGCCCAGGAGACTAAGGAACAAGAGCTCAATTGTCTGGGGAGCTGCCCCCTGAATTCAGGTGTGCTGGCATGAGTTATGGTGCACCCGATTTTTTTCTATAATCAAAAGGGAAGGGGAGAAATTAATCATGCTTCCCTCTCCAAGAGAGTAGGAGGGAAAGAGCCTTCAGAAACAGGCTGAGGCCCCCTGCCATTAAATCCAGCTATTCTAAAGCCAAGGGTTTAAGAAAGAAAAAAAGAAAGCAGGTTCACAAGTACATTCTATAGCTGTGTCTGCAAAAGGCCAGAGCAACTGATCAATATAGTGGGAGAAAAACTAGCTAAACCAGTTATTTGGAATAATGTTTAAGAAAGAGACAGAAACACTGCTTGTTTGCCTCCCCCCCCCCCCCCCTTAGCTTCTGCTGGTTATGCAGTGGTTTCAAAACCAAAATGTTTTGTATTTTATATAGAGCTTGCAAAACTCATTTTATGTCTTCAAGTGTACGCCCTTTTCTATCGTCCTTAAATCATCAGTTTTGCTTACACAGGAAAGCAAACTCAGAATACAAATGCAGCACGTACCTCTTTGGGCTGTAAACCATGAGGCATTGTCATATAGTCTGGGCATTAACACAAAGCAAGAGGTGGGACACAGAAACACATCCGTCTCTGGTTCTTTCTTCAAGCACATAAACATGAAACTGAGATGGACACCGAAATGGGAAACTACCCAAACCAGAAAGGTAGCCAAATAGATCAGAGAAGAGATATAACAACATTCTTAGAATCCATTAAAAGGCAATAGAAAGCAACCATGAATCGAACAATACTGAACTAGATCTACCCTCTTAAAGAACTAGGTCGAGGGGCAGGGATTTATAACCAAGCTCCTCAGATATTTTTGAGAATCCAATACTTCCTGAATGAAGTCCACAGGACCACCTTTCACTAAGATCTACATTATTATTAGCTGTTTTCACAAGGCCGAACTGTGGTTGTATCAAAGTAAAAATTCATAATCAATCCCTCACTGGAGGAACTGAAGAGAGTAAATACAAACATTTTAATGCTTCATCCTGCAGCATAAGGCTATGGAAATCTGTCATCAATTCTGAATACAATATTAGTGAATCCCTTTGATAACAATTATGCATGTCAGAACACCAGGAATAATGCAGTATATTAACTAAAATATACCAGGTGTTGGAGAGAAGTTACTGACGAGCTAATATATTTATTTTTTTAATGGAAAATTTTAGCCCTTGACAAAATAAAATATGTTCCATTCATTTAACTTTCATTTCTCCGGATTTTGAAAAGTGCCTTGCCTTCAGATGTTTTTACTGCAAACATGCTCTTAGAGTCACAGAATCCTCTACCATACATTAAGTTTATTTACTTAACAAATATTTATTCCTCTGCATTCCCAGTATGTACACACTTGGAGGAAAGCTCTCTAGTGCTGGTTAGCGCAACGAAAAACACAACCACTGAGAGAGATGCTTGGCACTTCCTCCCCGCAAGTGCTCCACTACAGAAGAAATATACAAATCTGCCTCTCCCTTGGAGTTCTCATTGATTTCCGTCCATTGATTTCACAGTGAAGCATTTCATTTTCAAAACACTTTCATAAACATGATTGTGAACCATGCTGTGAGGTTAATTTTTGGTGATAACACAAAACCTGAGAAGATTTGTTTCTCAGAAGGTTCTTGGCAGTGACTGAACATATGGTGTGCTCTTTGCTGAGGGTAACTCGTCACACAAGAGAATTGCGATTTCCTTAACCCATCCATTCTCTGTATTACTGAAGGAAAAAAGACTATTAACATTCTGGAGGGAAGGACAGTGGTTAACAGATACGTTAATCTCTGTTTTCTTCCTAAACCCACTAGGATGATGAGAAAGAAGTAAAAAAGCGTATGTCCAAAAGGACAACAAATGCGAGGAGACAAAAATGGCTGAGATATGCAACAACAATTATGAAAGGCAGAAATCAGACGAGTGGGTCACTGATGAAATGCAGCGGAAGCCATGGAGACTTAAGGGCCCAAAGACAAGAATACAAAGGAGAAACCAGCAATTTGGCCCCCAGTGAACCCCAGGAAGATCAGAGGGTGACAGGTCCACGCCACTCAGAGCAGCTAGGCAACCATGCCTCCCCAGCCCTGTGGGACATGGGTGTTTTATTCTCTAAAAAAACTGAACCCAAGCAGCTGGAGACTTCAGGCCTTATGAAGGACAGTCTGGGGTGCTAGGCTGAAAACAAGGGGCTTCGGAGACAGTCTGGACGCTGACAGTGACGCCTCCGGCCCTTCTCCCATTCAATAGCTTAGACAGTGTCTAGTCTTAAACCCCCAGGCAGGAGAAGTGGATCCTGTTCAGGGAAACTGAGTGGCTACAATAGGAAAACCTATAAATGTTGACATTGCGGGGGGAGGGGTTAAGTTTGATTTGCTGAAAGGAATGAATTCTTGTCTGTTAGTGGTTGGATGAGACTGGCAATGAACAGGAGACCAGAGGAGAGGTTTTGGGGATAACCAGTAGAGTCTTGTGGCTGCGGTCATTATTTCCCGTGACCGGGGCATCAGAAACCTTGAGTTTAGGTCCTGCTTGCGTCATTGACTCTTCATGTGGCCTTTGAATTACTTTTCATTCCTGGGCTTCAGTTTCCTCACTTGTAAAATGAAGAGTTATGGTCCTAGGATCCTGTTATTCTTTTTTTGCCATCCTGCCACCTGTTGGCAGCTCAGCGGCAGCTCAGCTCTGGCCGGGACACGAACCACTGTTGCTCAGAGCTCGCACTCTTGAGTGAGCTCTTAACCAACTGAGCCACTCGGCCAGCTCCGGATCCTTTTATTTTGAGCTGCTCACTCTTCACAGCAGCTCTAAAATGACAGACACAATGTCACAGGTCTTGGACATGGTGCCATCTGCAGCCTGAGGCTTCCCTGACTTCTTGGGGTCCTTCCTGCTCCCACAGCAGGTAGTTGCCATTCTTACACGGGATGCAATGATATCATCCTATCCAAAAGGCTGTTTTCAACACTCTTGCACGCCAAATACAGAACAGGACCCGGAGGCGCCTACCATATGCCGATATCAGCTCCCCATTTTCCCACATAACAAAAAGCATTCTCAGGCGGAGCCAACCCAAACTCAACCTCTCCACTCTCACACTTTTTTTTCTTAATGAAACTCAGGGAAACAAAAGAGCGGAAAACTCAGCACTCCTCTTCCTCTTTTCAAGGTCAACTTTGAAAACAGAATCATAATTAACATTTATTGAACTTAGGCTATGTCTGAGGCACTGGGCTGGAAGTTTTACATGCCTTTCTCATCAGATTCCCATACACCCATTTTACAAATGAGAAAATTGAGACTTCAAGAGCTGAAGTGATCTACTGTACCCAGGGAGCAGCCAGAGCCCTCGGTTTTGCTCTAACTGCGGAGTCCGCACTCTCTTTCCTACTATCTTTAGCCCAGAGAGCCAGTCCCCCAGCCACAGCAAGAAAGTTTTCTGCAGTCCCCCTCCACCGGCATTTCCTGTGGCTTCTGGGATTGACATGATTGGCCCTTCTGCTGGAAAGTTAGGAGGCAAGCTGAAAAATCAATACTGGCTCCTGCAAGAAGCAGCCTTGCCCAAAGCTAAATGAAAGCCACCTGAACATTTTCAGAACTGTGGCCATAATCATCTGTCTTGTTGCATACCATGTCCCAACATGCTACTGCAGTAAATCACTGCAAAATCACTTCTCCATGCTCACTCATACAAAACAGAAGACCACAATATTTTTTTGTCATTGCTCTGAAGCTCCTCCATCTAAACTCAAGAGCACTTGGCAGGATGGTTACATAATAGGCAGCTTGCTGAGATTACTATTTCAGAGTACCACTTTTTCAGGGTTTATCGCAAGTTGTTTTAAATTTCATTTAGCTCTAACTTGTTATACAACTTTATGTTTGGAAACTATGTCCTCTGCTCCATCAACGAGCTATATTGGAAAATACATCCCGAATAAACCTTTTCTTCTGTGGAAAAAAGAAGAAAGAAAAATACAGTTGTTTGAGGTTTAAAAAAATGTGTTGGCAAACTTTTGTTTTACCCTTTTAGAGGGCCATACCTTAGGGTCATATTGAGAAAGGGAAGTTATTTAACTTATAGTAAGACATTAATCTGGAAAGCTAAAAGATTTATTTTGATATCTAATCTGAATTAATGGTGTGGTCTTGAGACTTCAATTTCATGCGCCATAAATGAATCCAATGACCAAATCACTGTTCAGTGTAACTTGCAAACCAAATGATCACTTACCTATTACTAATGGCTATAATAACTCTGAGAAGACACTGGCAAACTTGGTGGGGTGGGTATTTGTGGTTTGATCACCCAGTATCTATTTACTCCCACTTCTCCTGGCCACGAAAGCTCTATTTTGTATTGGAGGAGCCAGTGAAGCTACCTCCAGAATGGGGCTGCGGCTGGGGCTGGGGTATGTGACTCATCATCAGGATGAGCCCATCAGCACATCATCCCATGTGCCTCAGTTATGGATTTGATGCAGCTCAAAACAGGCCATCAGGCCAAAGAGAGGCAAGTCTGGGGTTCTGTTTGAGCCATCAGGAAATTGGACTTTCTCTTTCTGGCTTGAATGAAGAAAGAGGATGATGGGACCAAAGCTGCCCCCGTCATCTTGTGAACATGTGGAGCTCAGAAAGAAGTGCAGAGGAAGCAGGTCAGGAAATACACAGCCCAGTCAACTCCCACTGAAGCGTTTTCCTGAAAGACTCATCTAATGATCTCTCTGTTGGCTGCCCCTAACTGCAAGGGGGGGCTGGGAAATTCAGTCTTTTGGCTGGGCACACTGTCCCCTTGAATAAAACCTGTGTGTTACTAAGGAAGAAGGAAAGAACGGGTTTTGGGTGAGCAATTAGTCGTCTCTAGGTGGTCTGTTTGGGTTAGGTTTTCTGTGCAGAAACAGAAAGACAGATATCCTATCTATGTAAAGGAAGTATTAAATATTTCAGAGTCTATAAATTAGAGATAAAGCCAAAACACACAATGTTTGATTTGTAAAATCTTTCATGAGGGTAATCTGATTTTTCTTTTATAGCAAATTCATTTGGAATTATTACTCAATTTTGAAATATGGTCTCTACAGTGAAAACTGCAGGATCAGCAAGCATGTGCAGCAGCCTAACTTTGCATGTTCAATGTAGATACTGAAAACAATGTTGCTATCATTTTAAATATCCTAATTTCTTCTTAAATTATAGAATAAATCATACTACATATTTATGAATCCACTATCTCAAGGCAGGAATTGGTTTTTTTTTTTTGCTTCAAATTATGCCTTAGACTTCTATAGGTTAGGTTAGAAATGATTACAAATACAGGAATCTTTGAGTTGACATTTAGTTCTCAGGGGATAGCTTTAAAAACTGGAGAATGGAAGTAGCTACTTTTAATAATTTTTCCCCCTAGTCACATAGACACATCATACTTTAGAGGACATGGAGAACGCCAAAATGAGATTCTCTGAAATTATTTAGCATGGCATGAGAAAAGGGAGATAAACACGAAAACAATGGTTAATATTGGACCAAGAGAGATAAGAGGCAGGGGAGTCACAGAGCTGGATTGTTAACAGATGCTCTGCCTTCAGTCTTGAGTTATGTAGGCAACAATAAATGGTCTTTGTAGATCATGTTCATACAATTTCAGACCTGGAAGGATGCTTGAAAATCACTGAATTCAACCCTCTCACTTTACAGAGGAGAAACATTTGGACCTGAAAGTCTGGGTTACTCCTCTAACGTTCTACAACAAGTTCACGGCAGAGCCTGGATCAAATTTCCTAACTCATGGCACCGTACTTTTTCCACTAATTTCCATTAAGTAGTTACAGAATTGGGAAGCTGGTCTACTGGCTGTAAACCGTAATTTACCTCCGTGTTTACTGTGGATTTGTTCTGAGAGGTAGGAGAAATTGATTGACATCTGCCTAGAGTGATTAATGAGGAAAAATACATGATATCTCTCCTTACTGAACGAAACCGGGCCCAGGGCGTGGACAGAGGCCTCCCTGATACCTAAGGAAGAGGCTGAGAGGTTTTTGGGGTTTAACAGCTGACTGAACCTCTGCTTTCTAATGGAAGTGAATTCTTTGTCATTGTCTGTTTCTACCGCTTTCCACCTATACTGCTGAAGTTCCCCTGAAATACTGAGCAGCTCTCAGCCACATGATGCTCACCATAAGCTCCCCGCCCAAGTTCAAAACTAGGGTAATCAACAAGTGATGGAAAAACTACATCATGTGAAGGTCTCTCTTCGACATAGCAGAAGATAGAATCAAGGATAATCTTGCAGAGTGGTTAGTTTGAGTGTACTACAAATAATGAGTTCTTAATAGACTTTCATCACTTGGCAGCTTATAAATATTAGATGTGCAGGACATCCCCCACTCGGCAGTTTCTCTAAGTAAACCTAAAAAGTGTGGACCTGGGATTTGGGAGTTCTGGAAGAAACCCCAGAGATGGACTAATAAGTTGAGTTCCTTCATTTTGCAGAGATTAGGAAGAAAGCTAATAATATCTGCTAAATCAGGTGTGAAAGAGCAATTACTGTTCTCAAATCATGGCACACTAGCTGAAATGTTTACAAATATATTCAGCTGAAAAGCATCACATGAGGTCTCTAGTTATCCAGAATCAGTCATTTTCATATGGTTTGGCTTATGTTTCCTTTTTCCAATTAAAAATTTGACTTTGTTGGTTCCTTCTTATTATAAAAGTAGAATATGGTTACGGTAGCAAAATTAAAGATGGAGATAAAAAAGAACATTTTAAATGCCTATGATCTTACCATCCAGAGAACCACTTTAAAAACCCTTAAAATATATTTCCAGATCACTTTCCAAGAACATATACATATATTAACAAAAATATAAGCACACTGTGCATACTTGGTGTTTTTATAACATAATTTTATCACTTAATATATAATGAGCATCTTTTCATTATCAATATTTATCTACATTATCTATAATAGCTGAATAGTGGTTCACTATTTGACTGTAATATAACGTATTTAAGCAGTTATTATACATATGAGCAATTTCCTATTTACCCTCTTATGATGTGATTTATATCTTTGTGGCTGAAACCCTTGCACACATTCTGAATTATTTCCTTAGCATAAATTCCTAGAAGTAAAATTTCTGTGATAAAACAGTGAACTCATTTTAAAGGATTAAAAAAAATGCATGTTACCAAACTACCATTACAAAGAGAATCATATAGTTTAATTTGAGTTAATGCATATCAAGTGTATGGGTCAGTTCAACACTTCATGAAGAGAAACTATATACGCACTCGCTGGTCAAGTGTGACAGATGTGCTTGAATCTATAATCTTGATCAATGTTAACTACAGACACCTGAATCAATTCAATCATTTTTATCCTAGAAGCTCCCCATTTCTACACCTCCAGCCATAACTGATTTATACATTCCAGTTTGACTTTTTGGGGGGCATTTGGTGCCCTCTTATCTTCCCCTGTGTTAAGTCGTCTTTTTATACACCTAACAATATTTTTAAAGAGAGTCTAATAGATGGTTAGTCCCGGGCAACATTCTTGTAGTGCTCTGATTACATGCATCAGCTCAAAAAGCTATCCAAATTATGCTCCTAATTAGATGCCAGAACCAGTTTGCAGTTTGACATTTTAATGAAATGATAGACACGACATCTGAAGTTCAGGCAAAATCAACAAGTACCTGCAAGACTAAGGAGCAGGAGTGGAATGCACTGTCAGACCACACGTTTTCTTTTAATTATTTTATCTATTCATTTTTATTCCACCTCATTCCAAAAAGGACTTAAAAGAGCTTTTCTTTCTGAATGTGTTTTCTAAATTGAACATTTTCACATCACTGAGGCTGCCAACTTCTTTCCTAACATAAGGATATTCTTCTGTCATAACTGCTTGCTATATTTGGAGACTGAATGGCAAGGATATTGTTCTTATCCAGAAAAGAGGAAAAAGTAGCTCATTATGATTATAAATCCTGCCTGGAAGACCTCCTCCAAACAGAGTGACCCTGGGTATGCAACACCAGTCCCATAAAAAAAAAAAAGGAAGAACTCAATTTCTATGATGAATAAAAGCTCCAAAGAATCACAAAAAGTCGGGCCTTTGGGCTATTCACTTCCCCCAGAGACTGTAAGAATTCATATCCCAGGCATTGTGACTTGTGAGACCATTGTGAGGCCCAATCACGTTTAAGAGCCAGACAGCAGGAAAAGCCAGCCCAGAGCAGGGGAGGCGGCTGCCATCTCCCGGTAGGCTTGTCCTTCTCCGCCTCCTAGTCCACCCCTCACACCTCTCTGGGGTCCGGCTCTGGTCTCCTGTCCCAAGTTTTGAAGCACGGTTCTTTTTCAGCCGTGGCCTTTCTAAATCCTCATCTCTGGACTCCATTTCCACCTCTCTTCCATTGGCCTAAACCTTCCCTGGTATCTTTTGTTCCAGGGTCGCATGCTGAAAAGACATGGTCCTAGACCCCACATTACACACTGAAGGACACTTCACAAGTCCCAGTTATGTGGTGAACGGAGATGTGGCAGAAAATTAATTTGTTGTGATTTTGGAAAAAAGGGAGGGGGTGTTAAGTGCTACATTAATGGGGGTTAAAAGGAATGAATGTCATTGAACTTAGTTGGCATATTAAAAGTGTTATGCTGAGTTTTGCTCATCTTCTACATACTCCCAAATGCCACCATTTTGGAAGAAATGAATCATTTTCATTGTGAAACCTGAGGTTTTCTGGAAATGTTAAGAAAATCTCAAGAAAAACACGCAGTGTTTCCTCTGAACCAGCAGTATATCCAAGGGCCGCTCAACGATAAGACCTACCTGATTACCAGAAAATATCATTTTGACAGTTAGCCCAAACATACTCGTAAACCTGATGATGTTTTAGCACATCACAATCTGGAGAGCCCTTTTAAATAATTATTTTATTTGGTCCTCACCACAATTTAGTAAGGTAGGTGTTAACATTCCCACTTCAGAGATGAGAGCGCTTAAGCGCCCAGAGGTCATAGGACGCACTCCAGTCACTGAGGCAGCTTGTTCAGTGGTTAAGCACGTGGGCCCTGAAGCAGATCACCCAGGTTCAAGTCCAGGCCCTGCCCACTGTTAATTCTGTAACTTTGGGGAAGTCACTTAACATCACTATGCCTAAGTGCCTACATCATAAAACATGGACAAATGACAATATTACCTACCTCACAGGGTGGTTGTGAGGATGAGTTGAGGTCCTACATTAAAGCAGTTACAGAATTAGGAAGTTAGTCAGCTGGTGCCTGGAACACACTAAACACTTGAGAAATGTTTACAAGACTCAATTCTCAGAGCTAAGTGCTTTCAGGTCATAGGGGGTATTCCTTATCTTTAACAATTACATTGCTTCATCTTTTTATCAGCAGAGAAATTAGCAATTTCTCACAAAAGGAAAATACATGCTAAAAGGAAACCTTGGACTGAACATAATGACTCAAAAAGGAAGAGAATAGGGCAAAAGTTCAAGTATGGCTTCTTAAAAGAACCCCATTTATTCTTGTTTCCAGAAAAATACTGCACATGATTTAAGTATTTTCAGTCATTTTAGAGCACAATGAAAGGTCAAGCTAAATGGAAGTAATATTTGTGTAGCCCATGGTGACTGTCGGGGAGTCTGTTTCCCATGGCCTGGTCCTTGATGTAGACAATGAAGCATTTCTCTGGACCAGCACTGAGAAGAAAGGGCGGTGCGACCCCCCCAGCCCTCCAGCCTCCTCCGGCACCCCCTCCGTGTGAGCTTTCTGTGAAGAGAGGAGAACAAAGATGCAGCTCGCAACTCAGGAGTGCTGCGGAAAAGAGCAATTTCACCCAGGAGCCAAGGAGGTGGGAAATCAGCAGAGGAATATGACCGAGACACAGTTTTGAATTTTTGTTTTGTTTTTGTGGCTTTGGGAGCAAAAATAAGAGGATGAAAGGCAGGCAATGTGGTGTTGATAGGGCAGGAAGGAACCCAGTGACCAACCAAGACAAAGGGCGGGGAGGGGTTAGCAGAAAAAAACCACAGGTGGCTGGGCTGGAATAACTACAAAATAAAAAGGGCCAGTCTGCAGAAGATACCAAAGCAGTAAAGAGAGTGTCAAGCAAAGAGCAAGGGAGTGTTCTTTCAGAGAAGTTGTGGAAAAGTAGGTATGTCAGAGGACCATAACAGAGGCCACATAAAGCAAGAAATGAGTGACTTCTCAGTCCTTTTCTAGTGTACGTGAGGGACGGGGCGCTGGCCAGTGGGGCTCCTCGCTGTCGTCTATAGATTGCACATGTGATGTGGGCTGCGGCTGCTTCCTAGAAATTAAACCTTCTAAAGCATCACCTGAAGGGGGCTTCCAGTGGCACAAGTGTGGACTGGAGAGTTCAAAAGTCAAGTGCAGTGTGAGGAACCCAAATAAGGAACTCAGGGAGTCTCAAACAACGGTTACAAGTGAAAAAGGAAATCTCATTTGAAACAGGAACATATACCCCATTAAAACACAAGTTACCGACTTGTTCAGCCCAGAAGTTCTGCATGTTACAAGTGTAAAAACAACAATAACATAATTACATGTGTATGGCACTCTCAAGTTTATGAAGAATTTCTATAAAAGTGATCTTGTCCCACATGAATATTTTTCATGCCTCAATAAGACATGTTCTGCATATTATCATAAACATCCCTAAGAATTGCTTTTGTTACTGCAAACAGTTTTTAAATCTATAAATACTTATAGAATTTTATCTATAAATACTATACATAAATGCCAAATGGTAGGTTTTAGATTCTGAATCTATTCTAAAATATCTACTACTTTTTCAAAATAACTAATTAAATATAATTTAAATTAACTGAACTAGGTGTAAACATTGCAACACTCTGCATAGACCATTAAGCATCTTTCGTTAACAAGTTTCTATATTTCTAAACTCTCAGACATTCTAAGGGGCTACTATAGCTGAATTATTTTTAAAAGAATGTATTAAAGGATATCCCTTAAGGGTCTTTAAAAACACCTCTTAATAGCATAAACAGGAAGCATGCTATAAGGTTATGAAGAATGGTGAAATAAAAATGATTGTGGCCTATTTCCATAAAGAAGCATGGATAAAAGAAAACAAGCTAAAATTACTTCCAGCTTGCTGAGTTCAAATGAACTGTTATGTCATTAGGCAAGTGTCTTATTTACTCTTTGCCCTATATACAATAATATCATGTGTTGCTGAGAGTTACAAGTGTACATTAGCATTTTTTAATTTAGGAAAAAGGGGAAATTGTAAAGCCCTAAGGAACAGTTTTCCAGTTGACATAGTTCAGTATGCCTGGAGGGTGATGTGTACTTTGTACCCAAATCTTTATTAAATGTTCTGTCCTTGAGTTACAAAGATAGCACTTCTTTTTTTCTTTCAGCTTTGACAATACATTTATGCGGATCCCCCTCTTTTGGTCATCTGGCTTCCTATGTGACGGACAGCATACATTTGGGACATGGCTGCCTGGCTTTGGGACAGAAGTTGCAGCTTGGAGAAGGGAAGTAAAGCAGAGGGCTCACCCTTGGCCTTGGCACCAGGCACCAACCAACTGATGTGTTAAAAGCAAAATTCTATAGAAATAGAAACTGGTACTGTCAGTGCAGTAAGAACTCTGCAAAAGTACTTACATTAAAAAAAGATGTGATAAGCTGAATATTTTCACTGCATATACTAACTTCTGGAGTAAACGAAGCCTTCTAGAAAATTATGTCAATTCCTCTACACCGTTGAGTCTTTGCATTGTTCTAGGTTTGGGTTTCTCCAATGCCATAGTCCCCATCACAGCAGATATCTTTTGTAGTCCTTACCGCTAGCTATGCTTATTGTGTTTATTCACTCGGTTCCTTGTTTCTTCGTCTGGCCCCGGCACTAGAATTATCTGCTCTCTGTATTGGGAGATCCCAATCTACTGAAGTTGAGTACCGATTCCTTGATCAGAGTTCATCTGGCCCAGAGTATATCTGGCCCAATATATAATTCACCATTATAGAGGTCACAGAAAGGCCTGCCTGAATATATTCTTTTATTTAACAGATACTCATGAACATCCCTTCTGTACCATGCAATGGGCACAGCACTGGGGTGGGGGCAGGTAATACTGGTGAATAGAACTTACAATCAGAAAGTCGGTGGTCTATTATGGTGCTAGCTGAATGTATCATGTACTATTCTTGCTGAATCTTTGAAAAGACCATAGAGAAAGAAAAAAAAGAGGACATCAGCTTACTAATCAGAGAGCGAGCTCATAGAGGGTCAAGCCACATCTCTCCTGCTTCTTTATTCATTTATTTTAGATTTATGTATGTATGTATGTATGTATGTATGTACATATTTAGTTCTATGTCTTACTTTTCTCTCCTACTTCTTTGAATTCATCTTCCTAACACTTTGTTGCTCTAGGTAAGCAACCCATGGCTCTTAAGTGGCTGCCAGAGCCTTCTTCAAGCTCTCTTTTCAGAAAGCTTTGCAAAAAGTCTTATAAATAGTCTTGCTATTCCAGGAAATGTTAATGCTCAAGGTACCCCTATGGAAGAAAAGGAAAATTCCTTTGAGATTTTTTTTTCCCCTTCAGTAACAAGAAACGCAATTAGGCCTATACTTGGCACTTTGTCAGTTCCCAGAATCAAGAGATCTCAAGGTTAGGAGACCAAAGCTACCAAGATGCGTTTGCTATTGACTATGGCTGGCCCAAAGTTCAAGGGTTAGAGCCTGAGAACGTTTTGCCCCTTTAATTTCCCATGTAAGTAACTTCCAAATACCAAAGCTTAGAGGACCCAGAATGCAAAATCCTTTCCATTACTTTATTGAAAAATTACGTATGCTGTGATTTATTGCTAATGCTGGTCTTTCAAAGCATTAGTCAGTACATCTCTGCAAACCTTTGGACAACAGCTGCCAATACAAGTTTAACACTTCATGGGTCAGCACTTAAAATCTGACGAATAATAAATCATACTTGTAACCAGGGTGAGGCACTGGGTTGATAATGTATTGAGAGTTTGTTAAAAAGTATGATCTATAGATTACGTTATAATTCAGCGCTTTGGAAAATGAAAGCTAAGTAAAATAATGATTGCCATTTACCATAGCTCTTTCTTCAGTGGTACACTTTCTCTAAGAAAGAAAATTTCCTTTCACAGAAAGAAAATTTCACTGTGTACTAACAATATAAAATTTGGTGATTTCAGATGTATACATGCTTGAAAAACAAAGAATTTCGATACTCTTTATAGCTTTATAGTGAATAATCCAAAGGGGACAATATTCTATTTAGGACTTGTCAGGGCAACATTTGGAAGCACTGTTTTTAACTTGTTTTGGAAGATATTCATCGATTTTTCCAGCATATAAACATTTTTATCACTTTCATTCTTGAAATATTACAAGTAATTGCTTGAGCCCTGGTAGAACAAATGCTACATATCAAATATCCATGTGATGTGAGGAACAACTGTATCTGTCTGTTTAGGAATGGCTGTGACATATTCAAATATATTTTAATAGACTCACAAGAGAAAAAAAATAAGGTCCTTTAATAGTGGGCAAGTTGCGTGTGGTAAGCAGACTCTACGAACCTCTCTTATCATCTTTCTGCCTTGGCATAAACTTTCAGGGCAAGTCAGGCTGTCTGTAGAGACTATCAGCATTAGGATTGCTAAAATTGATTCAATGCCTTCTTTTTAACAAGACGTAAAGCAGTAGCTAAAGGAAGAAGTGAGTCAAGCTGTAGAGAAACAGCCTAAGCACAAGGATGCCCTTTGGGACCTAGAGAGAACTTGCAGCATCTAATGAAACTGATTTCAAGCCCAGTGTCTAGCTAAAGAAGAACATGAGAAGAAACCCAGGCTCAGTTAGATGTGTTGATATTTACTGAAAGAAACACTCATATAGGTCTGACAATTAAGTTTGCCAACTTGTTGCAACTATGTTGCTAACCTTTTTTGATATCAGAGGGATTATTCATTATGAATTTGTACCAACTGGACAGTTAACCAAGTTTACTATTTGGAAGTGCTGAAAAGCTGCATGAAAAAGTTAGAAGACCTGAACTTTTTGCCAGCAATTCATGGCTCTTGCATCATGACAATGCACCAGCTCACATGGCACTGTCTGTGAGGGAGTTTTTAGCCAGTAAACAAATAACTGTATTGGAACACCCTCCCTACTCACCTGATCTGACTCCCAATGACTTCTTTTATTTTTTATTTTTTATTGGGGAATTGGGGGAAGGGGAACAGACAAGTTGCTGTCCTTTTGTTCTTCAGTCTAGTTGTGGAGGACGTTGCTTCACTGGCCCAAGTTGGCACCATCATTGGACTCTTCCCAGGCAAGGCAGATCAGCCGCCAGGTTCTGGACTGCCGCTCACGGTGGCTGCTGGCCGCACACGGGAGCCCATGGCAACCCACTGCCACAAGGGCTGCAGCCTACGCCATCGCCGGTGACTCATGGCAGCCCAGCTCCAGGTTGAGCTGTTGTTCAGCATCTAAGCTGTAGAGGGCAGTGTCACTGGCCCTCATATGTGGGATCCGAACTGGGGCCCTCTGGCGTCCCAAGCCAGTTCTTAACCATCGCGCCACTCGGCCGGCCCCCAATGACTTCTTTCTTTACCAAAGATAAAGGAAATGTTGAAAGGAAGACATTTTGATGACATTCAGGACATCAAAGGTAATACGATGACAACTCTGATGGCCATTCCAGAAAAAGAGCTCCAAAATTGTTTTGAAGGGTGGACTAGGCACTGGGATCAGTGCATAGCTTCCCAAGGGGAGTACTTCGAAGGTGACCGTAGTGATATTCAGCAATGAGTTAGGTATGTAGCATTTTTTTCTAGGATGAGTTCACAAACTAAACTGTCAGTCCTCCGTATACTTGCGAATTTATATTTCTGTAATTCTTTTGATGAAAATTCCTTCAAAGAAGTTGAGTCATTAGCAACTATTGAAACATTAATACCAGTTGTAGGTAGAAGATTATAGTGATCCCTGATTTTCTGAGATGGCTCACATATGTGGGGCTAGAGCTCCCGGGAATCTTGTCTATACTATGACCTTGTCCCCTCACGCCAGGTTGACTGGTCAAAAGGTGGTCAACCAACCCAAGTTAGATGAATTAAATTCTCTCTTCTAGGGACGTCAAACTTGGCCCTGTGAAACCCAGAGGGTGGAAGTCAGCAGTGCTTGATCACGCTAACGAGGATACCTTAGAGAAGAGGGCCACGAACCCCCACGCTGGGGTTGCCAGCGCTCCCTTGGTGGCAATCTTTCTTTTAATTCTGTGAGATACCACAGGATCCTTCCCATAAAAATTTTTTTCAATAATCTTTTTTGGTTTAAACTAGCCAATTAAAGAAACGTGTAGGTTAAGGACATTAGCACTCTAAGAAAATAAGTTACATTTTGTTAAAGGAAAAGTGTAAGAAACATGATTATAATTCCGTAAGCTTGTTGGAAATCCTACATTTTCCAGATACTCTCAAATGTGAAGGGCTAGGGAAGTATTGTATCATCCTTATGACAGAGAAAAGGCAATGGTAGCTCCGAGAGGACTAGCCTGTGTCCGCGGCCTGGCTGCTGGCATGTGGCATCACCAGGCTTCGTACCCAGCTCTACTGACTGCCGGGCAAGCGCCCTTCCCACTACAAGCCATGATGCACGTGCCATCTAGTACTTCCTATTACTCCCGCCTTGGCAAATCCTACCTGATGGTATTCAGCTATATTTTTAACATACAAAATCCTAAGCTAAAGGGGCATCTCACAGAGAACATAAACAAAACAGAAAAACAGAGCTATTCTGAGTGTCTGGGTGTATCTTTTTGTTCTCTCTTACTCCCCAATTCCAACCTAGTGGCTGCGAAAAGTTTTAATAAAGTAAAATGTTTAAGTTATTGCGTTAGTGTTGATATTTGCCAATACAAAGAAATTAGGACTGAGAGGTGCTTCCTTTTGATATGAATAGCAAGTTTACCATTTTGTACACATTATGACTCTTAGCAGGGGGTAGCCTTTGAACAACATGGCGGTGGTGTCCACGATGTTTTCATCTCACATGTATTGAGCATGTGTCCTCACATATGTTTGGTTGTTTGTTTATAATTCATATACATATATTATTATATTAACATGCTATATACCTTATAAAATATGAACAAAATAGAAAAGAAGAATAATAGAAATGATGTAACGTTTTGCTAATCATGATAATCTCAAAGCAAATACACACAGGATGGGGTTCATGATTAATTAACCACATATACGAGTAAATCCATGTGTCTTCCAGAAAATTTAGAATTTGGTGGCCAGCTTCTTGTCAGATCTGATTTAATGGTCGCTATCATTACTTCATAATGTGGTTGACAAAGGGTTTACCCTAAACCTTGCCATTTTCTTATTGATTGCAATATTAAAATTATACTCAATTTATGGGCATTCTTTGCAGATTCTTGTTTTGTAAATCCAGTTAACCAGGCCTAATATATTGGGTTGTCGGAAAAGTTAAGACGTATTTTTTCTGGTTTTTGTTGCAAAAATGCATCATGACTTTTCCGACAGCCCAATAGTTCACAAAATAATCAAAGCAGATGAGCCAGTGGGGAAGTCACAGTGGAGGGGAGGCCCCACCTCTCTCCCCCCACCTCCAGGTGATACCCGACCACCTGACATGTGGACCCGGGATGCTGCCAGTGTCAGTACAGTCACCATCAGTTATAATGTTTCATAATAAAATGAATGTAAACGCAAGCTCTAATCAATCCCCCTCCGCAAATAAGTGCACCCCGTTTGGCAAATCTGTGCATATCCCATTTTGGAGGCCACTTTGCCATGCAGCAAGGAAACAGTTTACTTCTAGAGCCACTTACAATCACAGGAATCTCTAGGCCTAAAACTATGCAGAATGAAAACAAGTCAACCAAAAAGACCAGGCCAAAAAGACAGTGGCAGTGCATTTTTTAAAAATCTTTTAAAATTATGAACTATAAGTCACAACCAGAAAAGCACAGAAAACATTAATGTTTGATGAATATACTGTACATCACCCATGTAACTACTAGCCCAGCCAAAACATAAAACATTCATTCCAGCACCTCCAGAAGCCCTCCAGGTCCTTTCTCTTCCCCAGCACACCCTCCATTCAGAAGTAAACACTAGCCTAACTCTTTGTCATAAATTCTTTGCTTTTCTTTATAGTTTTAGCCACTTATGTATGAGGTGTGATCAACAAATACGGTGAATGTTTAAAATTAAAAAATTTTATCACAGTAAAAGGCACATTGCCATTAATCCCCCTCAGAATGCTCCCCCTTGCTCCAAACGCACTTTTCCCATCATTCTTGCCACTTCCTGAAGCAGTTCTGGAAGTCTTCTTTCTTGAGTGTCTTTGGTTGCACTGTTGTGGCTGCCTTGATGTCCTGAATCGATTGAAAACCCTTTCCTTTCATGGTCATTTTGACTTTGGGGAAGAGCCAGGAGTCACATGGTGCCAGATCCGGTGACTAAGGTGGATGAGGATACACTATAATGTTTTTATTTGACAGAAATTGCCAAACCAGAAGCGATGTGTGACACGGAGCATTGTTATGATGGAGGATGAAGTAAAGACACTCAAGAAAGAAGACTTCCAGAATTGCTTTAGAAAGTGGCAAGAATGATGCGAGTGTTTGAAGCAAGGGGGAGTATTTTGAGGGGGATTAATGGCAATGTATCGTTTACGTAATAAAATTTTTTTAAACATTCACCATATTATTCAATCATACCTCGTAAATACCCTTTAGCGACAGAGTTTAGTTTTGAATGTTTTCACACTTTATATAAATAGAATAAGATTGTATGTATTCTTTTGTATCTTCTTCCTTTCAACATTTCATCTGCAAGATACATCTGTGTTATTATGTGTAGTTTTAGTTTGTTATTTTTTCATTGCTGTATACTATTCCATCTAATGATTACACAACAATTTATTCAGCCATTCTGCTACTGGTAGATATTTTGTATGTTTCTAATTGGAGACAGATAAAAACAATGCTGCTAAGAACATTTTACACCTGTCTCTGGATGTACATAAGTATACATTTCTCTGAAATGCACACACACACACACACACACACACACACGTGCAGGGTGAGTGGAATTGCTGGGTCCTATCTAACTTCATTAAAACTAAAAAAACCTAAGCGAAGGTAATTCTAGTGCATCTCTTGGCAATCAATTTTAATGTTAACTCACTCTTATGCAGCCATGAGCTCATTAAATTACTAGATTTATCTTTCCCTAGACTTTCACTCCTGGTACATTCATTATATCTGAACTACGACATTAAATACATTTAACTCTGTTAAAAAATACTTCGAAAATTTCCAATGAATTTATTGAAGCCTATTGCCCCAAATCTCCTCTCCCCCACACATATAGTTTTTCAACATTATACGAACAGTTTTCCTTTTAATGAGAGCCAACATTGTGTTTACTGAGAGAACAAAATGTTCATTCAAAATTTAAAGCAATTTTGCAGCAAAAGGTATCAAGTTAACACTTATATTTATCAATCATGGAAAGCCAAAAATGTTAATTCTGTAGCCAAACTGAGGAGTACAAATACAAATAATAAAGATTAACTCCAACTTCACAGTCTCCAATGTTTCATTATTGTCGTAAGTGATGTGTAAAGGGGCTACATAAATGGAACATACTTAGATGACAATGCTGTGGCACCAGAGAAACCATTCATCAGTCTCCCTTTGTCTTATTGATAATCAACTTAAAAATGAACATGCATTACAGTGCTTTCTGCATATTCGTTCCTGTATACAATGCTGTTTTAATCCTCAGAACAACCCGATGAGATAGGTACTATTATTCTTTCCATTTTCAAAAGGAAACTGAGGCACCGAGAGGGAAGGTAACTTGATGAAGGTCCCACGGCTGTAAGTAGTTGAGTTGGGAATCAGAACCAAGTTCCCTGGTGCTTCAGTTCAAACTCTACTGCTTGGCACCTGTTAGTTTTGTTGGTGTCATTGTTGTTATTATTTTGAAAACAACAAGGATAGTTTTTTAAGACCAGAGCAAAATGTGTGAGCCACAGGGGGAAAAAAAATCTATGTACATTTGTTTTCATTTATGAAAATTTTGTGAAAATGATTGTAACCAAGCAGCTCTAATTCTGAGAGAACTAATTAAGAAATGAATTAAGGGATTCGATGGATACCCAAATTAGTCATTAGGGCTTGAAGATTTGGAGTTCTGGTTCAAATCCAGCTTTGGTGCTTGCATCCAAAATAAACATGACCAGATAAGTACCACGGCTCATGAGTAAAATGGACTTCTATAGCTTATGCGTCCCCATGGCAGAGGCCTTATCCTAACTGAATTCGGACACCTCTTCAGTTATTGTGAGTTTCATTTTGTCATCTCCTTACTCTTTTGTAATTGCTGGCATTAGGATTATGCTGAGGGAGAAATCATTTCAATCAGTGAAGTCTGCAGAGTGAGCATAAAAACATAAAAGCAAAGCCTTTGAACTGTAATTAGAAAATTCCTTAAGTGTGCTCATGTGACATATGTTTGAGACTACTACCAACTGGCAGGAAGAGTTACAGAATGGATGTCCAATGTCACTGTTCGGGGATAAGCAGCCAGTAAAAGTCGTGTTCGAACATGCGATCAGAGTAATCTTTTACAGGCCAAAACATTCCTGCTTTCCACCTCTAATATGATTAGTGACAGACAGCTGGAGGCATCTCATTCTCCTGACAAAAATATGATCAGAATTGTTTTCAATTGGTACATCTTTCCATCAAGCTGTTTGTTGCCTTCCAGCAGAATAATCAGTTTCTGATTATTTGATACATTCCAAGAAAAACAGGAATTGATTGTGCCCTTGCGTGTCTGAGGGGGAGAAGGCTGCCAGGATGTACACAGTAACTCTTCAGTTGCCTAATGGAAAAAAAAACCTAAGCAATGTATGAGTTTGGCTGTGTGCATGTGAGTGTGTGTGAGTGTGTGTGTGTGTGTGTGTGCGCGCGCGCACGCGCATGCATGCATGCATGTGTGTGTGGTGGTGGTTGTGGAGGAAGGGGGGGTTGACCAGTAGTTTCTATAGTTCTATTTGCACAAAAATAAAGTGTTTTCCTGGTGATTCAGATTTCAGATATAAGAAAGTAAAATATTTTATTCCATTCACAGAAAACAACTAACTCCCACCAACGTTAATCACTCTTTTCCAAAAGTTAGTCATTTTACTACAAATATTTCAGAATTATGGAAAAAGAATCAAGTTTCAATTAACCATTCATGGAAATATTCAGGTGCAATAAGGCCTCATTAATTTGGACTACCTCAATTTGGAAATTATAGTCATTTTACAGGTTTTGAAGCAGAGATGATCTTTTCACAATGTATATATGACTTGCTAAGCAAATTAATTTAAACAAACAAGACTGCTGGAGGGAAAAATAAACATACTTCAAGGAAACATAAGATGAACCAAAAATAACAACATGCTTCCTGTCCAGAAAATACTTTTCATGAACCCATTCAAATGCCAATAACCGGTAACAATAATAACCATTTAATTGAATGTCAATCTTATATAGTTCACTTTATATACATGAGATAGAAATATCCCAACAACTCTGCAAGATGGGTATAATAATCCTCATCTGAGAGAGGAGGAAACCGAGGCTCAGAGAAAGCAGGTGACATGCAATGACTGCACAATTACTAGGCCGCAGAAGCTAGAATGCACAGCCAGCTTGTCTTGCTCAAACGCCTGTGTCCTTCCACGCCCACTCAACAAGAGTGAGCACTTAAGATTGTAAGTAAGACTTCTATATTTACTGGAGCAAGTTCTTCAACAGCCGTAACAACAGCAAAACTGGCAGTCACCAAGGAGGGAGAGCCAGGTAGTCTGGCTGCAGAGCCCGCCACTCTTAACCATAACTCCTTTCTATAGCACAAGGACATCTGTAAAATATTTTTTCGGTATTTCTGAAGTGTTTTGCATGCATGAAACTACTCTAAAAAATCCATAGAAACGTGGATGTAGATGGAGAAGGGGGATTTAGGTCCACTGCCCCTCCCCTTACCCCACTGCAAGTGACTTTAGTCTCCACACCTGTACACAAGAACTCTGGTGTTGAGACCCAGAGGGGCTGACGAAGGCCTCTGGGAGTCAGCTGCGGGCGCAGGGAGAGCTGGCCGCGTGTACAGGAGGACGATATGGAGAAGGGAAGGACTATTTCTACTCACCTGGGAGTCCACGGAGATATTCCTGAAAATAGCCTGGGTTCTGGAGTGCTCTAGGAAAAAGGAAATTTGGGAGGTCAGATCTCACATCTAGTAGCCACACCACCCATTTCCGTCACACCCAATGACAGGATCTGGAGTCAGACAGACATGAAATTGGTCCTTACCCGTGACTTAACAGCTGTGTAGGTAGAGTAACCTCTCTGTGCCTCAGTTTACTCAATTGTAAAATGGAAGCTAATAGTACTTTCCTACAGAGTTGTTGAGAAGACTAGATAATATATAATTTGTGCAATAAATTTAGCACACAATAATGATATTGTAATAACAGCATAGTTAACACTTGTTGCTTGCTTAGAAAGTGCCTAGCATTATTCTAGGGCTTCAAATAGGCTAATGCTTCAATATTCTGAGGTAGGCACTATTACCATTGGCATTTTGCAGTGTAAAAAATGAGACACCAAAGGGTTAAATCACCTCATAAAAGTATACGGGCAAGTGACAGAGCAGAGCCTGGGCCCTAAATTACAATGATAGCCTAATTTACTACGAAGAAGTGTAATTATTGTTATTATTGTTGTTTTAATATTCCCTTCAAGGGATAGCCTATAATATATAACCATAGAACCCCAGGGAACTCCCCATTTAGCCAGTAACCACTTCGGCACAGGGACAGTTGCCAGGGTCATAAGTAAACCAACCACTCACTCACTAAGTCAACAATGGTTTGAAGTGTTCCGTGAGAATTCCCGTGTGTCTGATGCTCTGTTAAGCACTGTGTGGGGCTTCAAATGCTCTGGTCCCTGATTCTGCAGAGTCACATCAACCTCCATGAAACAAGTGGGGAGGGAACACTGGAAGGATGGGACAGGACCTCAGGATACTGGATGCTGTGCCTGGCTCTGGCCAGCTTCTGGGTGACCTTCTTCAAGTCAGCTGACCTCCCTGGATTTCATCTTCAAGCGAGAGGGCTGACCAAGAGGCTCTTACGCCCTAAGATGCTAATCTACAATTATACTCTGATACTCTTTCAATCAGACTAACTTTTCCTCCCAACAGTCCATTTTTGAGAGAATATGTTATAACCCTTCACTTATCTAACAAACATTGAACACAATGCCAGATGCTGTGAATAGTATCCTGGATATCAACAGAAGACTCAGCCTTCACTTGGTAATTAGTTCTGTGAGCATGATGAAGTCTTATCATAGGAAATCTTGGCAATCAGAGGACCAGGAAAGAGTACAGCCCTGAGGATAACTGTGAAGGCCCTATCTGTCCAAGCTGAACCCGAGGAGTGGTCTCCAAAAATTCTGCACTGATTCAAAATCCAGGGTTCTGGTGTCCCAGGTGCCCAGCAGTCTGGGGAAGGATGTGCCATACTAAGATGATGGGACAGATAAGAAATCTGTGAAAAATTAGGCAGAAACTAGACAACCAGTGAGACGCTTGGGTTGAGGGTTAGGTTTGTTTTCTGAAAGTAACAGTGTTTTATGCAATAATCCAGAGGTGAGATCTCAGCTGGCTCATCACTCACTGACTTTCTTGACTTTAATAAAATATACTCTTGGCCGTTTTGATAGCGATCTTTTCTTTTATGTATGTGTATGTGAGTGCACACGTGCCTGCATCTTTGAGAAACATTTACTTCGACACAAGATGCTACTAACTTAAGGATCAATTCATCACACTTAGATATATTTGCTTTCACAGAAACTCCTTAGAGGGGAATAATTCAGTGAGTATAATGTGTCCATTAAAAAGAAATTGATTTTAAAATATGCTTTTGAAACTTTTTGACAAAAACAATCTTCTGATTTTCTTTATGAACTACAAAAGGCAAATATTGTTGTGTTGACAACGACATAAATAACATGAGTTGTCAGATGAGATATTAAACGTGTGTAGACTGAATTTTTCATGAAGACTTTTAAACATATCCCAAAATGTCCATCAGTCTTTGACATGGGAAAAAACAGCATTATGATAATTCCATCTCCTACTGCAACAGAAGTCAGCACAAGACATTACTGTTCTCAGAGAGGGCAATGAATGGTATTCCTTACAGGGTGGTTAAATACTCGCAGCATGTAATTTTAGAAGGCATGAAATGGTATATACCTATTTTGATAGGTATTTAGGTAATGGATATACTGTCTTTGCTATGTCTCTATCGAAGCACCTTGTGCATCGGAGTCTATAGAGAATTTGGTTCCTAAATTAGCTCTGCAACAGATTCCAAAAATGTTTTAAGCAATGGCAACATTATTGGAGTACATGCACTAACTCCAAAGATGACAATTCTAAGGAACAATACTCTCTTGGATATATAAATTATAGCTTTCTTAAACATGGAAAGAAAAAAAAATTAAAATTTTAGTAGTGATTATCTCTGGGGTGAACAATTATGGGTGAACGTCTTTATAATTTTCTCTGCTTTCCAAACTTCCTATAATGAGCATGTGCTACTTTAACAATTTGGAAAAAAATTTTTTTTTCAATCTCGTGCTATATTATGGAATATCACCTGGTTGTAAAAAGTGAAAATGTTTTGGAATCAGACAAGCTTGGGTTCAAATCCCAACTTGAACCCTTTCTAGGTTGCTGCCCTCACATAAGTTACTCAGCAGTCCAAGTTGCACATAAAATGGAAATAATAACACATGCCTTGAGGCATCATTTTGCCAATCAGAGGTGAGATACTGTAGCACAGAGTAGGCATCCAATAAAAGATAACCACTCTTCTATTTATAATATACAGGGAAGAGAAGTTAGGCTTTTCTGAAAACAATAAATAAATCTGTTGGTGTTTATAAATTGATGCTTCAGGCTATTGGTTTATAGAACCACTGAGTTTTCAACAGATAACTTTCAGACATCTTCTAACAGCTGAAAGTTCAGAAAACGAGTAAGTAGGAACAGTCTTTACCCTCACTCTCTTTTCAGTCACAAGGATTAGATTCCTACAGCCGGAGATGCTTGGGATCCTTTGCACCTCCTCCTGTGCTGTTATGTTCAGACATCCTCTGGCTGAGACGCGGGCTGGGAGAAGGGTTCAAGCAGACTCACTGGAGCACAGCTACTGCAACTGAGATCTTTTCCATATTGTCATTCCTCATGATTAAAGTGAGGAAAATAAATTATGGGATTGCTTAAATGAGAGGTGAGGGACAAGATTATAGATTCCCTGGCTTTTCTTTTCTTTTTTTATGGTAGCTCTGTTGCTATTTTCATCCTATTCATCTGAAGGTAGCTGAATCAGTTAGGTGTGTGATAAAAGTATACGTACTCAACAAAATATGGCTGTTGAGGAATGTTGCCCTTGGATATATGCTGCTGTCCCTGGCTACAGCAAGGAAATTGATTTAACTGGCTTTAATATCAAGTCTGGTATTTGTTGACACGTGGAAATGAAAAATATCAAAACCATGAAAAGCTTGATATATACGTCAAATCCCATTTTAGCTCACTCCAAGGGACTGTCCAATCTTTTGTGTTGGAATTGTGTTCTAATGCTGCTGCCCAAATCACAGGCAGGAATTTTTTCATTATAATGGGATTTGCTATATAAATGAGTATCGGTATAGATTTTTATGTAGTACAATTTATTGTAAAAAGTATAGCAAAAAAGAAAAATCATTATGTACTTAACATCTCCCTTCTCCCAAACTCTGGAGGTATACATCGCTTTCTATCAAAAGTATGTAATGTTCTCTCCTTTTCAATGTCTGATTACTCTTTATTTCTCTCCCAGTGCCTCATACAGAGTAGACCTTGAAGAAATAGTTGATGAAGAAATGAGCCAAATGAAATGTGGTACCCTAGCAAATGAGGGAATTCAGAATAGTTTCCAGTGTAGGAGAAATACAATTTAGAAAATGAATGAAAATGAGTCTAGCAAGCAGGTTTAGCTATTCCCAGCTAGCATCCTCATGGAGTCTGGGGATCTGTGGGCCTTCCACTGGGTCCCTAATGCGAAGTGGTCAAGGAGGCTTGTCTAACATGTCCAGCACCTTGCTCACATACTCACCTCTCTGGGGAACCCCACAGAGCCTTTTCAATCATGAATTGCCTGAAACACCTTCATAAGGCTCCTACAGCACAGCCCAAGCTAAGGCGGCCACTGAACAAATTCTGTCCCTACAAAGGATTGAGAGAAAATAACTGCCTGGGACACAGCAAAAGGCAAGGAGGTTGGACCATAGCAGCCTGGGTAAAGGGAGTAAGTGCAGACTCAGGGTGGGGAGCTACTGTGCTGCAGCCGGCCTCAGAAGTAGTATAGTTTCTGAGCCCTTACCGACATACCCAGGTCTGGGAGAAAAACCAAGAGAGACTTCTGAAAAGCTTGCATGGACACTACCCAGTGTCAAAATCCCTAACTTCTTGTTCCCTTTCCTTCTTCCCTCCAGCAACATGATTATTTTAATAATCAAAGAGTTTCTTTTAATTTTTTTATAATGCAATCTTGTTGGAATGAATGTGTTTTTCTACCTGATGGTCTTTTTGAGTCTTTTTTGAAAGCTACAATAATGTATCAAATACACAAGCTTTGCGTCCATCTGGGAACAACATAATGCCTATTTTCATAAATGTCTTGATTGTTTTCAAAGAACCACCTATTGATGCCAAGGGGCACCTATCTGATTCCCTCATCAGAGGACTAGCCATGGGAGTGGGCTTTGAGAGACTTCAAGCTAGGTACCAAGGGTTTCCAGGACCGAGAAGGAGCCTGTCCCATTATTAGTAGATAAGGTTTAAGGAAGGAGTTAGGAGGAGCTGGGGAGGTTAGCCCTAGGAGTGGTGCATTTTTACACATATTTTATAAATATTCCCATTATTCATTTGGAAATATTTTACATGGTAATCGGCTTCTCCTCAAGAGGGAGGACCTGTGGTCATTAATTAAAACTGGGAAACTAATCATAAAAGCACTTTGGAGTTAACCAAGTGGTTTGCACAATACATATTTAATCCTCCACATGACCTCTGACTATGCAGTAATCATTATCTCCACGTGAGAGCTGAGAGCGCCGAGGCTCAGACAGCAAAGCACTTTGCCCAGCGGTAGACTAAGTGATAGAGCCACATCTTGAATCCAATCTGTAGACTTATACCCAATTCTCTGTTCACAGTTCTTACTACTCACTAGTTGCGCAGGGCCCAATTTTAACTCGGTGGGCCCTTTCCACCTGCAACGCCACCACGGAGGACATACCCTCAACAGGCCAAGTTAGTGGTCATGTTCTGTCAAGACCCAAACCTTTTTTTAGTTTTTGGGTTAGGAGTGACACTGTCGCTCTCATGCAAGAACTAAAATGACTCAAGAAAACTAGAACAATTCAAAGGCAAGAATGTGTAAGCTCAAGGGCTATAAAAATTCAAGAACACAAAAACCAAAGCTAGCTTTCTTGACTAGATAATATAATAGTTGGTGAGAAACTGTACAACAGAGTGCCTCTTGGATATGAAATACTACGGACTAGGTTTTTTTTTTTTAATTTTTACTAAGAACTAAAACCTACAAAATGACAAACCAGGATTATCCTATTAAAAGACAGCTTCAATTGTTCCTTTGTTCTGAGAAACTGTGCTAGGTAGTGACTGGCAATACTTATACCTTAATTTTCATATTAATTATACATTTTTCCTACAAAATTGACTGCCACACTACATGCTGTAAGTCAGATTTGAGAGCTGCCAGGAAAAATGTTCCGAATGGCTGATTTTTTAAAGACAACCTGTCAGTTCACCAAATAAATTCTTTGGGGGTTTCTCCCAGTACACTTTATGTCTCCCCTATACCTATACTTAGACCTATAGCAATTATTACAGCTCTTTCCTGATGTGTCACCTAACAGCTAAGACTAAAGATTTTTCCTTTCAACTGATAGCATACAAGTAATGAAACTTATCATTCTTTTTGATAGCATCAATTTACTTTGGCTGTTATTGCTGTTTAATTCTTATACTGATATATATGAAATTCTCTGATTCTTAGGGAGATAAGTAATTCTGGCCTCGTCCATACAACTAAAACAAAGACGACTTTTGTATTGTTGACTAAATAAATGTTTTCTTCCCTGAGATCTGCTTTCATCATGTTTTATTTCCTTTATTAACACCTTATTTTAATGAGGCTTGATTCCAAAACATATAAGAACATACGCACACAAGAGGTACTATACTGAGCAAGCCAAGAGTTCCAGCCAAGTGTCCTATCTTTTACGTGGCACCAAGTGACATTTTGTAAAAAGCACAATGGTAACTATTCATTCCACCAGCTTAAAAAGATAGGCATGAATTGCATGCCAGAATGGAAAAGCTTAAGCTTTGAAATCAGACAGCTGGCTTCAAATACCATCTCTACCACTACTACCTCTGTGACCTTGGGCAAACTACTTATCTCCCCTCAGAGCTTTTTCATCTGAAAAATGGGGGTACCAGACTTACCTCATCAAGGCTGTAGAAGAGTTAAATGAGAATTCTGCTGTAAAATACCTAGCATATTAACTGACACATTAGTAGGCAGTAAAGAATTGTTAGTTTTTTTTCTGCCTCTTTATAAAATACCTTTAGTAATAATTCATTTTGAATCTGTTGTCTATGCATAAAAATAATATAAAAGACATTAACTGTGGTGCTCTCCATGATAGCAAAGAATTGGAAATAGTGTAAGCATAGGGAAATGATTACATTAGGTAATTCATATATTGAAATTTATGCAGTCATTTCAAATATTTTTCAAATAATATTTTATGACAAGGGAAATTGCTACCCTAGAATTTAAGAGAGGAAAACCAACAAGAAAACCTATAACAGTTCTCATTTACTGAACATTTACTATGAACCACGTACCATGCTATATACTTTGCATGTGTTATCTTATTAATTCTTACAACATACTAGATACTATTATTATCCCCATTTTATAGAAGTAGAAAGTGAAGTTTTGATAATTTAAGTGATCTACAGTCACTACCTAAGTAGCATAGCCTGGACTAGAATCTCAAAGTGTAGGATTACAAAGCTCTTTTAACTACTATGTGACACTGATTCATTAGTATAGACGTCCTATGTCCACCATGAGGCTAGTTTAAACACACACACACACACACACACACACACACACACGCATTACTTACAACCACACATACATGCACATACACGCACACAAACACACCAGATGCTAACAATGATAATCTCTGGGTGGTGAAATTTTAGCTGACTTTTAATTATTTTTACAGTATCTTTTCCAAATTCAATGAATATGCATTATTTTTACAATTAGAAAACAAATTTTTTCTAAAAAAAAATGTGAGTACTTCGTAAAATATCAAGTCTTACACAAATACTAGTATTTTTATGAAGTGATTGATAGTTTATTCCTTGAACTTATTATCAATTTGGGTTCTTCAGTGCTACTATTCTTTTAAATTATTTTTTCCCATTGAGTCTAAGGTAAAAAACATGTAAAAAATTATTTTTTACACTAATATAACAAAATATAGTACAGAAAGTACCATATGTATTTGACAGACATTTGATATTAATGTAAAAAGTCCAAAGGTTTGTGTGAAGGATAAAAAAAAACAACTTTTCAAATAGTACAGAATTTTCCACTCAGAGAAAACACACATCTGTTAGTGACATGATGTCATCAGCTCATTTGCTGTCATGGTCATGTTAGTGATACTGTCATGGAGCTATTTACATAGACGCCAGCACACTGTTTGGACATGCCTCAGCCTGATTACTGTCTATCCCAGGAGGTATGAATATAATGATGTGTTGGAGTGACACCTAAGGAGTGATTTCCTGTCATACCACCAATTCGTTTTTAGAGTAATGATTCCAAAAAAGAAAACTGAATGATGTACAAAAAAGCAATTCCTTTGAAGCAAACAAGTTCACATAAATGAAAATTATATGTGAGATATGAATTTACTTTGCAAAATTACTTTTAAAAATAAATTTAAAATAAGGTTATTTAGATATGCTTTTTAGCAAATTTTTCAAAAGAAAAATTAATGCAATCTAAAAGTTACTCCAAATTAATCTCTTTCACTTCATAATAGAGGTTTTATGATTGGCAATAAGTGGATCAACAATTATAGTGTTACTATGGCATGTATTTGACTAAATCTTTCCTGACTGTATCCTCTTAGACAATCTGGGTTAAAAAAGTCAATACTGGGGGTGTCAAAAGAATGTATACACATTTTAAGAGATGTTAACTATGCTCAAGCAGCTGTTCGCTGTAATCAGAAGTGTCTGGACACTGATGGTAACCACTTTGAGCACCTCTTGTAATTGCAAAGTCGAACGTGACTTGTACTCATCTTTTGTTATCGGTATATATTAAGTATTACAATTAATATAGTTTTTCCCTTTCTTAAAATGTGTATACATATTTTTGGCACCCTCTGTAAAAGATTACCGAACTCGTTTTTTTAAAACCTAACAAAATTCACATATTGATATCAAGAAGTCTCTTCTAGAAAGTCACAGGGCTTTATCTTTGGCCTGTCTTAGTCAACATTTTATCAATGACAGAGTAAGTACCATTCTCAAATCTGTAATTGACAAATAAGTGAAAGAAGTACCATTAATAGATTGAATTTCTTTAAATTAGAATTCAAAAATGTCTTGATAGAAAGGAAAAATGATTTGACAAAAAGAGACAAAATGTAACAAAGGTAAGTGTAAAGCCCTCTACATAGGTTCACACAACTACACAAGGACAGAATAAAGGGAGCTTGGCTTAGCAGCAGTTGTTAAGACGTGGAAGTTTTATTTGACTTTGGATATAAACGAACAATATGCTGCTGCTGATTTAAACTGGAGGCCAACACAATATTTGACTTGGTTAATAAAAGACGGGTGCCTTGAATTAGGGAGTTAATAACAGCCATGTGTTTTCTACCGCCCGGAGAACTCAGGAGCAGGGTGTTGAGTTCAAGATGCCTCGTTTAAAATGGCACAGGCAGGGTGGTGCGTCACCAGAGTGTTAGCGGGCTGGGAAATTGCAGTTCGAAGACCTGGGAACATGTAAGCCTAAAAAGAGAAGACTTCAAGTAGGAGATGCTATAGCTATGTCAAATATTTGAAGAGCTACCCCACAGAAGGTGCTTGTCTATTCTGTGGACTTCAAAGGGCGATGGAAAATGAATGGGGAAGCTGCAGGGAGACAGATTTCAGTATTTCTGTCTACCTGTGCTCGATAATGAGTATTGGTCCAATCACAAATGAGACAAGGTCCAAATCTAGAGGTGCTTAAGATCTAGGAGCACTGCAGACTACTGTCAGCAGTATTCCTCAGCATCACAAATTGTGAGCTCCTCATACCTGGTTCAATGGCAGCTGGCTAACTAGGAGACTGTGGAAGGGATTCCTGCATTTGGGGGAAATGTCAGCCTACAGTGTCCACTGTCCCTTTCCAGTGCTCACACTCTATGCTTCTAATGTGATATCAGTAACTTTCATGAAAATACACCTAGTGCATTTATGTAAGCAATTGCTAAATATGCCTCACCTTAATAAATGAGAAACAACTATAAATTTAAATGCAATCCAGAAAAGTCCAGAACGTGAAATTCTACCAAAGTTTGGAAATTATAAATTAATGTTGGCATGGCAACCTTAGTTGATATCATCTACTGCAGCTGAAACACTTCTTACTCTGGGACTACCAGAACAATAAATGACTTTATACATTCAAGGCCACAAACCAGCACTAAATTATATTTTGAATGCTTTTATTTTTAATTTTTGAGGCAGTAGATTTACATTTTCTTCTTGCGTGTTCACAATTTTAATATGATACTATACGAAAGCTGTGGTATTACAGTGGGGTGATCAATTGCATCAAGAGCCGAGGAAGTCACTGGCAGCCAAGTGCATGGACTGAATCCATTCCACCATTCAGACTTCACAGGGAAATAAATGAGGAAGGACAAAGGCCTTCTAGACCAGGACATTAGCAGTCACAGTAGCCGGCATAGCATCTTCCACTTTCCCCTTTACAAATTAGAGGACTGCCCACATTTCTATAATAAACACTCGTGGATCAGAAGTGGCAGTATGGCAGATCACACTGTCTCACTGCTGTTTACGGCATTTCAATAAATGGGTTTTCTCGGTTATGTGTTAGCAATCACTGTAACATAGGAAAGTCAGCCCACCCTGAGAACAATATTGCCTCCAATCAGAGCCATTCTTCCTTAGTATACTAAAGCTTTTCCCCCCCTTTTTGTATGGCTACAAAGGCTGCAACAAAAGAATTTTCCAAACACCCACAGTTAAGGAAAGAATGGCTCCAACAAAATAAGTGTGAAATTTGTCCCTAGTGTCTAATTTGTATATGAATCTTCTTTTTTGGGTTATTTTAGTGGCTTCCTTTATTTGTAATTTATCAGCAAAGAACAGAAATGGAAGTTTATTTTGATGGCAGCGCACCTGACTATTACAGAGATTCAAAAAACTTGCTTTGTTTATTCTTACATTATCCCAGCAGAAGACGTAAACATGCCTTTTTTTCCGTGGCTTCATGCTGTACTTATAATCCCAGATGACTATTTCCACAAATGCAAACCAATAGGCAAGACTAGCCTTAAGCAAAATGTGAAGGCAACTTCCTTCTGGTCCTTTTTCACCCCTGGATGGGTGAAATCTGGGCCCTTTAGCCTGGATTCCTTATTTTCTTATCAGTCTCGGGGAAGGGCCCATAACATTATTCATCCTAAGGAGCATAAGTCTAAGTTACTACTTCCATAGCATTTGCATTTTAGGCCCTGTTGCTGGGCACTTTCTTTCTTGTTATATTTAGTCATAACATAAATCTCATAACAGAACAAGTAGGTATTAATTTCACTTCGTACATGAAAAAACTCAGGTTCAGGAAGATTCAGTAATTTGCTCAAGTTCATACAGCCAGCCAATCACATGAGTCAAAACCAGGCCATTCAAGTGCCAAATTTGACCTCTTTTTCTTCTAAACTGTACTGGTCTTAGGAAAGGGAACAGAGTTTTTAGAACACAGGTCTCCGCATATGAGAGAGCAGGAAAGAGAAACTTGATATTTGAAGTGCCCTTTTGAGTAGTACAGATTCCGAAATCACACAATGAAGGCAGCCACCTTTTTCATCCAGTCATAAGACTAGTAGCCTTCCCATAGGAGACAAAGGAATGCATGTATCATAATTTAGAAAATCAGCCCTCTACTTGCCTTCCCCGTCTCTTCCCCAGTTGCACATATAGTACAAATGGAACCTAGAGACCAGTGGGGTCAGCCAATTAGCAAGCAGTGTTTGGTGTCAGGGGTCTGGAACGGGAGAACAGCCAGTATCCAGGCAAGCTATTCCATTCCACAAATACCTATTAAACTAAGTGGGTTTCCTGCCCACTGCTGGCAGGTGTCAGTACTGAAGCCTGGAGGGGAGTGGCGGGCCTCACCCTAGGGCCTGAAGCTCAGAGGCAAGACTACTGTCCTAAGAAGGCATAGCGATATGTGGTGGGATCCTTACCAAAGCAATTTGGGATTCCTACACAAGAACTCAAAGCAGGAATTTGGGGATGCAGGAGAGGAAGTGGAATCTGGGGCACAAAGTGAAAACTGGGCTACCCAAGAATGAGGCTGAGTAATGGCTTCCTAGGTAAATGGCCTGGGCAAGCCAAACTGCATGGTCAGCCTGATGGACAGTCACCAAGGCACTGATGCAAGGGAGCTGTGACCGTCGCGCAAAGGGCCTACACTGGTCCCAGGTCCTGCAAATGGGGGAAAAAACAACCACACCACGGTGGTTACCGCTTTCTCAGGCCATTTCCCGTAGATGTGTGACTTTCAAACTTATTTTTAGCACAAGCATCTTTCCCCTTCACAGAATCTTATACTAATACCTAATACGTAAAAACAAAGAAAAACAATTGCTCAAGGGGGGACTCTTTTCAGAAGTGAAGGGCTCAACGGAACACAGCACGTACACTACCGGGAGAGAACGCGGAGTCACGCTGTCTATCAGGCTGCGCTGCAATCTGATCCTGCTAAACCTTTCTCCTGTTAGTAATGGTTTCTTCCCCTCACCTTCAGGCTTCTCCCTCCTGCTCCAAACCGATAAGCTCTGGTTTCCTATCACTGGTTGGCTTTTCCACTGTGGAAACATAAAGCTCTGCATATCTCTTAAGACACAACATGTTATCTTCTGGGTCTTTCTGACAGCCCATATACCCTTCTTCAAAGCCTTTGTGGACAACTGATCCAGATGGCTGCCCTCAGTATCTTAAGGCATAACTGACTTCTGTTGAGCACTTACCACTTGTTTGGCACGTCATTTTGTTTGATGCACAATGACTGTAGGATGTACATATCACTGAGGCTGCAGACCCACTGATTCATTAACTTGCTCAGGATCTTAGGGCAAGACAGTGGGGGAGCTGGGAGTTAGCCCACTGGGAAGGACCAATGGCAGACGGAGCGCTCAGAGGCCTAGGTGTGGCTCTCGGCATTCCGCCTGGTGCCTCCCAAGGGGGAGGCTTCCCAGGAATGCGACTCCACTTGCCCTCCCTCGCTCCTCCTGTCTGTTTCAAATCCTCCCTCTAGCACACAACTATTCCTGCTTCCCACTCCTGACGGTGACTGGGGAGCCAGATGTGCTTTAATCGTGACTTCAGTACTGTGCACGTATGTGTGTATGACTCCTGGCTGTCACTTTCACAATCTGTCTCTCTGATTCTGAATCTTATCTACAGCTCTTAATATCTCTGGATTTAAGAAACTGAGCAATTGCTGCTTCTCTATACCTGTGAGGCTGACTTAATCATCCGAAAAACTCATGGGCTTGGCTCATGTAGGATGCATCCCCTGGGAATGAGAAGATGTTCTGTAACAATCTGTCCAACAGAATTATAATGCAAACCACGCAGGTAATTTAAAATGTTCTAGTGGCCATGTTAAAAAAAAAAAAAGAAACATGTGAAATTAATTTTAATATATTTAACAACCCACTACATCCAAAACATTACTGTTTCAACATGTAACTGATATTAAAATTTGTTAATGAGATACTTTACATTCCTTTTCCATAAGAAGTCTTTGACCATGGTGTATTTTACGCTTACAGAGCATCTCAATTTGGACTAGCCTTATTTCTGGGGCTCAATAGCCACATGCAGCTAGTGACTACAGAATGGATCAGCACAGTTCTATAATCTCCTCTGTTCCCATCCCTCCTCTCATTTCTTTCCTGTAACAACTCATTTCCTTCAGTAGGGATGCTGTGGGTGGGGGAAGACAGTGGGGACCAGGATCATTAGAGAAGACTTTGATACACACCCAAAGGGAGAGCCCAGATCACAAAGGAGCTTTTGTACCATGCTAGGGAGCTTAGATTTTATCCTGGAGAAGCAGTGACTCTGCTGAAGATTTTAGGCAGCAGAGAGTCGTGATCAAATTTGCCTTTTACAAAAGCAGTAGCGTTGGGAACAGGCTGGAGGCAGGCCAGGCAGAAGGCAGAGAGGCCAGTTATAAGGGTACTGCAATAATCCTCAAGAGAAGTGATGAGGGCCTGAACCATAGAAATGACGGTGGTAGTTTTCTAGAGAGGTGAGGGCAGATTCGAGATAGTTTGAGAATGGTTTCTATAGGTCTTGGTGCTCAATGAAATGTAGGGGTTGAGGAAGAGTGAGGAATCTAGAACTCCCCCCAAATTTTAAACTTGGTGAAGTGGATTTCATTAATGGAGACAGAGAATACAGAAGGAATATGCTGCTTGTGGAAGTAGAGTTTTGAACTTGCTGAGGTTAAGATACCTGAAGCAGAGATTAGAAGAGTTTAAGGTTGGAGTTGCACATTAAGGAATCAATGGCATATAGGTGGTAGCAGAAAAAAGCAGTAGGTGTCTCGTCCCAGGGCAAATGTGAGGAGTGAGCAAGGGTTGAGGAGTGAATTCTATAGGATGCTGAGGTTTGGGAAGAGGAGAGGATCCTACAGGTAAGTCTAACACAGAATAGTTGGGCAACGGAAAAAATCAGGAGAGAGAAATAACTCAGAAAATACAGCAACGTGTCAAGAGAGATCAGTAACACTACATACTGCATACAGGGCAAGAATTAGAAAAGAATCCTGGACAATGGATCTGGCGGTTTGAGGACAGAGATGGCCATTACAAGAGGACAGGGTAGAGGGCTGGAGAGAAATAATAGGTGGAGAGGTGCAGGTATTGCATGAGGACCACCTGTCCTCCTATAAGGAGCTACCTTCTAAATGAGGAGTGAAATGGTACATAACCAGACCAAGAGGGAAGGGGCCAAGGAGATTTTGTTTGTCTTATCTTCTGTTTTTATAAAGGATGTGAAAGGCCTACACAGACTCTTGCGCAGAGAGAAAAGGTTGGTTGAGTTCCTGAAGAAAAGAAAGATAATGGAGCAAGGGGGGATGGTGTCCAGAGAGATTAGCCTCAGATTGGAAGACAGCCAAGGGAAGAAAAGGAATGGGACAGAAGGGCCTGCCATCTCTAAGGAAGACATGACAATACCATTGCAAAACTATTTTTCCTTATTTAGAAATATAAATGAAATATAATTGTACACGAAGGCTTTTTTTAATTAATAGGACTAGTATAAAATCAGATAAATGCTGAACATAGAAGGAAGTCACTAGTTTTCTGGAATTCCAGGTCTGCAGTCTTGGAATAGTACCAAGACCTTCACACACCTTGGGACTTCACCTAAACATCACCTCAGGTGACAGTCATCACCCAGGAGAGCCACAGCAGTTGTGTATATTATAGCTAGTGGCCTCTGATTGGTCAGGTCCGGGCTGAGCTGATAGGTAAATATCCTCAATGTTACCATGCATTACCTCACAGGAAGGGTAAGAAAAAAAGCCAGGCATGGGGAGGTCACATACCAAACAGATTCATCTGCCACTTATCAACTACAGATTCAATCAAGTAACTACCCTGAGTTTCAGCATCCCTTTCTTAAGAGGGTACATACTCTATTTCCCCATGTATAAGACGCACCTTTTTAAAAAAAAATTTGGGGTCTAAATACTGGGTGCATCTTATACATTGGTTGTAGATTTTTTCTACTTGCATTTCCCACTTTTTTCAAATTTTGTTTTATGATGAATAAAACTTGAGTTCAATAACTTTATGTAATAAATTTTTTTCAAATTTCGGGCCCCAAAATTAAGGTGCGTCTTATACATGGGAGCGTCTTATACATGGGGAAATATGGTAATCCCCACCTTGCAATATGACTGTAAGGTTTAAATGAGATGATCAAAAAGTATTAACTATCATGATATGATAATTGCATTCATTTTGTTCTGAATTTCTAGGAATTGGGTGAGCTGATAATGAATCAATGCTTTGAAACAATTAGCATCTTGATCCCTAAAGAGAATTAAAGAATCAATACTAGCATTAGGAAGGGTCCTTAAAAACTTAACAGCCATCTGATGTTTCTATGCTTTATCCATCCAGTACATATTCAGTCTCTGCCCTCAAAATGCATAGGCTTGACACCTGCTCTACAGCTTACAACTCAACCTCCCAGGCTTCCATATTGCTCTTCAACAAAATGGGGGTAATTAGCCTATATACTTCAGAAGACTGCTTTGAGGAAGAAGGGAGATAATGCATATATTGAAATGAGATATTGCCTGGTATAGACTATGCTTGAATACATTTAGTCATGGGGGGCTTACCACCTCATGAAATAGCACAACCCATACAATAGGACTACCTTCCGTACACTGACCCTAAATCTGGCTCCTTGAAACTTACCCCAACGGTCCTAGTTTTATATATAATCTGTGGGCGGGTGTGTGTGTGTGTGTATGTGTGTGTGTGTGTGTGTGTGTGGTGCTAAAGAATCACAGCTGGATTCTATATAACAATATGTTTACCCATTTACTGAGCTCTGTTGTGCACTGGGCAGTGTCCCAGGGATGGCTGGTTACTTGGGATCACACTTGGGCAGACATTTCCCTATTTACGTTACCATTCAGTGGTGTTTCCAAATGCAGGGGGCCTTTTTGTGCATTCTGAGCAAGCTGGATGTTATCCAGGAACACAGTGGTTATATTGCTTACAAGATTTATTTTGTGCTTTACATCATGGTCAGTTCAGCACTTGGCACCAAAAAGTAATTATTTCAGGTATGTGTATATCCTTAAAGTTTCATTATTGAACCCTGCAGACCACCAAGGCCCAGGAGAGCCCTAGAATACTCTGATGTTAGAGCTAAAAAACCCTGGAATGCCTGCCCTGCATTGCCCCTGTCCCAGCCACCCTTCCCTCACCTTTGTATTTCCAATAATAGCTATTGAAGTCTTACCCAAATCTTTTCAATAATCAGCTCAAACAACTATCACTTTAGGCAGGTCTCTGCTACCCTCAACAGAAGGAAATTTTCCCTTCTGAGCTCTCTTAGGCCTTTGTTTCTAGGATACATGTTCTTTCTCCTGCTTAGACCATAAACTCCTTCCTGGAAGAAACAGTGCCATGTACAAAATGAATCTTATAAAAAAGTAAAGAATTGAATTTTGTTCTGAATACAATAGGTGTGTCAACTCTTCCCTACTTCGCCTTTCATCCCCAGATGGATCCCCAGGTAATTTTTTTATTTTTAGTTTTATTTTATTTTTTTACTTTACAAGAAAACTTTTAAATGAAAAGGTTGGGTAGGCCTGTAATACACGCTGGGATTTTAGGGCCAATTAACTGAACTTTTATATAACCGATAACGCTAGTCTAATTGTTTTACGTATAAAATACTGGCATAAGGCCTGCATGTTTTTATTTTTGCTCACTAATGGGACCCATCACTCCACCTTAAAATGATGACAACCTCCTTAATTCTAACTCACAACTGTCAGCCTTCATCATTATCTCAACTCTGGAAAATACCAGGCCTCAGAATCCTCACAGCTGATGAATGGAGAGGCTGATTAGAAACACCAAAGAAAAATGGGAAAAACTCCTTGACAAATGTTTCCTTCAAATGCCTGTCTGTCCCTTTCATCCAATGTCAACATTAATTTCTATGTTAACAAATATTTATTGAGGTCAAGGCTAGGAGTCAAGCTGCAAGCTAGGCTCTGGGACACAATGGTGAGGAGTACATAGGCAATATCAAAGCCTATTATTAAAAAAAAAACAAATTCACCCTTCCAGCTTATTGATGCTACAGGTATCAAGTGCTTGCTGTGCCCAAGGGCTGTACATGGTTCAAAGACAGCATTCAAGGTACATCAGTGCCCTCAAGGAACTTGCCACCTAGTTGGGAAAGCAAGAATTAAGAACACAATAGTATGAGAAAACATCTGATGGTCTAAAGGAATGACGCAGACAAAAGGGCAGAAAAGGCAAAAAACCAAAGAGAGTAACATGAATAGGGCAAGTAGACTAGAACCTAAAGGTTGCGTTAGGTCAGAGGAAAAAGGAATGGCATTTTAAAAGGTCAATCATAAACAAAAGGGTACAAAGTCAGCTTCCAAGGGCAGTGAGATCCAATTAGTAGGAATAAAGGTTCATGTTGGAAAGAAGTATACAATAAAGTTGGTAAGTAAAATTTGGGCAAGACTGTGAAGTACATTAAAAACAGGTTGAGAGGTTAGACTTTATGCCAAAGGTAATTGGGGGTGGGGGAGGGGAGGAGGAGGTATGGAAAGTATTTTAACTAGTGCAAAGAGCACTCACTTTAGAATCAGGTAAACCAGACTTCAACACAGGCTTCCAGTGAGACAATCCCTGGAGAAGAGCTCCAAGGAGAAGAGTTTTGGGAAGGTTGATGTGGTGGAAGTACGCAGAATGGAGAAAACTCACGTACAGAGAGACCAGGATGTTCTGTCATCCTAGAACACAGTGATGGCTGAGGGCCGGGGCTGTCAGCAGGAGAGTGAGAAATACAAAGGAAATGTGGGGGCTGGCTCAGAGAAACTGTTACAAAGGAAGAGTTATCAAGACTTGCACAGTTTTACTGAGAGAACAAGAAAGAGAGGAGTCAGGGATGGTTCCTAGGTCTCAAGTCTGGGTGATAAAGCGAATGCTGAGTATCCAGAAAAGGAGTATTTCGTTGTGAAAGGAAAAGGTTTAGCAGAAATATGAAAAGTTTGTTACCAGGCAGGTAGCCTTTAACCTGGCAGCAAGACATCCACTATGAAAAGTCTGTTAAAGAGGTGCATAAATGAATACGAAGTTTGTGTCAGTACTAAAGGTTTGTATGATGTAAGGACAAGTGACACAATCACAATTAAGAATTTTTTTATTACAAAATAAAAATATTAGCTATTAAACACATACAGTGGAAATGATATAGGTAGTAGAGAGAAATACATCTTCATAGACTATTTTTCTTGACTGTGGTACTTAGGGGATCCTATTCATTACAACACTGAAAAAATAAACTTCTGTAGAAATTCAACATATGGCCTATTTACATAACAAGCATCGCAACTCCAAATTACCCATTTTGATGTGTCAAGGAAATAACACCTCCATAGCAGACTACTTTAAAAGGGGGAAGAAAAAAGAAAGGTTTGTTTTTCTTCTATAATTAAGTGTACTGATTTTCAACACTGTATATCATGAAAACCATATTTTAATTGTGTGATTACATGGCAAGACAGAACAGTGATGGAATGAACTGATTAGTTGAATTATGCACATTCAGAGATCAATAAACAGACTCTATCACTCTATTCATATTACATATCTGCCCTCATGTCCTGTGTCATGCTTATAAAAGCTACTATTCTGTGTACAAAAATTACAGCAGCCTTATGATTCAATTATTACAGTCAAATAACAATAAAGGGTTTACAGACATGATGACTAGGAAAGAAGTACTACGTACAGTGAGTAAGCAGTATCCATTTAATGCATACAAAACCTACAGCACTCATATTCAGAAAGGTGGTAGTAGCTTCAATCCTACCATGAGCAATCTCAACTTCTTCTATTTTATCAAATGCAACCAAAAGTTCCTTTCCCGGCTTACCTCATAAGATGCTGATTAAAACTGTATAAAGGTAGTAGAATGAAGACAGACCATTTAGGCACCTTCAACACAAAAAGCCATAAATGAGTATTTGTTGTGAATGATAGCATAATTCTATGATCAGAGACTGAGAAACTGAAAAAAATTTAGAACTAAAAATCAGACATTTCTAAAGATTAACTTCGGATGGAAAGTATATCCATCTGCACAGCAAAATTTATCTATGAGGTGTTTTTGATTGGCAGCACTTCAAAGACTGCAATGGTGAGTGTGGCCTAAGCATTTTCTTCCCCGGATCATGACAGAGGTGGCAAAGCAGCTTCACAAGCCCATAAATACCTATCCCCACAATGACCACTTGAAAATCAGTCTGAGCACAGAGCAGATCATGAAGACTTTCATTAGAGCCCTCCCTAAAATAAAATGAGCACAAAAGGATCTTGATCATTTTGCCTGTCTAAATAAGCACATTAAGCTAACTTTATTCCTAGGAAATCATTTAATATTTACAGAGGCAGGGATTAAAAAAAGAAAGAAAATTGCCAATTAATATACTCCTTTCCCAAATGCTGAGTTTTTACTATCCTCTTAAATATTTTCTGCATTCAAGTGATTGTATTTTTATGCAAATTATCTTTGGGATTAATTTGTGTGTGTTTAAAGCCACACAGATACAGAATTTTCCATGCTTTTTGTTCTGCTGCTCCATAAAATAGGCTTTAACAAACCTTGAGTTTAATCCAAAACTCTAATTAGAGACTGCAGCAGTAAGTGCCAGGTCCAAATAGAAAATCATTCCCAAAGTTCATTTTTTCCCCAGTTAAAGATCCAACAAATATTATCATACACAGATATTTTTAAACTCTACAGTTACTTGATAAAAGTACCCCTCTCCATTTAAGTAATACAATTTATATTATAAGGCCAATGAAATAGTTTATCCAGAAAGGAACTTAGTCTTTAATTTCAGAGTATCTTTCAAAATAACTGGATGTGTTACTCGAATATTTTTTTTTTCCGGAATGAAGCAATTTCTGACTTCCTGTCCCATCTTTTCCCTTCCATATTGCGCATCTGCTTTATCTCCAGAAAACAATCAGAATGGTAAAGAGTCGTTCCTTTAAGACAAACCAAACGGATGTCATAAAGGTCACACGCCCTCACTCTTTCAAATAGTGGCATAAAAGTCTTTTCCTTTGCATAGATTTTAAAATTTCAGACTCAATTATTTTTTCTTCTGAGGGGGCTGGTAAAAGTTTCTAATATAACATTTTTTGAAATTTTAAACAAGTGAAAATATTGCACCTAACATTTTATGAAAAGAGGCTGTGTTTGAAGTTCAAGCTTTTTCGCTAGTTCTCAAGCTAGATTCTGTAACACACTCAAAGGAAAATGCTGTACAGGAAGACTTGAGTGTCAGGTCTCCAAAACCTTGGCGTCCGCTAAAATCCGGACTGCTGGGAGCTGAAAGCTGAAGAAGTTCACAAACACAAACCAACCCCTCAAGAACTAGAAACCTCCACTTGCGAAGATGGGAGGCTTCGGTCGCATCCCTGTCCAGGTCAAGTCTCAGCCCTTCACCTCCTACGTGTGCAGTTGAGTATTAACAACCGAACCGAGAGCGAGCGAGCAGCGGAGTGCGAGCAAGCGGGGCCGATCTTCCGAGATTCGGAAAAGTCCAGAGAGCGGGAAGAACCCTCTCCGCACCTCCGAAACAACCGCCGTCTTGGGCTTCAGTCCGCGGCCGAATGCCGAGCCCAGGCCGCCGCCTGCGGACTCCGGGTCCACCCGCCCAGACGCGGCTGCGCGACCGCTCGGTCCCGTTTACTCCCCGCCTGCAATCGCAGCGAGTTTGCGGGCACTGGGGGCCGCTGCATCCCGCTCCCGGGGGCGCCGAGGGGCGCGGGGCCACGGTCGAGAGCGGGATGGTCCCGCCGAGGCGGGCAGCTCCGCGGCTCGCAGCGAGAGGCCGGCGGATGGCGGGAGGGGGTGGGTCGCACTCCGCTCTGCAAGTGGCAGGGGGCGCTCGCGCGGGGGAGGGCAGTCGACGGACCGCGGCCGATTCAGATCCGGGGCGGGCGGGTCCACGTCGGAGCGCGGCGGCCACACGCTCGCCTGGGGCGCGCAAATGCGAGCTGAGCCCGGCGCCTCCTCCCGCCCGCCCGCCCGCCCGCCGGCCGGCTCGCGCGGGCCCGAGAAAGGAAGGACGGCGACCTCCGCGTCAGGTCGGCGCCGAGCGGGGGCCACACCCAGCGCCCCGGAGGCGGCGGAGGCTGGGCGGCCCGGGCTGCGGAACCTGCGGCCCGGACCCAGGCACTGTCGTGGCGGCGCAGGCCCCGCCGAGTCCGTCCGAGTCCTGCGTCCCGGCTCGGGCCCGGCAGGCGGGGAGGGAACCTCGGGCGGCCGCGGCGGGCAGGGGTCCCGGGCTTACCTCTGCGCTGATCGCCGGGCACTCCGTCCCGGACCGGGGGACGGGAGTCGGGGGCGCGGTCGCCAGGGGACGCACAGCGGCGGTGGCGGCCCCAGCTGCGCACAGGGCGGGCGGAGCGGGAGCCGCTGCCTGGGCCGCGCGCCGGCCGGAGCTCTCCCCGCGCTGCCGGCGCTCGCGGCGGAGGGCGCAGCCAGCTCGGCCCCCGACTGGATTCCTTCGCTGACAAAACTCCGGGTCGGCCCGCTCCACGCAGGGACACTCCCGCCCCTCGCAGGCTGCCCCCGCCCGCCTGCCCGCCGGCCAGCCCGCCCCTCAGTGTCACTCACCCAGGCGCACACGCCCCGAGCCGGCGCCCCTCGCTCCCGCTCGCACACACGGCGTTGCTCACGCCTCTCTCGGGTTTTGTATCCGCTCACACGCACGTTCTGACACAGATCCCTTCCCTCCACACGCCCTCCCTAGCTCTTTTCCCACCCCACTTTCTAGAAGAATCCCCGCACAGCTTCCACACTTGCTCGCTTGCCCCACGCCGACGTCCTCGCCTTTCCCTACCTCCGCCTCACTTACGCGGTCCTTGTTATTGAAAGGTTTTGTCACAACCCGCACGTGTTGCAGGAGAGGCATCCTCCATATCCAGGAGAACGAACTTTGTTCCTCCAGGCACTGTCTGGAGATGCAAGATGCTTCCCCTTTTAGAAGGTAATAATGCTTTGTGGTGCCGAGCCAAGCTCAGAATGTAAACAAAGGTAGCAGATTCCGAGATGATCTGAAGAACTAGGCTCTGGAAAAAGTGCTGGGGCTCGGGTCTGACCTTAGAAACCCGGCTAACCCGGAGTGTGCCGGCCCCTCCCGTTTACACTGGGCTTCTGAAAGATGGGTTGCTCTAAACGTGTGTGATAACTAAGTTCCAGATAGACACATGGGCATGAGCCCATGGATTTCTGCCTGGGAGTACAGTAGGGAGAGTAAAGGCAGTTTCTCAACCATTATTCATTATGGAAGCACTTTAGATAACACACCTCTTCCAGAGGCAGTAGAGCGAAATGCAGGCAGCTCTCCAATTCAGTTTTTTTTTATGGATGACTTCTTAGCCTCCCTTTTTCTGAATACCAATAACTGTTTCTCAGTGGCTCCTTGGATGTCAAAGTCCCTTAGAAATATCAGACCAGAGTTGGTTATGCTCCTCACGCTGCAATCTCTAAGGGGCCCCTGAGTGTACAGCAGAATGGCATATCACCCCGTGTTCAGGAATCGTAATTTGAAATAAAAACACCTTTCTCTCAAAGTTCAAGTCTGTTAACATAATGTGCCCCTGTTGACAAAGCACAGCCCTGATAGGAAACAGAAGAGCTAAAAGTAAAGGAATGCATTTTCTTATGTGACTTGTGGTGGTGGTTCTTGTCACACTGGATGGGTGTATGGATCATATAATTTATTTAGCAAGTATTTATAAGTCTTAACTTCATTTAATCCTTCAAACAACCCTATGGGGTAGATACGTGCTATTTTTGTCCGTTTCTACAGATGAAGAAACTGAAGAACGGAGAGGGTAAATAACTTGCCTAAATTATTAAGCTAGTAAATGGTGGAGGGAGTATTTGAACCTACATGATCTGGCCCTGGCCTATGCTGAAGATTGGAAAACTTGCTTCTAGAATCCATATTACATATAAAGGATAATTATATTGCTTATTAAATTCAGGTGGAAAAGGTAACTCATAACAATTTGACTTGGGATTTGATACACTTTTTGGGCTCTCTGGCAAAATAATTGAAGTTTTTTGGGTTTCTCCCCATAGCTAGAATTCCAAAATGAATAATAAATTATTGCTTTCCTAGGAAGGGTTTTGGAAATAACACTGAACTCAACCTTCATTCCTTTCTTCTACCACTTCATAATCTCCCCAGGACTCCAAGTCTAACTTGCTTAGTAAAGTCTGAAAGAAAAATGCTTTCAAGAACTGAATATGGCCAGAGGGAAGAAAGAGTTTTCAGAAGCCCATGCACGATGGCCTTTTACATTTGTGGGTTCTTTCTCAGTTAGTAGGTGGTAGCCGTGAGAATAGCTGGTATGTGTGTTGAGAGCACAAATATTAAACTATTGAATTGATGGAGAATAGGAGTGTAGAAGTAGTCACCGTACCACAAACTAGATAAAACTAATTCTCTACTGGAAATGGAGGCCTAGCCCATGAAAAGACAGTATTAAAGTAAAGAAAATAATTACAGCTTTGAAGAGTTAGCTATAGGATCTAGCAAAAGAAATCAGACTTTTAAAAGTTTTATAGACAGTGAGTTTCAAATCAAACTTAAACCTTTTGATGTTTAAATTAATTTACTCGGGGAAAAAATGAAAACTGTTTCTGGGAGAGAGAATTTAAAATACTCATTGAAAAGTATGTAAAAACTTCTTGCACGTCAAATAACTAAGAAAGCAGTATTTTGATGAGTTAAGCATAAATGATTTCTAAAACATATGAGTTATTTCTATAATTACATGGAGATAGACAAATCCAAAGAAACAATATGAAAAAATATGTATTGTTGTTGGCACCAGATACTGAAAATATTTGAAAAATTATTTGAAATTTTGATCAGGAAGTTATCTGTCTAATGTTAGTGTGATTCTATTGTTCCAAATGATTCTCTGATTATAATTCATAAATCTGATTTTACTATTTTCTAAGCTAAATAGAAGAGCGAAGGTCTTTTCTTAAGCAAACTAACGAAAATCATGAGTAAACATTTTCTGAGGGATGCACAAAACATATTAGTTTATATGTTCTAATATTTCCATACAGGTATTTTTAATCTGTGTCTACTGCTTTTCTCCATATTGCCACCTCTGGTCTCTACCCAGTATGCTTAATTGTAAGGAGAACAGTGACATATCCTTCAATGAGGCTGACTGTTTCCCTGCAGTATTGATTTCAGCAAAATGACGTATTCCCTACTTTCCACCCGTAGATTGTGCCGTGTTCCTGATTCTCCAGGCATGGTCATTCAGATCAGGGTTCACATTCATGGAAGTAGCTCAGATCCCAGTAGCTCAGAACCTGTTTTAGACCATGGTCAGTAGTTGTCTCTATTAGAATTTTGACACCTGGATCGGTGTTGGAGACAGAGAGTGATTTTCATTGTCAGGCTTCAGACCATTATCCAGACTGCTATTCAGACCTGCTGGAGGGTCTGTCATCTAGTGATCCTTGACTGTGACTGGGTAGAATCTGGGTGATTTCCCTTAGAGAGGAAATGAATGTGTTCTGTGTGTGTGTGTGTGTGTGTGTGTGTGTGTGTGTGTGATATTCATTAGGGGTGTTCACAAATATTCCAGCTCGGCTTCCTTTGACGCACATGATAGGATTGCACTTCCCCACCCTACTGAAGTACAGTATAGTCTTGCGACTTGCTTCAGCCAGTGAAAGGTGGGTGGAAGTGATGAGTTGTCAGTCTGGGCAGAAGTTACGAAGTAGTCTATGCATCACTACGTTCTCTTTTCCCTCTAGTACTGCAACCAACAAGGTGCCTGGTGGTGATTGCTCCATTGGACTGGAATGAATGACAACAATGAGCTATGTCACTTCTGCTGACCCTTATGGATATGTGGTATGAATGAGAAATAAACCTTTGTTATTATTCTAAGCCGCTGAGATTTAAGAGTTGTTTGTTTCTGCAGTGTAATCTAGCTTATTCTGATTAAAAATGGGCAGGAAGAAAGAAACAAATAATTACAGGGCACACTGTGGCAGAGAATGGCTAATAATTCTACAGATCTGTTTCTCTCTTTTCCTGGATGCACAACTAATTCACATTTCACAGATGAAGCCAAGCGACTGAGTTCTGGCTGGTGAAATGTAGATGGAAGCTTTGTACTCCACTCCCGGTCCCCACTAATGGAAAACCTCCTGCATGATCTCTCTGCTCCATCTGCTATGTGGAAACTAAGGACTCGGAGACTCCAGAGCAGAAGTCAGCAAACTTTTCCTATAAAGGGCTATAAAGTAAATATGTTAGGCTTTGTGAGGCATATGTCTCTGTCCCAACTAGTCAACTCGGCTGTTTTATTATACAAGAAAGCAGCCATAGACACTGTGCAGACAAATGGACATGCTTGTGTTCCAATAAAAGTTTATTTACAAAAACAGGCAGTGGGTTGAGGTGCCCTGCGTGCAATAATTTGCTGACTCCTTAAAGAGAGGAGGGTAGCAACACAGGATGGAAGGAGCCCAAGTCTCTGAGTCTCTCTATGGTGACTACTTGCTGAACACCCACATTGAAATGATATCTTTGTAAAAAAACAAACCTTCTGTTGAGTTAAGCATAACGGATACACTATCTTTTTTCATATTTAAGGAAAAAAATCCAGGAGGATTAACAATCTAAACAAAGAAAATTATAAAATACTAAAAGAAATATAGGAGAATCGTTTATAATATTGGTTATCTTTATAATACTAGCTAGAAATATCTTGCTAAAAACCCCAGAAACTATAACAGAAAAGATTAAACATATTTGACTACAACCCCCCCCCCCACACACACACACAATATTTTTATACAGTGAAGGGTACCATAAACAATGTTATTTAATGGGAGAAAAATACATGCAACATATATACACAACAGGAAGGGGTTAATATGCAAAATAACAAATAGCTTCTAGAAATCATTAGGAAAAAGAGAAGCAGCAAAATAAGAAAATGGACATAGGAAGAGGTAATTCTCAAAAGAAGGAATATGTGCTAATAAGCATATAAAAACATACTCAACCTTACCAATGATCAGAGTGTAAATATTATAAAACGATAACAATTTTTACTTATCAGATTGGAAAAAATATGTTTTAATATCAAGTGTTTGTATATATAAGAAATAACTTTTGTACTGAAGTGACTGGAGTAAGAATTGATAAACATCTGGAAAGCAATTTGCAGTGTCTATAAATATTAAAAATGCATATGTACTTTGTGCATTTCCACTATAAGTAATCTACCCAACAGAAATATTAAGTGTGCAAGAATATATTTACATGTATGTCTATTGTAGTATTATTTGTAGAGCCTCTCCCTCCCAAAAATTGGACCACACCTCAACATTTATGAATAGAGAAATTGTTAAGTACATTTGGTACATATATGGTATGGAATAGTAAGTAGCTGTTTAAAAATGAGGGAGATATTTGTTAATATAGAAGAGTGTGAATGATGTATTTTTGAGTGATAAGAGCAAGTCAGTGCTTTAAAAATGGGGGAAGGAGGGCAGAAATCTACATATCATGAAGAATATGTACCCTATTGACACTGGTAACCTTTTAGGTGAGAGACGTCCATTTTTAACTTTGTACACTTTTTCCCATATAATTTTTATAATTACAATTTCTTAAAACAAAAAGTAAAAGGGCAGAAGTCAATAGAGACTGAAATAAAAGCCCATTGTGGACACTGGCCAATGCCAAGGGATTGAGGGATGGATGGCAGAGGAACAAAGACTTGTGGAAGACTTGCTGAGGCAAATCCAAAGACATGAGTCATTCTCTTGGTGTTCCAATGGCAGCAGATTGAGTTGTTATGAACTGGAACCAGGGTTCTGCTTGGAAATTTTCCAGGAAAGGGGAAGACTTGGGGTGAGAAGAAAAAGGATAACCTTGCCGGCCAGAGGGCAAAGCATGTTGGAAACAAAAAAAAACTAAACAATGTCCTTTGGCTGAACTTGTATAGTCTCTACAGGAGCTAAATATTAGGTTGTCTTTTCACTGCTAGACTTTTTTAGGTTAAAAACCTTCTCTTCTCAGGAGTTGATGCCTGAAATGATTATGTACCTAATAGAAGTTGGGTTTGGGGGTTTTTTGGTTGATTGTTTGGTTGGTTTTAATGATTACATGTCACCGTGTATTCTAGGAAGATAATTCCAGGTTCATTCAACCTTAGTTGTATGCCAACAGGAAGACAAATGGCAGCAGTGTGTGTAATAGGTGAATAGGTGATCATTCATTCAGGATGTGTACATTGATTTGTTTCTTGATGTGTATTAGCATCTTCTGTTTGCCAAGAGTAGTTTTGTCACACATCTGATTACTAATGAGCTAAAACATCTTTTCGTATGTTTATTAACTACTTCTTTTAAGTCATGCCATGTTGATCTGTTACTTAACAAAGTTTTGTATTATCTACCGGTTATAGCTTATACTCTAAAATTCCCCATATTAATGTATATTACTTACCTTATAACCAAAGCCTCCTGGTGTTGCTTTTGGATACCACACTAGAGAGTACCAAGGAAGCTTGTTGTACACTCAAACTCACTGTTTAAAGAAAACTCAAGATTCTTTTGAGTCATAGCATTTGAACAAGCCAAAGGCAGATTCAGCCACTTTTCTGGTTGGTTGTACTTTGAGTGCTTTTGCCCAAATCTTCCCATATGTGGGACTGACCTTGCCTAGGGTGAACCTGAGGTGTGAGGTATGCTTGTCACAGTGAAATGATGTAATAGTTTGCTAGGGCTGCCATAACAAAGTACCCCAGGCTGGGTGGGTAGCTTATGCAACGGAAATGTATTATCTCACCGTCCTGGAGGCTAGAAGTCTAAGATCAAGATATCAGCAGGGCTGGTTCCTTCTGAGGGCTGTGAGGGGAGAGGTTCCAGACCTCCGCCTTGGTTTCCGGATGGCCAGTTTCTCCCTGTGTCTCTTCACATTGTCTTTCTTTTGTATGCATCTTCCTTCATGTCCAAATTTCTCTTTTTTATAAGGACACCAACCATATTGGATTAGGGCCCACTCTAATGACTGCATTTTAATGACCCTGTCTCCAAATAAGGTCACATTCTGAGGTACTGGAGGTTAGGACTCCAACATATCCTTTTTGGGTGGGGAACACAATTCAACCATAATAACAAAGTTAATAAGAAAAGTAGGTTTAGAGCTTGGGTCTCTGATTGGTTACCCAGGATATTTTATCAGATCCCACTATGCCCACATTCCAGAGTGCCCCCATACCCCATGTTCCTGTTGATTCCTGAGCATTGCCTACCATCATAATTAGGTAACTGTGCACTTATCTCCCTGAGGAGACTTAACACACTCCTTGTGAGCAGGGACAATGTCTTTTGTTTCTGGTGTCTAGCACAGTGCCTGACCCAGACATGGGGAATGAATGGATGATAAACAATGATACAACATTCATCTTAAAGAATGCCAGTGCACCTTGCCCTTTGCCTTCCAGATTGCACAATCAGATATGAGTGAATGTAGACTCAACTCTGTGAAACAAAATGACATGTAAATGTGAGAATTGAAAATTCCTTAGTAGGTATGTGGAGGCACAGCTTCTCCACAGGAAGGTGGAATAGGAATGTCCAAAACGGGGCAAGCATCCTTATATTTGGCTGCTTCGTAAAGGAAGCAAGTTCAGCCAAAGGATACTGAGCCCTGCTTACATTAATGATGAACTTCTGATTTAAAGTCTAATTTAAAAAATTAGAGAAAGTGGAACTACATCTGTGGAGATTATTCTATGGTTAATAAATAGAGTTCATGAAGAAGGTCTATGGGAGCTGTGTGTTTTTAAAACCTGGGGAAGACAAGTCAGGAGGGCAACTTAGTAACAGTCGGTAAGTGGAAGCACAGAGATGTCCATGAGCTTTTCTGTCTCTGCTGAAGATGGAACAAGAATACTTCATGCTACAGCATGCAAGCATTCAGTTGACTGTGGAGGAAGAATTTCCCAGGAGAATACTAAATGTCAGGATGGCTTGGATTCCAAAGCAAGTCGTGGCTTTACATCTTTCTATCATTTAAATGAAAACTCCTAAGCTCTATTGAGCCAAGCTCTTTGCCACAAGACCTTGGAAAAGTTACATCACTTGAGCACTTCCTTACTCATAAAAATGAGCTTAATTTTTACCTCATAGTGTTATAGGAGATTGAATGTGAAGCGTGTAGCACAGTTCCTGGCATATTAGGGGCACTCCAAAAATGGCTTAATGAGGAAAATGATAGCAAATCTTTATTAATTATTCGCTACATGCCAGACACCATTCTAACCACTTTATGTGCTATTTCGTTTTGGTTTCACAATAATCATGTAAGGTAGGTGCTTTTATGTCTATTTCACAGATGAGAAATCTGAGGCACAGACACAGTGAGGAACTTGCCCCAAATCATAGAGCTAGTAAGTGGCAAAACGCTAATGCAAACCCAGGTCGTCTGTCTCCAGATCCTGTGCATCTAGTCACTGTATTAGCAACCTCTACATGTTATAAACTTAGCTCTTTTAAAATAAAAAATTGGCATGCTCTTTAAAAGTTCATAGTCTAGTGGTCCCTCGCCTTTTGTTATCCTTTTTATTGTTTTTCCTTCCATGTCTTGAATGGTTTTATTTACTAAAATACTGCAATAAGTAATAATTCCTTTTTCGTGATTATTAATCAAAGACATACAACAGAGCTCCTGATTGACACGAGGTAACAGCATGATCTGAATTGATATAATTTTTGTCAAAGGCAAAGCAACTTGATAATTTTGGTTGGATCATGCAGCTTTATCATTGCCGTTTGCACCGGTCTTTCTGAAATATCTGTAATAATTAATTGGCTCTCTTCCTTCAAATATCAAGTTCACAGAAGTTAAATGGGCTACATTAGCAGTTCTCAAAAAGTGTGGTCAGCACTTTTTTGGATAAATCTATTTAGGGTCCGGAATGTGTTTTCAAATTATCAAATGTTAAAATTGAATGTTGTAAGGTTGGAGCCAAAGTGTCAAATCACTGGACATGGGTGAGCGTGGAAGGGTTATCTATAGCTGGAAGCTAAGATAGACTGAAGAGATGAGGATCTTGAGTTAGAATTATTATCCCGTGTGTGTGTGTGTGTGTGCATGTGAGTGCACTAGAGCATGTATGCATGTGTGCACAGGGGGCAATTATGGAGAGAAACAAGCAACGGTGAGCTCGTAAACTACCTTTCAGGAAAAAAAAAGGGCCCCGATTGGTAGCATTCGCCAATTTCCATTTTGTAAATACTTCTGTGGCCAATTTCAAGCTACCAACAGTTCAACAAGAGGTTATATATTTATTTATTTTTAATATATTTTTATATTTAACAATCAGCTCTCTCCAGCCTGCTCCAGCAAACTCCCACAAGTAACCAAACAAACTTGCTTATTAGCAATCTCAGGTTAGAGCCTGGAGATATTATTAGTGAAAATGGGCTTCAGACCACACAGGTGAAGGAGAAAGTCAAGAAAATATAATTTCTCAGATGAAGTCTAAGACTTGTAGCCAGAAAAATGGTTCTGAGCCAAGGAGGACACAAAGAGGAACGATTTCAGAAGGTAGCAATCTAGTTACCAGACTGGGAATGAAAGGCTTGGATCCAGGAACATATCCTAGAGGTGATGACTGGTTAGACAAGGAGGAGAAGGAGGAAGATGCTACAGTTCAAGCAGAGTAAGGAGCTGCTTCCCTCAGACCAGATGTGTTTCTGTTCAACATTATGACTCTCATTGCCCTTTGCCACCCTGGTCCACTATGCAATATGCTCACCTTCCTTTCCCTGAGGGAACTTCAAGCATCTTTGGCAATACTGGAAAGTACTGTTCACCAGGAATTCGCGGACAAGAAGTCCAAGCCTGGTGTCAAGAGCATGAAAGCCCCAAAAGGGGTAATCAAGTAATTTAAACCATTATTGTTAATACAGCACAGCGATAGAAGTTCTAGAAGCAGACAGTATTTGGAGACTCAGGTGGATAATCAACAGGCAGCCAGATTTATAGAAGTTTATCAGCAGATATTAGGGTCAGTGAAATAAGATAGAACATTGATACAGGGCAAGACAGAGAATATGATACAAATGACAAACATTTCTAAGCTGAGCAATTACGTCAGCGACTGCTGGCTGTCTACCCCAAATCCACGCTCTTCCTTTTACTTAGAGTGGGTGTTTTTTGGCTGGTGCAGCAAGGTTTGACCATGTGACCAATGTCTAGTCAATGAAAAATAAGTGGAAATTATTAGGTGGAGCTTTTCTGGAAAGTTCTATGATAAGAGGACAAATAGCTGCTATGGGTCTTTCCTCCCAGTCTCCTGTTCTTTCTTTCTCCTGCTTTTCTTTGAAAGAAAATGATGGTGGATGGGACTCAACAATTTGGGCCATGTGGCAACTTTGAAAATAGATATAATGTTAAGGATTTGTTCCAGAAAGAAAGAATCTTGGTCCCTGACCACTAAAAAGCCATCACAGCTGAACTATCTACCTCTGGCTATTTTTTACATGAGAGAAAAACAAACTTTTTATTTTGTTAAATCCACTGTTATTCCCTACTAGGGTACCAATTAAAATTCTTGTCTGATATATCCAGCTAAGAAGCCAGGTACTAAGGAATAGGAAGCAGAGATGGGGTTTTGTTTAAAGAATTCTAGTACAAGGTGGGGAAGAAGGAAGAAGCATAGCTACTAGGACTACAACATAAGATAAAAACCAAGCTAGCAACCCTACTCAAAGTCTACTTCTTTGAAAGAGAGTACTACTTAAATCCAAGTCCTAAAGACTCCCACCAAGCATTTACTTTCGCCACTAAGCCACAGGCAGGATGGCAGATGGTTGACAGATAGCAGTCAAGAGCTTGCAGCTGTGAGCAGAAAAGGGCCATCTAAGGGTTGGGGTTCATAATAGTCATTATACTAAAGAGTGAACTTCATCAGTAACGAAGATTTCAAGCATTTCAGTATAGTTTTCCTCTGGAAAATCAATCCACACAGTCTGGTGATCAAACTCTTTACGCTGCCCTTTATCTAGCACTACAAATTCCCCATCATATCAGGACCAGATTGCTGGATGCCAGAAGATAGTGGGAGAGGATGGACTGTGAGGAAGTGGAAATGGTCATGGACCACTCCTTACAGTGGCTTGAAGGAGAGAGATGAAGCTAGAAAGAAATAAGGGACCTAGGGATTTGAGTGAAGGAGAAAAAGAATGATGAAGTGATGACTGCCATGGATTCTGATCAAAACTAGGAGAGCATGATTGTGTTTATCTGGGGAAAAGAAAGAGCAGAGAAGTGAAAGCTAGAAGTCTAGACACACACACGTCATCTTTTGATTGCTCCAGTGTGCTGTGAGTCCTGTCTGAGAAGGGATGATTCAAATGTCCAACTGCTGCTCTCCTGTCTCCTTTATAACAACCAAAGTGCACGGCAAGAATATCAACACATTGGTGTCTGGCTTCCTCTCTACAATGGCATACAAAGTGCTCCCGCCAAGGTCACTAGAGATCTCTTATTTGCCAAATTCAGTTGACATTGTTCACTCCTTATCTTCCGTGGCCTCCTTGAATCATCTGCCAGACACCGTCCTCCTTTTGAGAATGCTCTATTCTGCTGTGCTACCATTCTGAGTTCTCCTCCAAGCTCTAGGCTTGCCTCTTTTCAGTCTCACACCAGCGCATCTTCCTTCTCCTGCCTCTCAAATGTTGGTGCTCCCAGGGTTCTTTCCTCAGTCTTTTCATTCCTCTTTTCACTTCTATACAGTAGTCCCCCCTTATCCTTGGGGGATACAGTCCAAGACCCCCATTGGATACCTGAAACCTTAGATAGTACTGAACCCAATATCTACTACGTTTTTTCCTATATACACACACACATACACACATACATACATACCTATGATAGTTAATGTATATAAATTAGTCACAGTAAGAGATTAACAACAATAATAAAATGGAACAATTATAACAATATATTGTAATAAATGTTATGTGAATGTCTTCCTCTCTCTCAAAATATCTTATTGTGCTGTACTCACCGTTCTTCTTGTGATAATGTGATATGATAAAATGCCTGTGTGATGAGATAAAGTTATGTGAATGTGGCATTATTAAGTAACATAAAGGTTACTTGAACAACAAGCACTGCGATACTGAGACAGTCAATCTGATAACTGAGATGGCTACTAAGTGACTAAAGGGTGGGGAGAGTACGTAGCCTAGATATGCTGGACAAAGGGACAGTTCATGTCGTGGGTGGTACAGAGTGGGATGGCGTGAGATTTTATCACACCACTCAAACAGCACACAATTTAAAACTTATGAGTTGTTTATTTCTGGAATTTTCCATTTGATATTTTATGACTGTGTTTGACCATGAGTAACTGAAGCGGCAGAAAGCAAAACTGCAGATAAGGGGGGACAACTATAATCTATTTCTAGAACACTTCTTTTGTGTAAGTGATTTTATTTGCTCTGTATATTCTAACTCCAGTATCTATATCTTCAGCTCACAACTCTGCAACTCTATCACTGGCTCTAGACTTCTAAATCCATATTATCATGTCCCACAAACAGATCCAACCCCACAAGTCCAAAATTGGAACTCTTCAACAACTTTGAAAGCCTTTGGAGTACAGGGGTTACATCATATATATATATATATATATATATATATATATATATATACACACACACACACATACACTCACACACACACATACATATACATATATGTAGTTTCAGTGCATGGATGTATGACAACACAGAAACTTTCAACAAGCATGTTTAAATGTCACATTTAATATTTTATTGAGGTATAATTGACATACAATAAATTGCATACATTTAAAGTATACAATTTGATGTTTTGACATATGCGTATGTACACCTGTCAAACTTTCACCACAACCAAGATAGGGAACATAGTCAGAACCCCCAAAAGTTTTGCCTTTGTGCCCCTTTATAATTCCTCCCTCAGCTCCCCACCCTCACACCACTACCAGGCAACCACTGATTCAATTTCTGTCTCTATAGGCTAGTTTTCATTTTCTATAATTTTATATAAATGGACTCATACATTATCTATTCTTTTTGGGGGGCCTGGTTTCTTTTACTCAGCATAATTATTTTAATTATCCATATTGCTTCGTGTATCAATAGTTCATTCCTTTTTATTGCCGAATAGCATCCTATTATATTGTTATACCACAATTTGCTTATTCATTTACCTGCTGATTAACCTTTGTGTTGTTTCCATTTTTTAGCTCTTACAAATACAACTTCTATGAATATTCATGTAAAAGTATTTGTGTGGACGTATGCTTTCATTTCTGTTGTGTTAAATGAATACGAATGGAATGATAAGTTTATATGATATGTGTATGTTTGACTTCGTAAGAAATTGCCAGACTTTTCCCAATGTTTCGTATTACTTTACATTTCCACTATCAGTCTAATTACTCCACGTCCTGAGCAACACGTGGTATGGTCAGTAGTTTTAATTTTAGCCATTTTAATAGAAATGAAGTGGTATCTCATTGTGGTTTTAATTTGCATTCTCCTATTGACTAATGATTTGAGCATCTTTTTATGGACTTACCTACCACCCATATATCTTCTTTGGTAAAGTGTTCATTTCTTTGCCCATTTTTAAAACATGTTATTTTAAAACAAACAACCCAATTAAAAAATGGGCAGAGGATATAGAGAGACATTTCTCTAAAGAGGACATACAGATGGCCAACAGACATATGAAAAGATACTCAACGTCACTAATCATTAGAAAAATGCAAATAAAAACCGCAATGAGATACCACCTCACCCAGGTCAGAATGGCTATCATCAATAAATCAACAAATAACAAGTGCTTGCAAAGTTGTGGGGAAAAGGGAACCCTGGTGCACTGTTGGTGGGACTGCAGATTGGTGCAGCCACTATGGAAATCAGTATGGAGGTATCTCAAAAAGCTGGAAATGGAACTACCTTATGACCCAACAATTCCATTCTTAGGTATTTATCCAGGAAAACCCAAGACACTAATTCAAAAAAATATATGCACCCCTATATTCATTGCAGGGCTATTTACAATAGCCAAGACTTGGAAACAACCGAAATGCCCATCGGTAGACAACTGGATTAAGAAACTGTGGTACATTTACACAATGGAGTGTTACTCAGCTATAAAGAAGAAGAAAGTCGTACCATTTGCAACGATGTGGATGGACCTAGGGAACATTATGTAAGTGAAATAAGTCAATCAGAGGAAGACAAATACTATATGATCTCACTTATATGTGGAATCTAAAGAACTGAATAAATGAGAAATGTAAACAGAAATAGTCTCAGAGACACAGGGGAAAAACTGATGGTTGCTAGTTGGGAGGGGGAGTTGGGGATGAGGGAGAAGGGGAACGGACGAGATAATACAAATTGGTAACTACAATATGGCCTCAGGGATAGAAAATACAATCTGGGGAATATAATCAATAATGTTGTAAATATTTTTTAGGGGGCCAGATGGACTCATGTCTTGTTAGGGAGACCACTTCATAGACAGTGTAGAGGCCTGACCACCGCACTGTATATCTGAAGTTGATGTTGAATAATATTGTATGTCAACTATAATTTTATATACATATAGTCATGGGATGTGGAGTATAGTGTGGGAATGGAGTTAATGGAATTGTAATAGATATGTATGAATTTGGGGGTGGGAGGGCAGTGGACAGGGGGAAGGGGGGTTGTCACTTTGTGAGGGGTGAAAAGGATAACTATTGCATTGTTTTGTACACCTGAAACTGATAATAAATAAATCAATAAAATAAAGTACCTGCTGCCATTAAATGTGGCAAGTCCATGTGAATTTGAAAGTAAATCAAATAAGTATGCTCCTAAGCCTTTTACACTCAATTAATAAAACATTGATTTGCAGGAGAAAACAAACAAACAAACACAAAATAAAACGTGTTATTTTGAGAATTCTTTATAGATTCTGAATACAAGTTCTTTATCAGATATATATGATTTGCAAATATTTCTCCCAGCCTGTGGCTTATCTATTCATCCTTTTAACTGTTTCTTTTGAAGAGCAGAAGTTTCTAACTTTTGTAAAGTTCAATTCGTTCTTTTATGGATTGTGCTTATAGTTTCATATCCAAGAAATCTTTGCCCAACCAAAGGTCACAAATACTTTCTCCGTTTTCTTCCAGAAATTTTTACAATTGTAGATATTACATTCAGGTCTATGACACATTTTGAGTTTATTTTTGTGTATGTTAGGAGGTATGAATTTCAATTCATTGTTTTGCATATGGATATTTTACCTGTTGAAACGTAAATTTAAATAAATTATGAGTCCGTTCTTATTGTGAATCAGTAGAAGCCTTTACTTAAAATTTTTGTAATCAAGAATAATATGCCAACAGCCCAAACTAACTGCTTGCCTAATTTTTAAAAATGTAGTCTTCACTTAACTTATTTCCAAGGTGTCTCATTGACTTTTTTTTTTATAGTAAAGGAATCAATCAACGTTATTTATGTCTCATGCCCAGCTGGTTAATCAGATTAGCAAATTTGAGTTCTATAAGCTTGCTTTGATTCAGAAAGCTCTCAGGTCTTACAGGGTGGGAGAGGAATAATGAGAAGCAGGGTAGGTATGAAGGAGTGATAAATATGCCTAATTGAGACCTCATTAAAATGTTCACAGTTCTGAACTGGCACATTAGGGAACCTCCAGTGTTATTGCATGAAGCATCTTTCTGTGTGGATTCTGACCCTGGCAAGAATGGAGTACATTTAACAGTATGTGTATGTCTGTGAATTTCAGTAGGAGGCAGGAAGGGGATGGTTGATTACAGATCTTGTTTATTTCCATTTAATAGAGAGAGAGAGAGAGAGAGCGAGAGAGCGAGAGAGAGAGAGAGAGAGAGAGAGAGAGAGAGAG